>NC_028355.1:16837334-17002156 GCF_000741045.1 Vigna radiata var. radiata | reverse complement strand
TTTATTATTTTCTAATTAATAATTATGTAAAAATATTTACTAAAGTAAAAGAAAGATGCTTACATGTATTTTCCAAGTTATAACACTTAATATAAATGTTCCTTTTCTTTGTAAAAATGTAATTTATTTTTGGATATTTATTTTTTTTTTATAAAAAAGAAAGCCCATGGACTGACCCTAACCCACAGGGCTTTGGGGCTTTTTAGCCCTGAGAACTTTTTTAATAAAGGTCTTTTTTGGCCCAACCCACATGGGCTAGGGCCAGGGCCTACTAGAGAGCCTAATTGACAGCTCTAGGTACTAGCACTCTTATATGAATGTTTGTATGTTGCCCATGAAATCTTGTAACAACGATGATATTTTGTTCGTCTGCACATTCGTTTCTAACTTGATGATAAGGTAATCATAGTCAACTATAGCTATATTATAGTTGTATCCACACTTTCATAAGATAAGGAGGGCTATATAAAAGATAGAGAAGATAGGATAAGTTATTTGCTTATTATTTGAATTTGTTATTTGGTGAGATAATGTGATGTGATATTTAACACTAACAATATTAAGAAATGTCACAACTTTCATTTACATATCAAAAGTTCACTATTTTAGTTAAGTATTATTATTCAAATTTAAAATGTAAGGTTTAATCTCATTGGGTAACATTTTGACATGGAAAACATAACAAAAATATGCAAGAATATTTTCAAATTTCACTGTTCAATTTAAAATAAATTATGTTTAAAAATTCTATGCCAGTTGAAAGTGGTTTGATGCTTTATTTATATAAATAAAAATGTATGCAATATGTAATTTTCATTATATATTTAATGTCATCGTGTTATTATATAATTGAAAATATATCATCAATATAATTTTTATAATTTAACTGCTAACTAAATTAAAATTATATTTTGTAGAAAATTATTAAAATTCAGTTTCGGTTGCAAGTTATGTTAATGTTATCTTATTTCTTTCCATTTACGTTGTGTTCATTTGAGTATATATTATTGTACATGTAGATTGGTGAAGACGAAAATGAGAGAACTTTCTGGCCTCACCATCTTTGGTGTTTATAAATTAGGCGTTAGTTTTATTTAAATAATTTTTTTCATAATTGTCTTTTTTGTTAATATAAGATAACTTCGTTAAAATGTCTAAAAAAAACTCTTTTTAACTTAAAACTTTTTAAAAATGTTTATGAACAATTTATCAAATTTACACCTCTCTATTTTACTATAGCGTACATGTCTATTCTATATTTTAATTATTTATTATTTTGTTTAATTTTATTGTTTTAAAATAATTAAAAAAAGTTATTCATAAATATCATTTTTACTATTATTAAAATTAAAAGATAATTTGATGATTTTTATTTTTTTCATCTATTAAAATATTTTTTTAATCTATTATAGCAGACAAATCTTTTATAAATTTTTAGAAACTTTATTTCTAATTTTATTTTCAATCACTTTCAAATCCATTTTAAAAAATAACATACATTTTTTACAAAATTCTCTCAAATTTATATATTCATTTTCTTAAATCCTTTCACTCAATTGAAAATATATTAATAACCGTAAATAAGGTGTGATAAAGCACGAAGTAGGATTTACGCCGGTTAGTGGGTGAGAGAAAAAACGGAGAAAGACTAGTTTTGTGTTTTAAATAATTTTGTCAGGCAGAAAACTTTTTATATTATGCATTTTAATAAATCAACGAACTCCAAAATAGAACTTCGATTAATAAAATATATTTATTAATACTTTCATCTCGGTTTGAAAGTATAAAATATATTTATGGAGATTTCTATGCGATTAATAAAGTAATTATCCTTATAACTACCTTTTTTAGGTTTAATAAAACAAATGCTTACTAACTCCACTTAAAAAATGGCACTTATATATGTCCCAAAAAAATTGCAATGATAATAAAAAATATTTAAAATTTGGAAGAAAAATCAACTGAGATTCAAGTTAATAATAAGCTGACACTATCCCAATTGAAGACAACAGCCCAATAAAAAAAAATGAATTTTGAGAAATTAAAAAAATATAACAAGTTTTGTATTCTTTTGAGTAAAATTTAAAATCATCCAATTGTAGTTAATTAAATTATTTTTACAAAATCATGAAATTTTATTTTCTTTCAAAGTTTATCATGAAAACAACATGGTTTAGCATACAAAATTTGAAATAAAAATAAAACAAAAGAAGATGCTAATTAATGGTTTAATAATCCCGCTTAATATTTCGTTTTAATTTCAGAATTCAGAAAGTGGTTATTTAGAACTACCAAAACTAGACCATAACATAACTCAAGCCCAAAGTTGAAGGTACTTGGCAGTTACCAGCAAAACCCTAAACCCTCTCTCATACTCTGTGACTCTCTGCACTCTGCCATGGCAACGCAATCGTTAGACGAAGAAACAACTAAGAAAGTGATACGACAAGTACGACTCGTATTCAATCTAGCTTTGTATTTCAACATTAATTTTGCTACTATCATTGTTCATTCAATTTTTAGTTACCTTTTTCCTTTTTTTTTTTCATCAGGTGGAGTTTTATTTCAGCGACAGCAACCTTCTCACCGATGGTTTTATGAGGAAGAGTATCACTGAAAGCGAAGATGGCTGTATCCTTTTTCTTCATTTTCTTATTAGCCATTTTTTTTTTATGTGTTACTGTCTTAATCAATAGCCTTGACTGTGATCGCACAGTGATTAGTTTGGCTCTGATTTGCTCTTTTAATCGGATGCGTAAGCACCTTAGTTTGGGTGATGTGAATCCCGATGGAGTGCCTCAAGATATCGTGAATGCTGTTGCGCAAACTTTGAGAAGTTCGGCTTCACTCAAGGTCTCTGAAGATGGTTAGTTTCTTTTCCCTCCTTTTTTGTGGGTTTCTGTAGTTTTTTATTTCTTGAAGTGTTCATTAACATCTGCAAAATAATGTGCTATTGTGTTTTCTTTTTCAACTAAGTTTTTATTTTGGTGATTCGGATGAATAGTTTACAAAGCACATTCATAAAATTAAACTTTTAGAACTTCCTGTTTCGTGAGCTGAACAATTGAATGATTTCAGTTGAGCATTGTATTTACCATGTGGATGAAAATGTTCCTACGTTGGATGAAGAATGATCAGTTATATCCTCTCTTCTTCTTCTTCTTTTTTTTTTCGTTTTTTCTTATGTTTTAGGGAATAAAGTTGGCAGAACAACAGAACTTCCGAAACCAGAAGTCGTTGAGCAGGTGGAGATAAGAACACTTGCTGTATCACCATTTGAATATGATCTGAAACTTGAAGATGTGGAGAAATTCTTTGGTCAATATGCTAAGGTAATAGTGACACCAGGGAGTCCGTCGTCAGTATCATGATTGATATGCAAAAACTCACCTAAAATGGACCATGTTTTACTCTTCGTGCTTTGTCAATGTGTGGTGCAAGTCAACACGAGTCAAATCTGTATAAAAGAATTTTTGGTGCTCTTGAAAGGGAATTGCGATCTTTGCCAAAATGCTTGTCATAAGACATTATTCTCCACTAAGAGATGAACCATGACATTGTGTTTGTCTGTTTAATGTTGAGTGCTTTAGATTTATGTGTTACTTTTAATGAGTATAGAAACACTGCTGCTTAGCTGGTAGTTTTTAAGTACGAAGTACTTTGTATGATCTCCTTTTTATAGTTTATGGATTTATTTTTGTGGTTTCAGGTTAATAGTGTTCGGCTTCCCCATCATGTGCGAGACAAAAAGTTCTTCTGTGGCACTGCCCTTGTTGAATTCTCATCAGATGAAGAAGTAGAAAAAGTTATGAAAGAGAAATTTGTGTATGCTGGGGCTGAGTTAGAATTAAAACTCAAGTAAGAACCTTCGAGTACCTTTACCTGAGATTAATTAATTTCTAAAACATGTGGCTGATGTTTCTTTTGTACCACATTGTCCTGGTGTCGTTTTATTAATAATTCAAATTCACTGAATTGTTGCTTTTAACTTATACTCGTATTACTGAATTTGAGGATTTTGGTATTTGAAACAGTTAAACGAAATGCATTAATACTGTGTCAGATAATATATGGATATATCTAATGTTTATATTTACTCAACTCAGGAAGGACTTTGACGCAGAGAGGGAAAAAGAATTAGAAGATTTTGAAAAATCTCGTCCACCTTTGGGTTCACACCAGAATAACTCAAATGAAGAAGATGAAAGGTAAAAGCTGTCAATCTTTTTATCGCCCCAAAGGAAAGTATACACACACCGACTTACAGTTTTTATTCATTTTCATAACAGCTACCCTAAAGGCTTAATTATTGCCTTCAAACTAAAGAGTATTTCAGAAGAAATTCCTTCAGACCAAAGCGCTGCTGATCAACATAATAGTGCTGTCCCCAAAACAGGTGAAAAGCCTGAAATTGCCGCTGGAGAAAATGATCCAAAGGTGGATGAAGAAAACAATGAGACAAAAGAGGCAAAGGAAACTGGAAGTCAAGACAACAATCAGATGAAAGAAGCAAAGGAAACTGGAAATCAAGACGACAACAATGAGATGGGAGAATCCAAGGAAACTGGAAGTCAAGACAACAGTGAGATGAAAGAAGAAAAGGAAACTGAAAGCAAAGAAAAGAATGAAACAAAAGAAACAAATGAAACCGAAAGAGCAGAAAAGAAGCCACAGGCCGGTGAAAAATTTTCTGCTGCTGCTTACAAGGACAACATGGATGTAGTCTCACGTGAGGATTTAAGGAGTGTCTTCGAAAACTTTGGTATAGTGAAGGTAGTAAGGTTTCCCCCTTCCTTCAGCTAATAGAGCTTTTTGCCTTGTTTGTTTAAGATTTTGCAGCTGTCTGATATAACTCGTCACCCCCTCCCTTTACTTTCCTGTTTCTGGAAGGAGGATACTTCTTTGTTTGTATTTTTTATTGCTCAATCTGATGGCTGGCTAGAGTCCTGCTACTGAAAAATTGGCCATAAACAAGCTTTCTGAATTGATCAAATGTTCTTGGTTTTCTGTTTAGTACATCGATTTCAAGATTGGAGAAGTGTCAGGATATATTCGATTTGAAGAAACGGAAGCTTCTCAGAAAGCTCGCGCTGCTGCAGTTATTTCAGAAAAAGGCGGCTTGGTGGTAAAGAATTTCATTGCTATTTTAGATCCAGTGACTGGTTAGTTCTACTTCATTTTGTTTTGTTACTAAAGCAGTTATCTAATTTTTGTTTGTATTTCGTTTACGGCATAAAATATTATTTTTCATCAAGCTGAGAGTCTTTTTTTTTTTTTTTTATAATGATTTCAGGTGAGGCCGAAAAAGAATACTGGAGCCGTCTTCGTGGTAATCAAGGCAAGCACCGAGAATTTAAGAATAAGCAAGGAAGGTATGTGGTTGGAATCAATGATGCTCTGAATTTTACTTACCGTTGTTTTTATTTGGACCTTTTTTTCCCTTTATTCTGTTGGTTGCTCTTGTAAGGGTGGAACACAAATTAGTTATATTGTCATTGCAGGGGAGGATGGTATGGTAGAGGGAGCAAACATGCACGCTTTAGAGAGAATGGTTCTAGAGTTGGTCGCGCAAATAAGACTCAGAAAACTGGTGCTGCATAATTTCCATATCAACCAGCAAGGTTCCGAACCAGCTTACTGCTTCTTGAATTCTCCGCTCATATTTTGTTTTTATGGTTCTTTTTTATTACATTGCATGGTAACATTATCATTACTTGCCATATTCCTATATTGTCACATGCCTTATATATATTTATTTATTTTTTTCTTTTGCGAGGTTCATATTTTACATAATGACATAGAATAGAATAATGTGTTCGATGATAGGATAAAACAATTTTTAGAGTAAATAAATATATTGCTTCTCACACTTGCGTTTTTACCAGTGTAGTCAGTTGATGATGAAGCTTGTTTTAGTCCGTTGATCTGGTGAAACATACCAAAGTTCTTGGCGGTTGGGGAATTCTCTTAATTTTTCCAAACACATTTTGGAGAAATGTTTAGTAGGAGAATTCTTACAAATTGTCTGGAATCGTAAGAAAAGTTAAATCCTTTCGTAAGAAAAGTTAAATATTTAAAAATTATTTTCAAGAATTTAATATTTTATGAATTATTTTTCAATCAAGTCTATCTTCAAAACATTTCTAGAAGAACGGTTAAAATAATGAAGAAACAATTAATTTATAATTGTCTATTTTTTTAGAATAAAGATGGTTTTTATATAATATTTTTGTAATTGAATGTTACAAATATTTCATAACAAACGACCGTTGATTGTGCTGCGAGAAATTTAATTAAAATTGGAAGATTGAAATCTTATTTACCCAAGGAGTGTATATTAGAAATCTTCATCTTTTATAAGTTGGATTATAATTTTTCCATTGGGACATAGATTTGCCGAATGGATGTGATTAAAAATATTTTGTTCTTCCCAAACTCCATATGTGCCTTCTGAGGGGTTTTAGCTTGAAGTTGTTATATCTCTAAGTTTTATATATATATATATATATATATATATATATATATATATATATATATATTTATCCTTGTTTTATTTTTCGAATTGATTTGTATTCTTTTCCAAATCTTTGCAACCAAATCATGTTGAACTTCATGCATCCTTTGCGGAGTATTATAATTAAGTGCAATAACTAAACTATTTGAACTAATTCAAACTTTTAGATATATATTTAAAATTTTATCCATTAAAGATTCATAATATTAAGATTAAGACAATTTATATATCTGGGAAACATAATTTCTTTGTTTTAAAATAAAAAATAATTTATTTTCAAATAATTTCTAAAACTAAAAACTGCCAATCATAATATTTTATATTTGTTTTACTTTTAAATCACTTTATTTCATTAATTTTTTTAAGGATTTTCATGAATTTCTAAAACACTTACTATTTCCTATTAAAAACATTTAATATTCCTATGAAGACTACACAAAAAAAAAAAAAAAATACTTCGGTACAACGTAAGAATTAGACATTATAAAACTTGGAGGAACTGATTTGAAACTATTTTATACTTGAAAAAGTTAAATTATATTTACACTCTAAATTAATTACAAAAATTGTAATTTCCCTCTATAACTCTTGAATTCTATGTTATCTTTCATATTTTTAATATAACAGTTATATACTAGAACTATTAAATTAAGAAAAAATAATATAAAATGAGGTGTAATTTTGCTACAGTAACTTCTGGAATTTATAATAGTGATTTATGAGACATAGTTAAATTTAATGAATCTATTATATCTTTTGAAAAAATTATCTAAATTAATTATATTGATTATGCAGTTTTAATAATTTCATGTTAATAATATATATTTCAAAGAAAAATATTATACAAAAATAGATTTTACGAACATAAACTGACAGTTGAAAATGTTAATTATCTGTAAAATAACACACAAATATAACTTGATAAAACTAAACATATTTATACAGTATTTTTAACTGTTTTAATTGTATTAAGAAAATTATTTTTGAAAGGATTTAAAACTATTTTTAATTAATTTTTAACTCTTATAATATTTCATTTCTAGGTCAATGGTTATATTTTAATTTCCAATTGTTATTTTATCGTATTGTATATTTATTATTAATATTATATAATATCATATCATATTTTCAATCAAATTTAAACTAAAACAAAATAGCTCACTTGTATAGGGATATTACATTTTTGTTATATTAATTGTAGTAACTATTTAAATACCTAGAAACACAGTCATTGAATCAAATTATATGGTGTATTTGAAAATATTCTTTATTTTATTTGAAACTTGCTGGTATAACAATGGAATAAACTCTGACAATCACATGTGCAATATTTGTTATTTCCATGTTGCAGTCTGATGGACCAATAACACAATGTTGGTTATTATTTGCATTAACTTTTTTTTTTTCTTGAATAGTGAAAATTTTGAATAAAATGGATATATTTTAAAATTGAAAAAAATGAAAGTAAGAATGGGTATATTTATAACGTAGGATTGAATTAAATTTATTGAAGTTGTTTGTAACATCATTTAAATTTGTATAAATTTAACATTGTTGTTTATATAATTTAAACTTGTATAAATTTAATATTGTTGTTTTCATATAGTGTAGTATTGAATTAAATTTATTATAAGAATTAAATATATTTTTAATCTTAAACTTATATGTAAAATTAACTTTTTTTTATTCAAAACGTTGTTGTATTATGATATTCTTATTTAAAATATAAATGGATATAATTATTTTAATCTAATAATGTAATTTTTTTATAAATAAATGATGTTTTAAACTATTGTTTAAACTAAAATGTATCAAAATAAAAATAAAAAAAAAACATTTAAGAAAGAAAACGGAAAACCATGGGAAGAATACAATATGTTAATGATGGTGTGAAGAAAAAGAAAAAAAAATGAAAAGATGAAAAAGTAAACTCAGAAAAAAAAACAAAAAAAAATTGAAAAAATAAAGCAAGATAATATAACACCACAAAATAAGCCAATTTTAAAAAAATACCAATATTATTGATTTTTAAACAAAATTGAGAAGTCAATTTGAAAATAAAAAATTAAAAAACATATTACCATGACAAAATTTAGATACATTTATAAGAATTAAAAGTTTTTTCCTTGAAACCATCACCCAGCAAATAAAACATTAATTAATTTAAATGTGAATTTAATGAAATTAAATGATAAAATAAAACATTAATTAATGTCTATGTTCTATTTAATCCTTAAATATAAGTTACAAATAAAAGAAATAAAAAGAAATTAATATTACTACTTTTAAATATTAATTATATTTTCACATAGTAAACCTTAGACCATATGTTAAAGTCTGTATATCATCTCTAAAAAAATAAGTTCAAAAGTAACTGAAATTTCATTTCATATGTTGAACTTGTTTTTTATAATTTTAACATTTATATTCAAATTTAAATTTTATTCTACCACTATCTATATTAGTTTGTAAGCAAGCGTTAACAATGTATGAGTAAAAGTAAATTAAATGTATGAGTTGTTTCAACTAATACATGACTAGTGCTATAAGTACATTAACTTTCATGAAAGGTGACTTTGACTAATTATTAAACGCTTTGATTTTTTTATAATTATTAAATGTAAATTAAATACCAAAGTAATAACACTACTTTATGGTGAAATAAAAACAGGACCGCTCTAAATAAATAATACTAAAATAATGAGTGGCAGTGAAATTTTAAGGAAAAAAAAAAGGTGACAAAATAGTATATTTTTTAAAAATAAATTTATTGGTGTCTTATTTTTTAAAAATGTGTGCTACCGTGCAGCTATGGAAACCTTTATCCTAAGTGTCAAGATCTGTACCGTCCAGGTTTGAAAGATGTTCGAGATTTAAGCATAGGGTTTGAAACTGAAGAGTCCGCCCCTTTATGTTTGAATAGAGAGAAGAAGGACCGTTTAACTCTCTCCTTTCTCTTTTTCTTCTTCTATTCTTCAATTTGGTGGTTGACGTGCATTTGCAGATCTTACTTAGCTTTCACTCGAGCTTGGATCTGCAAATGCTCACCGTTTCGATAGCTTCCTCCGTTTTCTATCCTTATTGGATTCTGAACCTGCGGTGAGTAAAATCTTCAACGGTCACATTCCATTTTGTTCGCGTGTTTCATTTTCCAACTTTGAATCGGTGTTTTCTTCACTTTGATCTTGCTCGGCAATGAATTCCAGGGTTCTGTTTTAGAATATGAGGTTTTTAGCAACTTTAATTTGAATTGCTCCGAGTTTGAGTTTTTTAATTTTGAAATCCTATGCACGATTTTGGAAGTGTAGATTAGTCTTCTTCCACTGCGATGTTGGTACTGAATTATGTAATTGAGCCATCAGACGGTGAGGTGGATGTTGATTTTGAATATCCTTTTTGGTTGAGGAAAAATGATCTGACCTTGAAATGTTTTTACAACTCAAATTTTTACTGAAGTGTTTTATAAATCTATTTTTGGAATTTTAGTTTTTGAAAAACTTTATTTTGAATTTGAATTGATCTCTGTTTTATTGAATTAAGTGTCAATAGTTTTCGTCGACCGTTATTTAGTACAGAACTATGTAATTGAGAGATCGATAGGTTAGAGGCTGACGCTTGTGATCCCAGTGGTAAATCTACGGACATGGTGATATACAGTGTTTTTTTTTTTTTTTTGAAGATTTTAATATTATTTCGCTAAATTGTTTGGTTTATAGCTTTTATATTTATTTTTCGTTTTGGCTTTTAACTTCTCATGCTTTTGTTTGTTTGCAGAACTGTGTTCATGTGATTTATCAATAGAGGGAGAGACTATAATGATTTGGAGAAGCAATTGGAGAGATAATTGCAGTCCAGTGGGAATCGGGGTAAGCTATTTTAGTTATCTTAGCAACAAACTATGGAACGTGAGAGGACAATCCCTGCTGTAGATGGGGTGACAGATGGCGTTCAGAAAATTAGAGCTCTGCACGGGTAATTCTCAAATTCAACCTTATTTCACTACACTCTTAGAATAACAAGAGCATCTGTTCTTTTCATCTAAGACAGGCCCTTAGCATTAGCTTGATAGATGAATGTGTTTAGCCTGTTACTCTTTAGCTAGCCGCAAGGCATTTCTTGTCAATGTGTCTCACCTTTAGCACTTAACAATTGACATGTTTAGGCCTCGCACACTTGCTTGATTTTTTGGAATTATTTTTTAACAGGACCGAGGATTGGTATCTTCACTTTCCTAACTTTTGTATGTTCAATGTAGTCCTTGGTGTTTGTCCTATCATTTCTCTTGAACAAAAGTTCACTTATAACAAAAGAAAAGATTATTAGCGCTAGGCAGTTGTTTCTATGAAGAGATGAAGTGAGTTTTTTCTCACAATAAAATACATTTGTAGGAGGACTACTGGCCCAACCAGGCGCTCTACAAAAGGACAATGGACACCTGAAGAGGTGGGTTTCTTAGACACTTGAGACATACTCTTTTGGAATTTCGGTAACGTTTAGTTTGTGACACAAAATTTCACGTACTCAACATATCTTTTTATCGTCCACTAACGTTTTTTTTTTGGCACTATAAAACCATGTGACTGGTGAAGTGAAGCAGGTTAACGCCTTTCAAATAAATTTTGCATGCAAAATGTTTGTTTACTTGCAATCTTAGTTATTTTCTTATAATTTTATTCGCAGAAGATGTAATAATACCCCGGCTTTTTTTTTTTATACACATGAGCATTTAAAATTTTAGGACTTCTGACAGTTTTTCCTTAATTTCTTATATATAAAGTTTGATTGATAACTGTGTCCTGTATTATATTATTAGGGGATATTCATGTGTTTTTGTTTTTACAGGACGAGACTTTGCGGAAGGCTGTCCAGCGTTTTAAAGGAAAGAACTGGAAAAAAATAGGTAATATTCTAAATAAGTAATATGAATAATCAAAAGGATATCAAGGGGGACGAAGGAATACGTTTCGTGGGATCTATATGTTGGTCCCCCTCGACCAGTTTTATATTTCTAATATTTTTGTGGTACATAATTTTTACACCTGATGGTTTTACACCTTAATTTATGCAACTTAATTATATCAATATTTTGTTGACCTTGTTCTGATTGCCATATTTATTTGCAGCGGAGTGTTTCAAGGATAGAACTGATGTACAATGCTTGCATAGGTGGCAGAAAGTCTTAAATCCTGAACTTGTCAAAGGTCCATGGTCTAAGGAGGTAATCTGTATTTTCCATCCCATTGCCCCAGTTGATTTTATCTGTACATGCTGGTATATATATTCTGACATGACATTAGATTGTACCAATGTTCTGTTTATATGTCTAATCGGAAGTTGCTGATCCAAACTAAATGCAAACAGGAGGATGAAATCATTATTGATTTGGTGAATCGATATGGGCCCAAGAAGTGGTCTACTATCGCACAGAAGTTACCTGGACGCATTGGTAAGCAATGTCGAGAAAGGTATGCCTATTGGATTTCTATTTCTTTGAGGATACAATAATAAAATATCCTGATTGAAAATTTAATATTTCAAATATAGTATTTTTGTGATTATAAATGTGTTTAAGTTATCCTAACCCATAGGCTTATTGTTCCATTCTTGAATAATTATATTTTTTATATTATAAATTATATATTACATTATTATATTTTTCAAAATTAATTTATTAATCAACATAACGATTTGTTTTGATAATGGATGAATCCAACTTCATATAAATTTTTAGATAGTCTGTTGAGTGATGTTTAAGGATTACTCAACCCTCTACTTTCAATTGACCTATTTTTGTCTCGGTCACATGGTAATGTGTTCGTGTTACATAATAAACGCTGGCGTTACTTATTTGTATTATTGGTTTTTCTGGTATTACAATCAAGGGGATGAAAGGTACACTTCAGTCATGTCATAACATGTGTTAGATGGTTATTTAGGATAAGTCAGTAAAAAAGATGAAATACTACATTGCAATATCCTAGTATAATTAAAATAAGGAACCAAAGTTGCGCAATTACCTAAAAGACGTAAACAAGTCTTGTAAAATTCTTCTGTTTTTATTCAAATATCTTCATCCTTGCTGCTTTGTATATAATTTGCGTCATAGAATTTCAAGGATGTAGTTAATTTTTATTTATATGATTTGTATAATGTACAGGTGGCATAATCATCTTAATCCTACCATAAATAAGGAAGCATGGACTCAGGAAGAGGAGTTGGCTCTCATACGTGCGCATCAGATTTATGGGAACAAATGGGCAGAATTAGCGAAGATATTACCTGGAAGGTATATCGAGTTTTTTCCTTTTCTTTGAAAGAGGATTAGATTTTTACTTTTTTGGGGTGGGGGGGTTTGCGCTGCGAGAATTCCTTGTTTCTTTCTTCAGGAAAAATGGGCCTTATGCACAAACTTTCGTTATTGGGCCTTATAGCATAAAGGGGTGTTTCTTCATGCACCCCATCAAATTTTTCTCTGCATCCCATGATAGACTTCCGGAAACTTTGATCAGGAATAGGAGTTCCGGAAAAAAATTTCCGGAATTAATCTATTGTATTCCGGAAAACAAAATTCGATTTAATGGGGGTGAATTTGATTAATGGGATGCAGGAATAAACACGTATAAAGTTGTAGTGGAACAAGTGGATGAGAAAAATAAGTCACATTTTCAGCAGAATAATAATAATTTTGAAAAAAAATAAAGAGATATGTTCTTCAAGTTTGGACTATTTATTTAGGCATACATTTAACGGCCTTCACTCCATTTTTGGAATTGTGGTTTCGTATGTGAGTTATGGGACTGATTTCGTTGGGTTTCTTCTGACCGGAACGTTCTTCGATTTCCATGTGCGGTTGAAGTTCATTCTTCTGTTTAGCTCTAAATATTTGTAATGTGATTGTGCTTTGTGGAAACAGGACAGACAATGCTATAAAAAACCATTGGAACAGTTCCGTAAAAAAGAAATTGGATTCTTACTTGGCATCAGGCTTGCTTACTCAGTTACAAAATGTACCGCTTGCTGGAAATCCGAATCAACCTATTGCTTCTGTCTCTTCGAGGTTGCAGCAGAGTGGAGAAGATAATGGTCCAAGGGGTACTGAAGGAGAGGAAGTTTCACAGTGTAGCCAGGAGTCGGCTAATGCCGGTTACTTTTCATCAGCCAGAGATATGAACAGTGTTGCTTTACGCACTGGAGAGGAATACAGGCCAAATGAAGAGCCTAGTCAAGCATCCTGTTCAGAGCCATATTACGTGTGTCTGGATGAAGCAACTGTATCCCTTCCAGACATGGCTGACCAAGAGATTTGCGTTGAACAGAAATATTCACACAACCCTGGAAATTCCAATAACGGGGAAGGCCAACTTGATTTAATTGACTTGACCAATATTTCCTCACTGGACTTTGGGCAGGAATCATCACAGTTCCAAAATGATTGCATGATGAATGTTCCGTTTCAGACTTCGGTGGGGTTAGGTGTCGCAACAACCATGCAACCGACATCTATAGACTCTGTTAAACCCGAACACATGTTGATGTCAGACGATGAATGTTGCAGAATCCTATTTTCAGAAGCAATAAGCGATGAATGTTTTTCTTCTGAAGATTATAATAAATGTGTAAATATGGTTGATTTATTAGGAGGCCCCTCATTTCTTTGTCAGTCATCATTACCATCTGTCCCCTCAGTTGTTTCTTCTACTGGAGATAGGTTGATGTATACGGCCGAAGCCAATCAGTTGGTTGGGTCTGAGGATCAGCAGTTTGTCTCCAGAACGCAGGATAACATAATTTATGCCAGTGACTTGTCCAGTCCTCCTTGTATCCGTAGGATAGACAACACTGAAATGCAAGAGCCATCGGACGTTGTCAAAGATGATTCAAAATTGGTCCCTGTAAATAGTTTTGGCTGTGGATCAGATGCAAAGTCAACTTCATATGTGCATACAGAACAGGACACAGGTGCTCTATGTTATGAACCTCCCCGCTTCCCAAGCTTGGACATTCCTTTCTTAAGCTGTGATCTTATACAGTCAGGGGGCGATATGCAGCAAGAATTCAGTCCCCTTGGTATTCGCCAATTTATGATGTCTTCTATGAACTGTCTAACTCCTTTTAGATTATGGGACTCTCCTTCTCGGGATGATAGCCCAGATGCTTTGTTAAAAAGTGCAGCTAAAACGTTCACAAGTACACCATCTATATTAAAGAAACGAAACCGAGATCTCTTATCTCCATTGTCGGATAAAAGAATAGACAAGAAACTTGAGATTGAAATGACATCAACCTTGATAAAAAACTTTTCCCGATTGGATGTCATGTTTGATGACAACGAGGCTCAGGGAGCAGATTTGATTCCTTCATCTTCAATGCCGAAAAGGGACTCTGGTACCTCTGTTGAAGATGATAAAGAGAATTGTGGACAAGCTGTTAAAGTGGAATCAGTAGGGGAAAAAAATAAGAATGCTATCTTGGACGACAAAAAATCTGAAAAAGATTCAGGTGATGGTAGTTCTCGGGAAAAAATTAAGCAGCAACCTGTTTCTGTTGATTCTGCGATCGAAAATGATGGTAGCGCTGCCGAGGAGATTGTAAGTATTGCTCGGTTGTAATAAGATGTTATAAAAAATTTGCAAAAGCTTATGCCATTATTTTGTTTGTCAGGTCCAACAACCGTCTGGAGTTTTGGTTGAGCATGATGTGAATGACCTATTAATGCATTCACCAGATCAAGTAAATTTGAAATCAGAAAGAGTTCTTAGTTTAAGTGCGAGATCTAAAAAAAATCCATGCTCAAGGATTAATTCACCATCTGTTTGGTTAAAGGAGCATGAAAGACTTTCAGTTGCCGTTACTTGTATACATTCTGTCAGTTCATCAGGCCCGGGGGAGAATTCGGGTGATCACACTGGAAATGATGGTGGTCTGGAAACATGTAGCATGTAATTTTCTTCAAACTAATTGTATTATAATTTTGTTATTGCCAACTGTCCATTATTTATTTTATTAGGGTGTGTGTGTGAGTTTTCGATCAAACTTTGATAAGGAGTGTGAGGTTTTGTATTAGGATTTAAGTACAAGAGGAGAATTTAACCCAAAAGACCAGTCCATTAGGCAGAAGAATCTCTAAACTTGAGTACCACATCTAAGTTTATTGTATTCAACATTGGATTCCTACACTATAGGCCCGGTGGTTGTCCTTTTCTTCTTTAGACGACTTCACTTATTGATTATGATATTCGAGTTTGTATTTTAATCCAGACTGTAAGTAACTTTTTTGGTAACTCAACCCTCATTGAAAACACCACTTGTAGGATTCAGTACAAAAGGAGTGTCCAACCCAAAATATTAGTGCAGTAGTGGTATAACCTCTAGGCTTAAGTACCATGTCAATTTAATCCGTTAACCTTATATGATGATACTGTTGATTTTCTAAGCAGCCTAGAAAAGTTATTTCATTGCGCAGCACTTGAAAAATTCATTTATTTAGTTGTTATTGCAACGTTTTGAACTCTAATTGGTACCATTGATATTATGCTTTCATTTTAAAATTATTCAATGTCAATTTTCAGCGTTTCTGTCTGACTGCTTCTTTGATTTCAGATTTGGTGGAACACCATTTAGGAAAAGCATTGAGTCGCCTTCAGCATGGAAATCTCCTTGGTTCATCAACACTTTTTTGTCCAGCCCCAGGATTGATACTGAAATTACAATTGAGGTACCGCTGGTTCTGTTGGATTATTTATCTTGAAGCAGATTTTAATTTCACCACAATAACAAAAAAGAGCATTTTAATAGGATTTTGGGTACTTTATGAGCCCTGGTGACAGAAGCTATGATGCAATCGGGTTGATGAAACAGATCAATGAACAGACTGCTGCTCAGTATGCCAGTGCTCATGAGATCTTAGGAAATGAAACTCCTAAGGCGTTACCTAAAGGTAAGTCCAGAAACGATGGGGATGAAGACCGAGAAGATATCGATCCTAATAATAAGCGTGGGGACTGTTCTCAGTCGGCTTCAAGTGCCTTGGTAAAGCTTAATTTATTCCTATCCTTTAATTTTTTCTTGAAAGCTTAAACATATTTTGATATATGCAAGAGAACCAGAGACAACATATAGTTAGATTATAGATCTCCTAATAAAGAGAAACATAACAATCTTAGTTAAAACTATCAGAAATTTATTATGAGGGATGCGTTTTCACGAAACTGCATCGATGATTATTTAATTAAAGCTACAGCCCAAGTCGCAAAAGTGACAAAATCTTTGCTGTTAATTTTATTTTTCACACTTTTCAATTTTTAATAAACCACGAGCTTAAGAAGATTTGAGGCATTGGAGATTTGAGGATCCCTTTCTTGTGCAACAAATCCAGGAGTTTAGTCAATTTATGGCTTAAAAGGAATTTATTTGTTTGCAGGTGGAACGACGTGTGCTTGACTTTAGTGAATGTGGATCTCCGGTCAAAGGTGATAGCAGCAAATCCTCAGCTATGAGCTTCTCAAGCCCAACTTCGTATTTGTTGAAGGGCTGTAGATAAGTTGGTCGTGAACTCAAATGCCAAAGCCTCCTGTTATTGTACCTTCATATAGTTTACTATTTTTGAAATATTAATTTTTTTTATCCTGTTTATAGTGACAAGACTTGAATGCGTAATTGTAAGAAAAACAATTCTATTTCGATTTGTGACGGATCATGATTCTTAGTTTGTCACATCTATATAGTAGTCAAATACACATTCATGGATTTAGACTTCTCTACTGCAAAAATAGCTACAGATTTCTCACATTTCATAACATTCTTCTTAGTTTATATCCTCTTTGCCAAATTTCCGCTGCACCCTACATTTTCAAACAGCTACGGCGGGGAAGGAGCAAGGAAATCTCATTCTTCCTTTAAAAAAGAATAATTTTTTATTGATCCTATAGTTGTGTATTTGCTTTGTTAAAGAGGTTTGTTGGCTGGTCAAGAGTATATGATTTATGCGTGAAACATATTTGTTATGACATGAAAAATGTTTTGGATGTCACTATATAAATTAGTAAGCGACTATTGATTAACTATCTTTATTATTCAAGAAGCCAACAAATTCAAAGGTTTTCAACACTAGAATCAACAAATGCAAAATACTAGTGTCCTAAAGTATGGAGTAATGACACCTGCTAAGACATAACATAAGAAAGTTCCTAAGGATAATTGAATTGAAATTAGTGGCACGTCAATCTGAATTTGGAAGTAGAAAAAATTTGACCATGAAGCAAGGTATTTTTGATATGATAACTGTAATTGTATATTGAGGAATAATCATAAATTAATTAGTCAATTAGGTTGTATGAGGATCTAGTCCTTGTGTAATAATTTTGGGTTCCATAATATTATAGTACATAAGAAAATTGATATTGATTTTACATGATATTGAGGAACATACAAAAAATGTCATTAGAATCAAAGAGTTCTATGCTGGTTGATCAATGTTGGTATCTTTATTAAAAACCAATTATTATGAATTCTTGAAAAAGAATAAACTTGCCAAGTGAGACATTCAACTTATTCTTCTCCAATGAAAGAAAAGGTATTAGCTTAGTCCGAGCACATCTGTGGAGATTACCAAAGTAATTATTCATCTTGAAGGAGTGTGCTGAACTGCGTTGGTAAGTCCAACTAATGTAATCAAATGGAAGAATATTAGACTTGGATAAGATTAGCTCAACACGAGAGCAAAGCATTTAAAAATTCTAGTCTTGGCTCTCATAAAAGTACCATGTACAAAAATAACTGAAGAAATAAAAGAAATTAAATTATGACCAAATATAGAAAATTTTTGCTGTCATGTATTAAATAAAAACATTCCAAAATGATATATAATAATTGTGCAAGTTTCATAAAAAAGTGAGAATATTTTAATAGTTACTATACCTTAATATTTCAGGTTCTGGTGTGATGTACTAAAACAAGAATGAAATAATTCGATACTGCTAAGGTATTTTTCTTTTAAATAAAACCTTAAGATCAAGAGAATAAAAACTCAGAGTCCATGATCAATTATAATGATAAAATAATATCATAATATTAGCATAAATAGGATTCATGAACTTCTTATAAAGGTTTGACATTATTAATAGTTCTAATTATAAAAATTTCCTCTCTTTTTACATCAAAACCTAGAATGATAGAACTACCACTTTTCCACAATAAATACCAATGAAATTGATTCTTAACCTAACGCTATGAGATATTTACTCATGCAACATTACGTTTATTATTATTTTGACTAATCAAAACTTAGTTTATTATTATTCTGACTAATCAAAACTTAGTTTATTATTATTTTCACTAATCGAAACTTAGTTCCATAAGCTAGCATCTCAAATGCATAAATATTGCCTTTTAAGTCTCATAAAAGAAGGTATCATAGTTGATGTTGACAATTATTAGAGAAAAAGATGGAAGTCTTCCTGTAAGGACTACGGAGAAAGTTGAAAACTGCAGTTAGCAACATGTTTTAGACACCACCGGTTACAGCTGCATGGATCGCATCAGCCAGATGTGGGACCGTTTTGGAACTTAGACCGGCCATACTAATTCTCCTGCAAAATAAACAGCGTATGTTACGTCATATGGAATTCCGCCATAAACAGCCGTAAACAGTGTATATAAGGGTTTCTGAAGTATTAGCTTATACTATAGGCAAGATTAACCCCAATAGGCAAATTATTAGCTTATTACAAAGTGCACTCAACTTTTCAACAAATATATATATATATATATATATATATATATATATATATATATATATATATATATATATATATATATATTAATGTGGATGGAAGAAAGGAAAAAAATATTCACATCGAAAGGAACTAATCTTGTAACAAATCTTCGAATGTTTTGCTATCGTAGCAAATGAATAATGAATCAAAAGTTTAGCAAACAATACCGCTGAATATCTATGGTACTAAAAATAAATTCTGGATAAGCATACGACTGTACTAAAAATACCACTGAAAAGACAATAGAACATATGCACGACTTGATTCTGAAAAAATTGACCGGAATAGTATTACTTAGAATACTGGGGATATGTTTGAATTTTCTCTTCGTTTTTTGCTTACCAGTTATTTGAAAGTTAAAATTCAAAAGCTTTAAAAGTAAAGCAGAAGTTGTCCGACGATTTTCATTTCTTATAATTTAAAAGAGATGACCCTGCCATATATAATAGTCTATACGTAGACTAGCTTCTGTGAAACGAAGCATTCAGATTCAGGTATACAGCAATGTAGTTAATCGTGTGTAACATTTTTTCTTCTTTATATTATCTTGTGTCAAATAAGGGTTTCAAAATGCAACCCCCCGACATGGGGGCATACTCAAGTAACTGTATTTTACAGACACCAAAAAAAATACAGGGGTGTGTGCTTCCATATTTACAATTCACTGGACCATAAAACACATCAAAAGAGAATGCTTATCATATTCATTTGAACTCATTCAACAGAGTCATAATAAATATAGTATCTTACCCATCAGATGTCATGTATATATGATACTCATTAGTCATGAAGGAAACTTGTTCAGCATTCAATCCTGTGAAAGTAAACATGCCAATTTGTTTGATAATGTGACTCCAATCACCAGGTGTTCCTGCCCAGTTAAAGGAAAAATAAGTATAACTACAACATATGTTTCACAGATACAAAAGACAATACAGAGTAGGGGAAGAGAATAAAAAATGAGCAAACAAGGAATAGCCTCTGGCATACTGGAGCAACAATAATGATACAGATCAACCCAAAATGACAAAACTAAAGGAAATGCAAAAGGAACTCGGTAGAACTGACTTCGGGAATGTGAAGCGTCGAGAGTGCTCCAGGTACATTCCAAAAAGACAAAAAAATAAAGGAATTGTAGAAGGAACTCTGTATAGGCTTACCTCTGGAACGTAAAGCATCAAAAAGTTGTTGGCGCATACTGATAATTCGATCAGCCATTCCTTTCAACTCGATAGTCCACTCATTGAACAAATCTCTGACAGAGAATAAAAAACCAATGGGAACTTTTAGCACGGGGAAAAATTACCTAGCAAAAGAATGTGCAGTAGGATCTCCTCCTTGGAATTATTAAATATATAGACAACCAAAATATGTGATGACCCCATCACAATCAATAAAATCACCATCTTAGGTAAAGACAATTTACCAAATTCTACTTGTAAAACACATACTTGAAGAATTAACTACGTAAATACCAAAGTGGTTACACAACTACAAAATTCATTACCATTTGACTGTTCCATTTCAAGATTATCATTGGACTTATTGGCAAAAAAAAGGCAGGATAGAATAAGATAGTCAACATTAATTTTTTTTCTGCCTAGGTTCTCTTAGGAAAGCAGAAGAATCTTGGCTCATTACCCGTCCTTGAGAATGGCAGCCACAATGGATGCACCGTGAATGGGAGGATTCGAGTACATGGGCCTAATCACGAGTTTCAGCTGGCTCTCAACCCTGCTTGCAACATCAGCTGACTTGCAGACCTAGATGGTTTTGATTATTTAAAAAAGGGGAAACTTAAAACACTAAAAACTGCCAGTAATCAAAGAAAAATAAAACTATAACTGTAGATTAAAAAATCAGCACTAAGGATACAAAGATTCACAAAGTAGTCAAGAAACTAATAAGATTCAAGGAGACAAAGAGCATTATTCACTTGTCACTAATGACAAAAATCTTATAGTCTCCATTTAATGCTTCGAAGTTCTTACAATGCTTAAGGCTCCAACACGTTCTCCATAAAGACCCAGATTCTTTGCATAACTTTGTGCTACCAGCAATTCACCCCCATCAGCAACAAACAAACGAACAGGTTGGGCATCTGCATCTAGACTGCCGCTAGCAAAACCCTTTTGAGAAAAAAATGATAGTTTAAAAATATTTTTTGAATAAAGAATGGGCATCTGAAACATCGTAAATATAAATTCCTGTGCATGCACGATTCATCAATGACATTGTCAAGAAAAAGGAAGCTAGCACTAAGAGTTTGATTCTTTTTCAACCCACGTAAAACATCATGATCCCATTTGTTTCTACTGGACATATTTGAAATTTTAATATAAACGCAAAATTCTAAATGTGAGAAGCCAGAAGCAAGAAATTAGTAGCACACAAAAGAGGCTTGCCTGATATGCACTGTCAAAGAAAGGTAACAAAGCTTTTAATCTTATTAGCTGCCTAATCTGCTCCCATTGCTCGAGGGTTGGATCAACACCAGTTGGGTTATGTGCGCATGCATGTAGCAAAACAATAGATCCAGATGGAGCAGAACCAAGATCTTCTAGAAGTCCTATAAGGACCGGAGGGTAAAATAATATTAAATAAACTTGATGAATATGAAACTGATCATGACACAATAAGTAAAAAACACTTCACAGCTTGATACACTCATTTCCAACCTTCAAAGTCAAGCCCCCGTGTTGCTGGAGCATAGTAGCGATATGTTTTGACAGACAACCCCGCTAAGTTGAAAACCTTGTGGTGATTGCCCCAGGTTGGTGTTGGCAAGTATATAGTCCGCTGAACAGACAGGTGCAGTAAAAATTGTTAAAGTGACGTTAAATAAACTTCAGTTAAAAGGAGAGAAAAGTCAAGAACAAAACACTTTACTTGGTGATAGTGTTTAGCCAAAAATTCACCCCCAACTCTTAATGAACCGGTCCCAGATAAGCATTGTACAGTGGTAACCCTGTTCTCTCGAATAGCAGGGCTATAACAAAAAAAGGTAAGCATAAACAATTAGGTACTGATCAGGAAAAATCTCTACAAAAAAGAAATCACTGATTTTTTTTTCTATTATTAACCTGTCAGCCCCAAAAATAAGCTTAGCACTCAATTTATTAAAATCAGCAAGCCCAACAATTGGAAGATATTCCTTGTTGCGTGACCTGAAAATAATGCAGAACAGAACATTCTAAAAACTTCCGCATGATATCACCGGAAACGAGAAGGGAGACAGTATAGTCAGGTACTAACAAGTCATTTATGAGTAGCTGCTCAACCTTCCTCACTACATTCAAAACAAGAGGTTTTCCTTCCTGGAACAATTTAAAGTATTAGCAAAAACTCACAACTTTCCAGTAGCCAGCCAAATAATATGCACAATGACTATATAATTGTATTTATGAATTAACGTAATCTAGTTTATCTCATTCTAAATAATGTAGTACCAGTAAGAAACAAACACAAGTGTAACAAAATATCACCCTCACCTCAGTTCGGTAAGCACCAACGCCCAAGTTGAGCTTAACTGGACTCGGATCTTTGTTATACGCAACCGTCACCTGTTTTCAAACACGCAATCAGAGTAAGCAAAACTAACCAAATAATAACAAAACTAGAAAAAAAGTCATGTGATTAGACGCCTCGGTATCAAATCATGTGCACTACCTTCAAAGGCAACGCAACACGGCATCGGCGAAACGTGCCGTGCGGCCTCGAAATTCACACGCAATCAAACACAACTACACAGCTCAAGATCACGCAACGAAACGATAAAGTTCCGCAATAATCTAAACCTAGATTCATTAAATAAAAACAATCTCGAATTAATCATTCAAATGATGCTGTTGTATACATGTCAAGAGCGCGATCTCACGAATAAGAAGAACGAAACGAAAAAAGTAAAAAACGCGATCTCAGCTAATACGTTACATAATCGTAATTGCGATGATTTTGAACAAATAGCGACGCGAGAAGAAAATATTACCCCGAGGATAGGATCTTCAGGCGCACGAACGAGGTGGTTGAAGACGGAATCAGAAGCAGCGGTTGGCGAAGCGGAGATGCCATCGTTAGAAGCCATTGGTTGAAGAACGCTAATGAAATGTCTGGCGAGAGTGTTGAGTCTGCGATCGCAGGGAGAGGTATAAGAATCAGAGAGAGAGGTAGTTTTGAGAATAACCGGTGGGCGCATGCTGAATGTAAACTCTCTATTTTCTCGGGTTTTGTTGGTCCCTGTAATAAAGTGCGCGCGTGCGCCTAATGAATAAAAGAAAAGTATTCCCTCCACAAATTACAAAGTTGGAAATGAAGCAGAGTTTATTTCATTTCATTTCATTTCATTCGCATTTTTCTCTCACCCTGATCTGACATTGAAGAATGAATTTGTTTTGTCTACGTGCAACTGACAGATGATTAAAACGTTGCCATATGTGTCGTTTTGTCGGTGGGTCACGGTGGGTCATTCTATCGCCTTCTATTATTCAATTTTCTCGATGCAATTATAGCGTGACATTACATACCGCCTTCTAAAATAAGCATTATAATAAACTAATTATTGAAAACATCACCGTACAATGCGACAAGGTGTATTGAATTTATGGTATGATAGGAATAATTCTTTAGTAAGATTTTCTGTACATTCGTCATTGAAAAAAGAATGACAATGTTGGTGACCCTTTACTAATGACCCACAACCAATTTTTTTTTTTTTTTTTATTTAGTTGGATCTTGACTTAGTTAGTACTTTAGATGGATAAATTAAAATTATGCACATTCATTTAGATATTATTATCTATAACTAAAAGATCAATTATAATGTTTTGAAATGAGTTATGTTAATTCAAAAATACAGTATGAACCTAAAAAAAATTTAATGTATTTCTTAAAAGTGGAAAGAATATTAAAAGAACTAAACAAAAATCATCAAGGAAAAATATTTTAACTTTACCTTTCCACATCTCACATCAATGTGAATGTATTGTTGTGAAATGCATACACGTATGAATTTAAGTTCTATAAGAAAATTAATTGAAATCTAGAAAATTGACAATTCAACGTTGATTGTTAAAAGTATAATTAAAAATATGTTGTCATACTTAAATTAGGTCAACATCAGTGACTTGTACAGAAGTGTTGGTCTTGATTGATCCTTTTTCTAATCTCCTCTTTGGACTGAGTTACCTGATAAGCATTTCATCAAGTCAAACATTTGGCTCCACTTAATTTAACCTACCATTAAATATAGTTTTAAATATAGTCATTCGAACAAATAATTAACTTTTAACTCTTACATCATATTTAGTCACAGTAGTAAGTTGTTTTTTTTTTTTTTCTGAACTTTATTTTAGATACTATTTGTAAAATCTCTCTTGTATTTTAATCCTAGTAATATATTTAGTTTTTTCTTTCTTCCTGCAATATTAAATAATTTTATTTTTAATACTTATTTTTGTGTTTGGCAATAATTCTAAGGAAGAAATTAGTTTTTTAAATCTATCAATCACATCTAACAAAATCTATCTTTTTTATTTATTAATCTCTCTTCTTTTTTTTTCTATCAATATTCAGGGAATGTTTATGAATTAGAAATAATGTCGTTGTTTTCAAACTAAGAATTATATATTATTATTTATTTAATAAATATAACTAGACAAAACATTTGAAAATAAAATAAAATTCAAACAAAAGAACAAATTTTAAATATATTTAATGCTGCAGCAGTTTCTTTATTTTATTTTGGTTTTCATATAATTTTTTTTTTTTTAAATTAATGTTGATAAAATTATCTTTATTTTAAATCTTGATATTTTGTTTTAATAATTGTACATGACTCTAAACCAAATCAATTTATTAAGCCAACTCACTTAACCACCATAATCATTTTGTTTTAATTAAACGTTTTCGTTAAAAAATTTATTCTTATATTTTATCAAAAATGAAAATATATCTCGTCAATAAATTCAACCCACTATCTTAAAACAGAAAAACTAGTTTTAAACCTGTATTTACATACGGAATATTTTGATTTGTGTTTTTATTAAGTTTTGAATATAATTAACCTTAAAAATAATTTATAGGTTTAGAAAGGTAATATTTTTATCAAACTATAATGTTAAATCATTATATTTGTTTTTATTTTTGTAAAAAAAATTTAAATAGGTTCTCTTATTTTATTGTTCTCAAATTAGTCCATAATTTGAAAAAAGGGTGCAATCAAGCTCGTTAACTATTCTAGTCAGCGTTAAATAAACAACGATTAGGCATGTTGATGTGCAGTTTAAAAATTATGTACTTAAAAACAATTCTGTGATGTAAAATTTTGTTTTTAAAATAGAAAAGGAGAATATTTGAGACAAATTTTGTGGCCAAATTAAAGATTCAAGTCATGGGTTCATTCACCAACTTTAGGGATTGAAAAAGAAATTAAAGAAATTAGGGTTCATTCAAGGAAATTTTTCGTCATTGTTGAGAGCTGATTCGTTAAGATCACATGTTTGTTGGAACATAAGAGAATTAAAAGTCAATAAATGTTCTTCTATTACAATTTACAATTGATTATTCAATGATTTTTGTCATGATGTGTTGTAGCGTTTGTGTTATGGGAAACCACATTATTGGAGTTGAGGTATGATGTGTTTAAATGTTGGGAAATAACATTTTAAATATGGGTGTGTTGTCCCACAATGTTGAAATGTGTTCATGTTGTGGTTCCCCATCTTTAAAGTCTTGTTGGAGTGTCCGTTTCAATGCAATATGAGTTTAATATGTCTTTTATTTTGTCGACATATTAATATTTTATAGGTGTATCTATTTATATACTTATGTGCATGATGGATGAGGATTTTAAGGTGGTTATCCGCCATGGAGAGAAGTTCGTAAGTGATGAGAAGCTGATGTATGAAGCAAAAACTACGTTGTGGTTGTCAGTGTTTTAAAAGGGATAAGGTATGTTGCATTGAAAGAATTATGGTACTCTGTAGAAGGAGCTTTAATGTTAGAAGACAGGTTAGAGCTTTTGTCTGATGATAATGGTGTGATGCATATGGTTAACATAACGAGGGTGAATGGTCAAGTTCACTTATTTGTGGTACACACGGTGTCTGAACCATAGGTTATATGAATGTTGGAATATTTTCCTGATGATGTAGTTGAAGTTAGTGTCCAAAAGAAGGGTAAGGATGGTTGTAAGGGTGATTGTGACGGTAAAGGTAAAGGTGAAATTGTGTTAAATGAAGGGGGATGATTGTGAAGGTGAAGGTTAAGCTGAGATACATGAGGATGAGGGTCAATGTAATGGTGAAGTTGTGTTAAATGAGGAAGGTAAGTGTGAAGGTGAAGGTGAGACTGGAATAAAGGAGGATAGGGGTCAATGTTAAAGTGCAATCGTGTTAGATTAAGGGGTAATTGTGAAGGTAAAGGTAAGACTGAAACACATGAGGATGGGATTAGTGTGAAGGTGCAATAATGTTAGATGGTGTGAGTGAGTGTGAAGGTCAAGGAGAATGTGAGGCTAAGATATAGGACAATGTGGTTCAATTTGAGGCTAATGCTAAGTTAGAGGCAGATGGTTATGTTAATTATTGGAGTGAGTTTGGACCTAATGGTAACATTGATATGGATGGTGAGTCCTTTGACGAGCAAGTTGATATCAGTATTGATCATGACATACATGAGGAATTAGGAGATGAAGAGTGATATGGTAATGTGAAAGTTGAGGTGAAAATTGTTTCATACGAATTTAGTGGTTCATCTACTACTTTGACGTTTGATGTGAAAACAGAGAGTGACAGTGATTTGGATGATGATGTTTGTCAGGGGAATGATAGAGAGTTGTCGGATAATGAGTGGCAATCAAAAGATTTGGTTAGTTCCGAAGACAACGATGAAGTGCAAACTGATAAAGGGGGTTATGAAAGGTTTGCAACTTTTTTAGCACCCAAAAATATGGTTGAGACAATGAAAGAGTGATGATTTCTGCCTCTCCTTGGTCTCTTTATATAGGCTTGATTAGGCGTAGACTTTGAATATTTTGTTGATAAAATCTTTTATCTTATATCTTATATCTTTCAAATATTCAATAGATTTAATCAGTTTTTAAGAATATTTGATAGATATTTCCTATTGATATAGGGTATAGGGTATAGGGTATATGGTTTACGGTTTACGGATTACGGATTATGGATTACGGATTAGGGTTTAGGAATTAGGGTTTAGGGTATGGGGTATACGGTTTATGGTTTACGGATTACAAATTACGGATTACTGATCAGAGATCAAGGATCAGGGATCAGGGATTGGGTATTAGGGATTGCGGATTTGGGATTGCGGATTGGGGATCAGGGATTAGGAAACAGGGATCAGGGATTGGGTATTGGGGATGGATTGGGTATTGGGGATTGGGGATTAGGGTTTCGAAATTTGGGTTTAGGGTTTAGGGTTTAGGGTATGGATTGTAAGGTATGGGGTATACAGTTTATGGTTTACGGATTACGGATAAGAGATCAGGGATCAGGGATCAGGGATTGGGTATTGGGGATTGGGGATTGGGGATCAAGGATCAGGGATTGGGTATTGGGGATGGACTGGAAATTGGGGATTGGGGATTGGGGATTGGGAATTGGGGATTAAGGTTTCGGGTTTACGGTTTAGGGTTTAGGGTTTAGGGTTTAGGGATTTGGGTCTAGGGTTTACAGTTTAGGGTTTAGGGATTTGGGTCTAGGGTTGAGTGCTTAGGGTTTAGAGTTTAGCGTTTATGGGTTAGGGTTTAGGGTTTAGGGATTTGGGTCTAGGGTTTAGGGTTTATGGTTTATGGTTTAGGGTTTAGAGTTTAGGGTTTATGGTTTAGGGTTTAAGGATTGGGGTTTAGGGTTTAAGGATTAGTGTTTATGGATTAGGGTTTAGGGTTTAGGGTTTAGGGTTTAAGGATTAGGGTTTAGGGATTAGGGTGTAGGGTTTAGGAATTAGGGTTTAGGGTTAGGGTTTAAGGTTTAGGGTTTAGGGATTAGGGTTTAGGGATTTGGGTTTAGGGATTAGGGTTTAGGGTTTAGGGTTAAGGGTTAGGTTTAGTGTGTAGGGTTTAAGGTTAGGGTTTAGGGTTAATGTTTAAGGGTTTAGGGTTTAGGGATTAGGGTTTAGGGTTAGGGTTTAGGATTTAGGGTTTAGGGTTTAGGGATTAAGGATTAGGGATTAGGGATTAGGGTTTAGGGTTTAGGGATTAGGGTTTAGGGTTAGTTAACCGCGGTTTAGTTAACTGTGGTTTAGTTAACCGCGATTAGTTAACTACAGTTAGATAACCGCAGTTAAGTTAACCACAATTAGTTAACCACAGTTAAGTTAATCGTAGTTAAGTTAACTGCGGTTAAGTTAACCGCGGTTAGTTAACTACGGTTAAGTTAACCGCAGTTAGTTAACTACGGTTAAGTTAACTGCGGTTAGTTAACCGCGGTTAGTTAATTGCGGTTAGTTAACCGCGATTAGTTAAGTACGGTTAAGTTAACCTGGGTTAGTTAACTGCAGTTAAGTTAACCGCGGTTAGTTAACCTGGGTTAGTTAATCGCGGTTAAGTTAACCTGGGTTAGTTAACCGCAGTTAGTTAACTATGGTTAGTTAACTACGGTTAGTTAACTGCAGTTAAGTTAACCGCAGTTAGGTGAACCGCGGTTAGTTAACCTCGGTTAGGTTAATCACGGTTAGTTAACCTCGGTTAAGTTAACCTTCGGTTGACTAACCGTTAGTTGACTAACCGTCGGTTGACTAATCGTCGTTTGACTAACCACTGGTTGACTAACCATCAGTTGGCTAATTGTGGATAGTTAACCTTAGGTAGTTAACCTGAGTTGGTTATCCTTGGGTTAGTAACCACAAGGATAACTAAGTGTGGGTTAACTAATCGTAGATTGACAAACTGACGGTTGTCTAACTACAGGATTGTCCAACTATAGGTTCAATAACTGTAAATTGACTAACCGTAGATAGATAACCTCAGTTTAACTAACTACTAGTTGACCAATAGTCTATTTGTTGGTTTACTAGCATGGGTGAACTAAAAGCAAGTAGTTAACCTTAGGTTCACTAACCACCGACTAACTAACCGCGGGTTGACTAACCATATGTTGACTAAGAGCGGATTGACCCTAACAATAACTATAATCCTAATCATATACCTAACCTTAATCCTAACATTGGACTTATCCTTGACCATATCCCTAACCTTAACCTTAACCCTAATCGTAATAAAAACTATATAACCCTAATCATAATAAAAACTATTTAATTATCAATTTAGAAATTAATTATAATTTGTTATTCATAATAAAAGCCATTTAATAATATCTTTTAGTTTATAGATTTGTAACTATAATAACTAATTATTTTTAGTCAATAAAATTGATAATTATTTATACGTATTCTTAGTTTGAAAATAACAATTTATTCTTACCACAAAGGGCTCTAGGAACAAAGATTCCAAATCTTGGGTCAGATCAAGCAGAGTTCTTCGTCCACAAGCTTTTCTTTTCGAGGCTAGCTTCGACTTTGTCTTCTTGGGAGAACCTGGGCATTCTGGGATCACCGGGATTTTCGTGTCTGAGGATGTTGGAGTCGTGTAACCGTCATCATCCCCGTTTTCTGATCCCACGTACGAGGAAGGAATGTCCAGTTTGAAGGTGATGGGACACACAAGTTTCGTGCTAACGATGATGTTGTTGTGTTGGTTTTGGTTTTGGTTTTTCCCGTTCTTGATGGCGATCCTTGTTTTCTTGTTGTTGTTGGTGACGTTCTTGCGTCGATAGGTGTTTGAGTTTGAAAAGGTGGTGATCTTCTTGGATAAAAATTTGGCACCCCTCGTTGGGTACCAATAACCCCAATTCTGGATCGACGAAGAAGGCCCTCTTTGAGATCTTCGTTAGAGAGACTTTGGGATTGGAAGATACCCCCATGAAGAAAACAAGGGGTTTGGGAGAACAAAGGATGTTCAAGAAGATCGAGATCGATGAAAGAGGAAGGAAAGAACATAAACTAAAGTAATCAACGTGATAATATACGATAGCTGCTATAGGTTTGGGAAATGCATGTTGTATGAACACATAAAGAAATGAAACGAAAGAGTGTTTTTTTAAAGGATTTTTCTCTCAAACATGTTTGGATTGCAGCATTACAGGCATTCTTAGAGTCATGTGTGTGGTTTTGTTATGAAAGAGACAGAAGGTAATAAGAAGGGTCTGAAGCGGAGGATCCAATGCAAACAACAATATTATGTGTGTGACAAAAAAATCTCAAAGAAGGTTTCAAAATTAAAATGTAAAACAAATTGTAGAATAGCTAGTAGGAATATCTGATTGTGAAGGGTTTGACATAGACATACATAAAAAAATAGGTATGCCACAAAGAAGGCTACTAAGCTGAAGTATATGAGCTTCATTTATTGATAAAAACTTACTAAAAGTCAATAAATAAAAAATGGGTAAGACTTTAAGTGTTTCAAAAGGAAACTCAACAAATTAAAAATTAGGATCTACAACTATAGTTACCACGTGAACAACTCTTTCAATCTCATCAGTCGTCACACTTGGCTGAATAATTCTAGCAGCTTCATCCAACACCTCTCTTGCAATCTATAAATTACAAATCAATTAACCCATAATTAGAGGCTAAAGTCTACACCAACACAAAAACAGAAAAATAAACATATTTTGAAGACCTTTCATGTCTGAAAGTTTACGAGGTTTAACAGTTTCTGAATTTGTCGTCATTCAATTAAAAACTCATTATGTTTAAGTGATTTTTCTATTTTTGAGCAAATGTATATGCATAGTATTAGTTATTTAATGTCTATAAAAATATCAGAAAAAGCAATCATCCTACTATCCACCATCCTCTTATCCCATTTTATGGGCCAGTAGCTCTGCACCGTTATTTTGAATTTATGACTATGATTGAGACGGTAGAGTAAAAACAACTTTTATATATATATATATATATATATATATATATATATATATATATATATATATATATATATATATATATATAAGAGAATCTACAGAGACAAAGATTGGCAAGTAACTTACATGACAAGTTTCCCTCATTCTCTCGATTTTATCTGGAGTTTTGACTTACAGAGATTTAGTATGAGTTAGAAAGTATAATAAAAATAATAAAGACATTTTTGGACCTACTCATGTATTTTAAAATTACCCACCTCAATGGTATACTGCAGAACACTGTCGGGCTCAACTTTGGGAGTTCCCTAAAAGTTGAAGACAAGAAATAAAAAGAATTCAGCAACCAATGGATTCAGAAAGTGATCATAGACATTTTTTATATGAATAAAAAAACCAATCCACTTCCACTAAGTGATAGCAAAAGAAAGTATTAATTTAATCAATTTAAATTGTAGGATCCACAAATAATTAGAAAATTAAAAATATGAATAAAATAATTCAAAATAAAAGAGGGATTAATGAAATCAAATACCAATACTATCAACCTACAACTGCGGGTTGACTACCTATTGCTTGACTGACCGTCAGTTAACTAATTGTGAGTTGACTAATTACCGATTCACCAGTTTTCTAATCGCGGATTGAGTAATAGTCAATTGACTAACCATTAGTTGACTAATCATTGGTTGACTAACCACGGATTGACTAACTGTGGGTAGTTAACCTTAGTTAAACTCGGTTTGACTAACATTGGGTTGGTTAACCGTCGGTTGACTAACCGTCATTTAATCGGATGTCTAACTGCTAGGTGACTAACCGCGGGCTAACTAATCGTGATTAGTTAACCTCAAGTAGTTAACCTTTGGGTGATTAATCGTTGGTTGACTAACCACCAATTAACTAACCATGGGTTGACGTGGGTTCACTAATCGTAGGTAGTTAACCTTGATAACTTAACGTGGTTAGTTAATCTCGGTTTGACTAATCTTAGGTTGACTAACCACTGGTTGAATAATCGCAAGTTGACTAACTGCGAGTTGACTAACCATCGGTTGCCTAACTGTCGGTTGACTAACCACTGAATACCTTATTGCAGGTTCACTAACTATAGGTTGACTAACCTTGGATCGACTAACCTTAGATCAACAAACCTTGGGATGACTAACCGCTGGTTGGCTAACCGCGGGTAGTGAACCTCGATTTAACTAACATTGGTTGACTAACCGCCGGTTGACTGGTTGTCAAACCGCCGGTTGACTAAAGCTGGTTGACTAATCACAGATAGTTAACTTCAGGTAATTAACCTCAGTTGGTTAACCTTGGGTTGACTAACCACAAGCAGTTAACCTTAGTTAGATTAACCACAGGAAGTTAATGTTGGTTAGACTAACCTTGGGTTCACTAACCACCGACTTACTAACCATTGGTTGACCAACCGCGAGTTGACTAACCACGGGTTGACTAATTGCGGGTTAACTAAGTGTGGGTTAACTAATCGTAGGTTGACTAACCGCCAATTGACAAATTGACAATTGTCTAACTATGGGTTGTCCAACCGCAGGTTCAGTAACTGTCGATTGACTAACTATAGATAGTTAACCTCGATTAAACTAACCACCAGTTGACCAATTGTCTAATTGTTGGTTGACTAACGTGGGTTGACTAACCATGGATTGACTATCCACGAATAGTTAACCTTGGGTAGTTAACCTAGAAAATTATGAATAATCAAGATCCTTTTCGAATAACATTTTGGCATTAAGGCCTTTCAATTTTTGCAAGAAGAAAACTATTCTATAAAGGTATATTAAATTAGATAATTATTTCTATTTACATATTTACCGTAAAATTTTACTCATAATCTTATAATATATTGATAAGTGTTACTTTTAGTGTGGCATTCAGTTTTTATTATGCAACAAAAATGTGGAATATATTGACAAGTGTTACTTCTTACACAAATACTAATTCAATGATTTTTTTTATCAAAATAAAAAGTAAAATATACTTTTTAATTTTGTGAATGAATTGTTAGAATTTATGATTGACAAATACCAATGAGCAATAAACCAATTCCCAAATAGTAGAAAGGAAGTGTACTTGAAGACATTGGGAATAATTACTAAACATAAATTAGTCTCTGATCAACTTGAATTAGTGTATGATCTTCTGTAGTATTGGCAAATTAAAATTATTACTGGTCTCTACACAATACACCTTTCATGACAAATATACTTAGTCATATTTATCTTAATTAGATCACTTTATAAAGTTGACTAATAAAATATAATAATCCTAACACATTTAATAATTACTTTTATATATATATATATATATATATATATATATATATATATATATATATATATATATATGTGACCCAAATTGCTAACATAAATTGGTCTTGGTAAAAAAATTAAATCTGAATATAGAATATCAAATTGATAGATTGATATTATGTAAGGAATGTTTTCACTAAATTAGATTATTTTATACGAGAAAAAGGTAAAAATAGCTCAGAAAGAGTTAGTAGACCAATTAAATATGCATATTAGATTATGATTCTCTACATTAGCATTAGGCAGTGTCTAAGTGTCGCCGGATGGTACTTGTAAATTTAGTATCCAATGAGCATGGACCTATACACTGGGTGTCATACAAGTACTGTTGAGCGCCACATGGAAATTCCATAGTTTAGTATACTACACGTAACCACACTCATCAATGTATCACTTGTCTCATTGAATCTATGCTGCTGGCATCCCTCCATGCTCGGCCTCTTACGTATCCAAATAATCAATTACAACTGAGACGCATCTCCTTTCTGGTGTAGCGATAAACCTCAAGAATAAAGATTTGCAAAAGACCACAGATTGAGAATAACAAAGAGGTTTATGATTTCGCTCGTCGGTCAAACATATTTCGCCGCTCAAGTATTTCATAATCTATACAGTATAACTTTGTCGCTGGGGGCGGAAAAATTGAACTAATGATCATGACTTAAAACGAGTAGCCATTACAAGAACTATTAACTTCTTTAAGCCCTCCTTTGAAACAATAAATGGTTAAGTTACTTGGTTAAATAAAATAAAGTTGATGAAAGAAAATTTTAGAATTACATGTAGAAAGCTAACTACATCCTCCGCTTCAAAACAACACGCAGACTCCTCAGGGAAAACCTCGACAACGGATACTACGAAATTCTTTAAGAATCATCTAAAAGGCAGCAACTCAATCCAGCTTTATACCGTCCATCTCATTGATCACCCCTTCAAGCTGCAAATAAAACAGAACAAATTGCTGATCTTAATATATATACAAGGGAAGTGTAGCAAACAGGAAAATTATGAACCACAATGCAATGTAAACATACCTTGACAATCTGACGCAAAAAGTAATCACCATAACGTTTCGCAGGCTTGGACTCCACAACATGAATTGTGTCCTGCAGCAAATTGAAACAATGCTCACCATTTGCAAGCACTATTTAAGATAGAAACAGGAGAACTGCCAGAGTTAAACTCCGAAAGCCTAATTTAGCCTGAGACGGAAAATCATATGAACTGTCCAATGTTTATAGTATTTGCACAAAGTCAGGGAGTCAGTTCACCACTATAGTCCCTTTACACTAGTATTATTCTTAATATAGAGATGTGAAAACATAAAAGTAATTAAAACACAGAATAATATCTATCAGTACCATACCACTGACTCCGTAATGCATATGGTGGTCAAAGCTAAGATTTGAACCTTAATTTAACAAAGACTTTCAGAGCAAGTAAATGATATTATTATCAAAGAAACAAGTTCAACTAAAAAGGACAAGCATGACAATAAGGCCTGGAAAATCTATTCACTTTCTCAAACAGCATTTAACTTCAGTGAGAAAAGGATCATTCAAGAAAAAATTGCAAGCAAGCTTACCTCATCGATATAGAAATCTACATCTGCATTGGATGTAATTTTCCCATCACTATCAACAGCATGTGTCTTGTGCTTGTATGTGATCAAGATAGTCCTGCCATCCATTAGAATGGAAATACATGACTAAGCTTTTGCACAAAGCATATATATTATTAACAAAAAAATATTGATATTCAAGGGGCAGGATGCTAAAATAATATTTTGTATAAACCTTAAGGTGGATTCATCCACTTCCATGTAACTCGCAAGTTTTGCAAAGGAGATTGTTGAATACACTTTCAAGAAGGTCCGGACACCTGATAACAACTGTTGCTGCTTTGCTTCATAAAGGAACAGTTTTAATTGAAGTCTATAGGCATCCTGATTATAATTTACAAGAGGCTCCTCAAAACTAGGAGCTGAAGGGGTAATGAACTTAGGGCATGCATAGGAGAAGAGCTCATCATAGATAGCAAATGCCTCATCGTCATATCGCTGCATTCTAGCCATCTTTTCACCATACTTCTCCCGTAACTGAGAGTTCACAGTTTCATCAACAAGCCTGGTTTGGGGACAGAGTGAAAGACAAATTGCCAGCAAGGCATACATTTGTTCATTTTTCTTCAGTATCTGCTCATACTGGGGCGATTTCTGGTGATACTGTTTTGTCTTGAAGATGTACAAGAGAATTTTGTTAAATTCTCGAATTGCTTCCACATATCTGTAAAAAAAGTAATTGATTAGGTCCTGTAATGAAATAAATAAGGGACAATTATAACATGAAACACAATTTTGTGGGATAGAATACTTCAACAGACACATGAAATCTTCAAAAATGTTTTTTTAAATCAATCATTATTTTATGCGAATAGCATATGTACTATTTTCCACTTGTGACGAACTTCATCAAAATAAGTTATTGGCGGTGTATTGAAATATTATTTACTATGATCAGATAAAAACTTGCATGTTCATGGCACTCCAGAATACATGAGTATTTTCCAATTTTTAATAACCTTTCAGACACTCAATTAGACTTCAGAAACTAAAAATCAAGACAAAAAGACAAACTCCAAACCACACATGTTATAAAATCATGATTTGAATGATTCACATTGGGTTCGCAAAAAGATCATATACATTTTTTATATGAATAAAAAAACCAATCCATTTCCATTAAGTGATAGTAAAAGAAAGTTTTAATTTAATCAATTTAAATTGCATGATCCACAAATAATTAGAAAATTAAAAAAAATGAATAAAATAATTCAAAATAACAGAGAGATTAATGAAGTCAAACACCAACACTATCAACCTACAATAGCAAAAGAAGGTAATTCAAACAATAGGTAATGCATACAGGGTAAAGTGCCTGAAATGGATTAGAATCTTTAGATGGTAAAGTCCATTCACTGTCTTTCACAAGCAAAGACAAGAGGCATTCACTGTGTTTGATCACAGATGGCAAAATCAACAAGCATTGTTCAAGCACCAAAAATAAATCTAAAGAACATAGTCAAACTCTCAGTTCATGAACTCTGTGTGGTTAAAGAACACAGTGATATGAATAGTCACAAAACAAAAGTATCACCTGCGGAGCATGAGATTGGCAAAACCATAGTGATAAATGGTGGTGATGTGACTCCCAATAACACTGGTATAAACCCCTTGCTGACTAATATCAATAGGAAGCAAACACTTGATCCCAGTATGATAATCCCCCAGCAAGCAATGAACCCTAAGCAACCCCACCATACTAAAATACCCCAGCACCTTCAACACATTACTCCCCCCATTGTAATCATATCCATCCGTGGCAGTAAACTGTTCGAGCCCCTCCTTCTCCTGCTCCAGAATCTGAATAATGGTACTCTTCTCCACCAGCGCCTGAAGGAAGTTCAAAACCCCATACACATTCCAGGCCTGGTCGAACTGGCGCAAGAGCGTGATCTCCTGTTCGGTCTTGTTCTTCATCTTGGCACGATATTGGCAGAAGCTCTGGAACTGGTAGACGAACTCGTCGACCATGTCCCACAGCCACTGGTTGGGGAGCTGCATGTTTACAACACCGTGGAGGACCACCTGGAAAAGGCTGCAGTAGTTGTCCCAGGAGTCGATGCGCTGGCGGAGCGTGGGCGTGAGGCGCGCGTAGAGGTGGCGGAACCACATCTCGCGGTAGAGGAGGCAAAAAACGTGGTCGTTATCCACGTAATGCGCCACGGCGTCCACGGAGGGCCACGGCGTGTCCTTGAAGAGCCGCTCCGACAGGGTCTGGAACGAACTCTCGTACATCTGGTGGATCTCGTACACGTTCTTCTCGCGGATGTGACGGTACAGGTGAACGACGAACGATTTCACAGAGTCCGGGACGAAGTTCGGGTCGTACCCGAGCTCCTGCGTTTGTGGGCGCTCTTCGTAGTCCTGGTTCGCCATGCTTGGAACAGGGTTTGGGAAGGAAGACAGCTACCGCGACAGAGCTAGGTTAGGGTTTGGGCACTCGCAGTGAAGGGGAAGCTGAATATTATGTAAAGGAGTTTTATTTTTACGAAAAAAATAATAATATTAAAAATGAAGGAGTTTCGCCAACATATATTAATGTTATTAAGGCCCGCCAAAAGGTATTGGGCTTACCTTATCTCAATCGTAATACCCACCATCGATCGAGTCATGCCGTTTCATTAATTGGATAAGAAAAAAGTATGTGTGTTAAAAAGTATATTTTAATAGAAAAGTATCTATATTAATAAAAAAGTATATATTAATTCTTACATTTATATGAGAACTAAGGTAAGGAAAATTAAGAGTGAAAATATCTATCATATAGTATGTGTATTCTTACATTATAGTTTATTATATGCCATAATGATAGAGAAAATAAACCCCAAAAATCTGTTGCACGGATTATAGTATGTTTATCATTTCTCAACATAAAATTATTGTGTTGCTTTTGAAAGGAGAAAATTAAGATGAAAAACCATGACATATTAGCTATTATATGATGTTAACTTTTCTATATTAATTTAATAAAACCTCACAATCCCTTTTATGTATAACATATACGCATATGGATATTCACTTTTTTTTATGATAGCAAAATAATTATTTTAATTATAAAAGAAATTTTAAAAATACCTAAAGGATAAAATTGGAAACTAAATGTGTACATCAAGAGTCTCTTTATATAATAGTATAGAAGTATAGATTTTATAGTTATTACTTTAATTTCAAAATTTAATTGTTAAATAAATTTATTCTCAGTTAATATAAAGTCGGAAAGAGCAAGTTTTACGTTTTTGTTAATTAATTTATATATAGTAAACTAAATATGAGAAATGCTAATATATCACTATGATCTCTTATTTTAAAAATTGTTTACCTTTCATGAGAAGTCAGCTAATATATAATGTTCATGCTTCGGGTTGGTTTTACACGGATTTCTTTCTTGCAAAGCAATTTTGAGAGATAAAATTCACCAACAAAATTGTAATCAAACTAAAAAATAGGCCTCCATAGAGAAGATCAGTGAGCTGTTCAGCAAACATTTTGTAGTCCACCTAAGTAAAGTCAAAGCTTGGTCATTCCCGATTTAGTAATTATTCACAGACTACACTACAGACTACCAACTCGACCAGACGAAATGGTAGTTCAAAGTTGAACTTCAAATTCATACTCCTTTAATCAACATTTTTTTTTTGGTCATATGATACATGTAAACATTTTTTTGTCCAAAACTGCTTTCCACACCATACAGCATTCTTTAAGGCATGAAGGCTGGAAAAGATGATATGAAGCTCTTGACTCTTGAATATATCGAGTTCAGACTCTTTGCCTGTTTGAGTTAGAACGTATGGCACTGCCACGAGGTGCCTCGTCATAGCTGTCAACTTCGTCTTCTTCGTCAGAAGAAAGAAGGGATGGACCCATCCATGCTTTAAACCCTTCATTTACACGCCTTTCCACCTCTGGGGTAACTTCCAGGGGATTCGTTTCCAACATTTCCAGCCCCAGATTTCGACCACTTAAATTTCCCTCGTCGAGAATTGTGGCCGCCTTTCTCCTCAAGAAGAAAGCAGTGCCCCCATATAGTACAACCAATCCCCACGATGAAATTTCGTAGCACCAAAACAGAGGTTTAGAACAGTTGCTCATCATTGTCAAGAGGCTTGAACCAAGAAACAAGGCAAGAAGACCAAAGATGATAGCAAATATAAGGTTTAAGATGGACAGACATCGTACCCCACCTGTTGGTTATCCAAAGAAAACAAAAAGCTGAGTCAATTTGGGCCGATAAAATGCTCAAGCATTAGAATAAGATCCACCAAAATTTGAGAGCGTCGCAAAGGAAAGAACATTGATACAGAAGAAATCATACCCCTTCTTGAAGCACAAAAATTATTTTCAACCACCTTCAAGCATCCATGCCTTGTTGGAGCAGAATATGCAACAGCCATGCCTGCAAAAACAATTGTCATAATTAAAACAAGGCATAACACAACTATATTGTCCATAATTATGGCACAAAGCTTTCGAAACTAACAAGACAAGTCATTTAACCCAAAAACAGTTAATGAAACAAAATAATGCATCAAGAACAGTGAAATGGGTATTTATCCAACACATGTTTCCAAAAACAAAAACGCACAATATTTGATTGCACTTTTTATCACTTCAGTTTGAACTATGTTTGATGTTGGTCCTCCTAATTTTGTTGGAGCCAGTTAAATATCTCTATTTTGAATTTTCAAATAGCTCCCTAAACTAGTTTTTATTAGGTCCTCACATGTAACTTTTTTTTTAATTGAATTTTAGGGTTTCTAAAACCAGCACTGTCATTTTGTGTAAGTTTTATCCAGCCAAAAAACAACCAGTGACCCACTTTTAGATTAGGAACCCAATTAAGAAATAGTTCAGGGGTCTGTATGAAATTCGCAAATATAGCTCAGGACATACTAAACAATTGACCCTTTTTTAAAAGTAAGCAAATTTGTTTCTCTATTCAACTTGTTTTATAACCAAAACCCTCAAATGATCCTGTTCGACTCAAAATCTTAATAAAATGAATTGGCCAAATTGTCTTTTGCTCGAAACTCACCGACCAAAACATCAGATTTCACCAAAAAACACTCCAAATTATCTCTCTTCAAAATCTACTCTCTTATCTTTCAAAATCCTTCAAATTTTATCAAATGTGTACTAAATTTTTAAAAGTAACTTATATCCCTAATCCTTATCTATCACCACATATTTGGACAAAATAAGACCTAGTTTGTCAAAATAAATGTGCAATTAAGCCTAAATATTATACCACAATCAAAGAATAGATGAATTATAAATAAAAATCTGTACAATGCAGTTAAAAACATGTTTTGCATTAAGAGGGGGGATGTACGATGTAGGGATTAGAGAACACTCTTTTAACACACAAACCATTGACCTATATAAATAGAACATGAATTCCAAAATAGAGGCAAAAGAGGTCATAAATCCTGCAAAAAACCTAGGCTAAAGAAATCAAATATATTTCAAAACGTCACTATCTGTGACTGACATTCATCCAACATAATTTAACAAATCTGTAAAAAGAATCCCCATGGCATCATCTAGAATTTCAGTGAAACAGTTCGGGGTTGATTGGAAAATAGAAATACTGTACCAGAGTAATTGATAACGTTTGCACAACTACTGGATTCACAATTTTGTAAAGTTTTCTTAAGTTTATAACATAAAGCATTGACTTACATGAGTAAAACTGTAAAATTGTGTTGTAGATCCAAGTTTTATAATGTAGATTTACTCTAACAAGATGCCAGAAGAAATTTTAGAACAAGTGATCTACTTCCCCAGTACTCCCCTCTAGAATGCAGAAATGCATACATTCCAATCATCAACGAGACAATGGTCTCATTGATCATATTAAACTTACTGAAAATAACCCACGTGTTACATCAATGCCCGTAGATACTCCTCAAATTTTAGCGAGCATAAATCAAATAAGTCAATTGTAACAACAAAATCATTTCCTTCCATATCACAATAGGGAGAACAATCCAACAGCACTGAAGTATTTACTTCTCAATTCAAGAGGCACCACAACCCATGTGACCTGAGACTTTTGTCTCTCTATCCCTTAATCTTTTATTGACACTCTAAGAATTTATGTTTGAAACCTAACTCAATTCTATAAAATCAGTTTGTTCATTAAGGTTTGCTTAATCTTTATAAGATGTATTCAAGTCATATCTAATAATCAAAGTTGAAATTAAAGAAAACCCTAAAGAGGCTGCAATTAGTGAAGAATTAAAATGACTGCAATCAAGATTATTTTCCAACGGACACCAACCATCTTGGTTCCATTTCTTATGATTTTAGTTCAATTTCAAGGCTATTTCCTCCCAGCCATGAGATGTTAGAAGAAGTTTATTTCCTGATCAACCCCCTAGAGATTTCTTGTTTTACGGCAATCGTGAATTGCACTTCCCGCATAAAAGGCAAAATCTACAGTTGAACTCCCGCGGTGATTCTCTAAAAATTATTTCCAGCGACCCGTTCTTGAAAACCTTTAACGCCAAAAATGTTCTCTCAATCATTATATTATAGCCATAAATGTTTTTGACATCAAACTTAGTATCATATAAGACGCCAACAAAGCGGCATTAGACACCTGTATCTATTTAACGAAAAAAAACAAACACCAACAACAATCTTAAAAAATCGTGCATCAATCACTTGACAACAATCAGAAAACTTTCGAAAAAGGCAACATAGAAATCCAATTTCTTACCAGCAACGAGATACACAACCGAGAGCGCGAAAACGATCGTTGAAGGAATGAACACAACCATCCAGTAATAATCAGCAATCTCCTGGTCCGTGAGATAGAAACCACCGGGAAACCGATCCGAATCGGAATCACCTTTCATCCCTATCTGTATAGATTGAAGCCTCCGATCGACGCATAACGCTCTCTTCCCATCGCTACTCGGAAACACGATTTTCAAACTGATAACCGTGGACACGAATATAGCAAGCCCGATGGCAACTACGGAAGCCACAGTCACAGGTCTCTGAAGCTTGCCCCACGCTTTCTCTTCTTCCCTAAGGCTCTCGTACTCGCGCTTCGGCATGAACGCCTGGCGAAGTGCGTCGCCGATGATCGCCATTGTCGGAAGTAGCAAAAATCAAAATGACATGGATATGCAGAATTAGGGTTTGGACTGTGTTCCGAGATCGACTTCTCGAAACCCTAACACGTGCTCCGATTAATCAATCAATTATGCTTTAGTAAATAATATGTGGCTTCAAAGAAATGGGATTTGGAAGATGGTAAAGAGAAGCTCAAAATAGTGACACTGATAGAAACTTGTAGTAACTGCGAGCTTAGGTTTTGAATCGTGAATTAACAGATTAGAAGTTGAAACTAAACGTGAAAAAGATGATAAAGATTTTTCGATTTCGGTGCTCCTGGAAATTCTTTAATTTCTTGAAATACTTTTTATTTTTTTTAGGTGACGATGGCGAAGTTGCTTTCAGAATTCGCTGCGCTGAAGGCAAGGCTAAACTTATTTTTTTTTTTCGAAAATCATTATTTTTCCTGTTATACTTTATCACGTCATTTAATTTCTTGATTTTTTATTATACTTTAATTTATAGTTCTTTTAGTTACACTGTCGTCTTGTCCTAATTATTAAGTTTGAATTTATAACGATATTCTAAATATCATATTTAATCACTTCTATTAATCAATAATATACCTTTTTACATATCATAAACCGTAACTCTTAATCAGTTGTTATTCTAAACATTTTGTATAAAAAGCTGGTCAACAATTCTGACACATTTTTGACAAAGGGTTAATTGATAACATCTCAGTGTACGATAGATTATCTTTGATCTTCCAATACAAAGTTAAGTGACTCACTCTTTCAATATATTAAAAAAAACATTATTTTACTAATATATATATATATATATATATATATATATATATATATATATTAGTAAAATAATGTTTTTTTTAATATATTGAAAGAGTGAGTCACTTAACTTTGTATTGGAAGATCAAAGATAATCTATCGTACACTGAGATGTTATCAATTAACCCTTTGTCAAAAATGTGTCAGAATTGTTGACCAGCTTTTTATACAAAATGTTTAGAATAACAACTGATTAAGAGTTACGGTTTATGATATGTAAAAAGGTATATTATTGATTAATAGAAGTGATTAAATATGATATTTAGAATATCGTTATAAATTCAAACTTAATAATTAGGACAAGACGACAGTGTAACTAAAAGAACTATAAATTAAAGTATAATAAAAAATCAAGAAATTAAATGACGTGATAAAGTATAACAGGAAAAATAATGATTTTCGAAAAAAAAAAATAAGTTTAGCCTTGCCTTCAGCGCAGCGAATTCTGAAAGCAACTTCGCCATCGTCACCTAAAAAAAATAAAAAGTATTTCAAGAAATTAAAGAATTTCCAGGAGCACCGAAATCGAAAAATCTTTATCATCTTTTTCACGTTTAGTTTCAACTTCTAATCTGTTAATTCACGATTCAAAACCTAAGCTCGCAGTTACTACAAGTTTCTATCAGTGTCACTATTTTGAGCTTCTCTTTACCATCTTCCAAATCCCATTTCTTTGAAGCCACATATTATTTACTAAAGCATAATTGATTGATTAATCGGAGCACGTGTTAGGGTTTCGAGAAGTCGATCTCGGAACACAGTCCAAACCCTAATTCTGCATATCCATGTCATTTTGATTTTTGCTACTTCCGACAATGGCGATCATCGGCGACGCACTTCGCCAGGCGTTCATGCCGAAGCGCGAGTACGAGAGCCTTAGGGAAGAAGAGAAAGCGTGGGGCAAGCTTCAGAGACCTGTGACTGTGGCTTCCGTAGTTGCCATCGGGCTTGCTATATTCGTGTCCACGGTTATCAGTTTGAAAATCGTGTTTCCGAGTAGCGATGGGAAGAGAGCGTTATGCGTCGATCGGAGGCTTCAATCTATACAGATAGGGATGAAAGGTGATTCCGATTCGGATCGGTTTCCCGGTGGTTTCTATCTCACGGACCAGGAGATTGCTGATTATTACTGGATGGTTGTGTTCATTCCTTCAACGATCGTTTTCGCGCTCTCGGTTGTGTATCTCGTTGCTGGTAAGAAATTGGATTTCTATGTTGCCTTTTTCGAAAGTTTTCTGATTGTTGTCAAGTGATTGATGCACGATTTTTTAAGATTGTTGTTGGTGTTTGTTTTTTTTCGTTAAATAGATACAGGTGTCTAATGCCGCTTTGTTGGCGTCTTATATGATACTAAGTTTGATGTCAAAAACATTTATGGCTATAATATAATGATTGAGAGAACATTTTTGGCGTTAAAGGTTTTCAAGAACGGGTCGCTGGAAATAATTTTTAGAGAATCACCGCGGGAGTTCAACTGTAGATTTTGCCTTTTATGCGGGAAGTGCAATTCACGATTGCCGTAAAACAAGAAATCTCTAGGGGGTTGATCAGGAAATAAACTTCTTCTAACATCTCATGGCTGGGAGGAAATAGCCTTGAAATTGAACTAAAATCATAAGAAATGGAACCAAGATGGTTGGTGTCCGTTGGAAAATAATCTTGATTGCAGTCATTTTAATTCTTCACTAATTGCAGCCTCTTTAGGGTTTTCTTTAATTTCAACTTTGATTATTAGATATGACTTGAATACATCTTATAAAGATTAAGCAAACCTTAATGAACAAACTGATTTTATAGAATTGAGTTAGGTTTCAAACATAAATTCTTAGAGTGTCAATAAAAGATTAAGGGATAGAGAGACAAAAGTCTCAGGTCACATGGGTTGTGGTGCCTCTTGAATTGAGAAGTAAATACTTCAGTGCTGTTGGATTGTTCTCCCTATTGTGATATGGAAGGAAATGATTTTGTTGTTACAATTGACTTATTTGATTTATGCTCGCTAAAATTTGAGGAGTATCTACGGGCATTGATGTAACACGTGGGTTATTTTCAGTAAGTTTAATATGATCAATGAGACCATTGTCTCGTTGATGATTGGAATGTATGCATTTCTGCATTCTAGAGGGGAGTACTGGGGAAGTAGATCACTTGTTCTAAAATTTCTTCTGGCATCTTGTTAGAGTAAATCTACATTATAAAACTTGGATCTACAACACAATTTTACAGTTTTACTCATGTAAGTCAATGCTTTATGTTATAAACTTAAGAAAACTTTACAAAATTGTGAATCCAGTAGTTGTGCAAACGTTATCAATTACTCTGGTACAGTATTTCTATTTTCCAATCAACCCCGAACTGTTTCACTGAAATTCTAGATGATGCCATGGGGATTCTTTTTACAGATTTGTTAAATTATGTTGGATGAATGTCAGTCACAGATAGTGACGTTTTGAAATATATTTGATTTCTTTAGCCTAGGTTTTTTGCAGGATTTATGACCTCTTTTGCCTCTATTTTGGAATTCATGTTCTATTTATATAGGTCAATGGTTTGTGTGTTAAAAGAGTGTTCTCTAATCCCTACATCGTACATCCCCCCTCTTAATGCAAAACATGTTTTTAACTGCATTGTACAGATTTTTATTTATAATTCATCTATTCTTTGATTGTGGTATAATATTTAGGCTTAATTGCACATTTATTTTGACAAACTAGGTCTTATTTTGTCCAAATATGTGGTGATAGATAAGGATTAGGGATATAAGTTACTTTTAAAAATTTAGTACACATTTGATAAAATTTGAAGGATTTTGAAAGATAAGAGAGTAGATTTTGAAGAGAGATAATTTGGAGTGTTTTTTGGTGAAATCTGATGTTTTGGTCGGTGAGTTTCGAGCAAAAGACAATTTGGCCAATTCATTTTATTAAGATTTTGAGTCGAACAGGATCATTTGAGGGTTTTGGTTATAAAACAAGTTGAATAGAGAAACAAATTTGCTTACTTTTAAAAAAGGGTCAATTGTTTAGTATGTCCTGAGCTATATTTGCGAATTTCATACAGACCCCTGAACTATTTCTTAATTGGGTTCCTAATCTAAAAGTGGGTCACTGGTTGTTTTTTGGCTGGATAAAACTTACACAAAATGACAGTGCTGGTTTTAGAAACCCTAAAATTCAATTAAAAAAAAAGTTACATGTGAGGACCTAATAAAAACTAGTTTAGGGAGCTATTTGAAAATTCAAAATAGAGATATTTAACTGGCTCCAACAAAATTAGGAGGACCAACATCAAACATAGTTCAAACTGAAGTGATAAAAAGTGCAATCAAATATTGTGCGTTTTTGTTTTTGGAAACATGTGTTGGATAAATACCCATTTCACTGTTCTTGATGCATTATTTTGTTTCATTAACTGTTTTTGGGTTAAATGACTTGTCTTGTTAGTTTCGAAAGCTTTGTGCCATAATTATGGACAATATAGTTGTGTTATGCCTTGTTTTAATTATGACAATTGTTTTTGCAGGCATGGCTGTTGCATATTCTGCTCCAACAAGGCATGGATGCTTGAAGGTGGTTGAAAATAATTTTTGTGCTTCAAGAAGGGGTATGATTTCTTCTGTATCAATGTTCTTTCCTTTGCGACGCTCTCAAATTTTGGTGGATCTTATTCTAATGCTTGAGCATTTTATCGGCCCAAATTGACTCAGCTTTTTGTTTTCTTTGGATAACCAACAGGTGGGGTACGATGTCTGTCCATCTTAAACCTTATATTTGCTATCATCTTTGGTCTTCTTGCCTTGTTTCTTGGTTCAAGCCTCTTGACAATGATGAGCAACTGTTCTAAACCTCTGTTTTGGTGCTACGAAATTTCATCGTGGGGATTGGTTGTACTATATGGGGGCACTGCTTTCTTCTTGAGGAGAAAGGCGGCCACAATTCTCGACGAGGGAAATTTAAGTGGTCGAAATCTGGGGCTGGAAATGTTGGAAACGAATCCCCTGGAAGTTACCCCAGAGGTGGAAAGGCGTGTAAATGAAGGGTTTAAAGCATGGATGGGTCCATCCCTTCTTTCTTCTGACGAAGAAGACGAAGTTGACAGCTATGACGAGGCACCTCGTGGCAGTGCCATACGTTCTAACTCAAACAGGCAAAGAGTCTGAACTCGATATATTCAAGAGTCAAGAGCTTCATATCATCTTTTCCAGCCTTCATGCCTTAAAGAATGCTGTATGGTGTGGAAAGCAGTTTTGGACAAAAAAATGTTTACATGTATCATATGACCAAAAAAAAAATGTTGATTAAAGGAGTATGAATTTGAAGTTCAACTTTGAACTACCATTTCGTCTGGTCGAGTTGGTAGTCTGTAGTGTAGTCTGTGAATAATTACTAAATCGGGAATGACCAAGCTTTGACTTTACTTAGGTGGACTACAAAATGTTTGCTGAACAGCTCACTGATCTTCTCTATGGAGGCCTATTTTTTAGTTTGATTACAATTTTGTTGGTGAATTTTATCTCTCAAAATTGCTTTGCAAGAAAGAAATCCGTGTAAAACCAACCCGAAGCATGAACATTATATATTAGCTGACTTCTCATGAAAGGTAAACAATTTTTAAAATAAGAGATCATAGTGATATATTAGCATTTCTCATATTTAGTTTACTATATATAAATTAATTAACAAAAACGTAAAACTTGCTCTTTCCGACTTTATATTAACTGAGAATAAATTTATTTAACAATTAAATTTTGAAATTAAAGTAATAACTATAAAATCTATACTTCTATACTATTATATAAAGAGACTCTTGATGTACACATTTAGTTTCCAATTTTATCCTTTAGGTATTTTTAAAATTTCTTTTATAATTAAAATAATTATTTTGCTATCATAAAAAAAAGTGAATATCCATATGCGTATATGTTATACATAAAAGGGATTGTGAGGTTTTATTAAATTAATATAGAAAAGTTAACATCATATAATAGCTAATATGTCATGGTTTTTCATCTTAATTTTCTCCTTTCAAAAGCAACACAATAATTTTATGTTGAGAAATGATAAACATACTATAATCCGTGCAACAGATTTTTGGGGTTTATTTTCTCTATCATTATGGCATATAATAAACTATAATGTAAGAATACACATACTATATGATAGATATTTTCACTCTTAATTTTCCTTACCTTAGTTCTCATATAAATGTAAGAATTAATATATACTTTTTTATTAATATAGATACTTTTCTATTAAAATATACTTTTTAACACACATACTTTTTTCTTATCCAATTAATGAAACGGCATGACTCGATCGATGGTGGGTATTACGATTGAGATAAGGTAAGCCCAATACCTTTTGGCGGGCCTTAATAACATTAATATATGTTGGCGAAACTCCTTCATTTTTAATATTATTATTTTTTTCGTAAAAATAAAACTCCTTTACATAATATTCAGCTTCCCCTTCACTGCGAGTGCCCAAACCCTAACCTAGCTCTGTCGCGGTAGCTGTCTTCCTTCCCAAACCCTGTTCCAAGCATGGCGAACCAGGACTACGAAGAGCGCCCACAAACGCAGGAGCTCGGGTACGACCCGAACTTCGTCCCGGACTCTGTGAAATCGTTCGTCGTTCACCTGTACCGTCACATCCGCGAGAAGAACGTGTACGAGATCCACCAGATGTACGAGAGTTCGTTCCAGACCCTGTCGGAGCGGCTCTTCAAGGACACGCCGTGGCCCTCCGTGGACGCCGTGGCGCATTACGTGGATAACGACCACGTTTTTTGCCTCCTCTACCGCGAGATGTGGTTCCGCCACCTCTACGCGCGCCTCACGCCCACGCTCCGCCAGCGCATCGACTCCTGGGACAACTACTGCAGCCTTTTCCAGGTGGTCCTCCACGGTGTTGTAAACATGCAGCTCCCCAACCAGTGGCTGTGGGACATGGTCGACGAGTTCGTCTACCAGTTCCAGAGCTTCTGCCAATATCGTGCCAAGATGAAGAACAAGACCGAACAGGAGATCACGCTCTTGCGCCAGTTCGACCAGGCCTGGAATGTGTATGGGGTTTTGAACTTCCTTCAGGCGCTGGTGGAGAAGAGTACCATTATTCAGATTCTGGAGCAGGAGAAGGAGGGGCTCGAACAGTTTACTGCCACGGATGGATATGATTACAATGGGGGGAGTAATGTGTTGAAGGTGCTGGGGTATTTTAGTATGGTGGGGTTGCTTAGGGTTCATTGCTTGCTGGGGGATTATCATACTGGGATCAAGTGTTTGCTTCCTATTGATATTAGTCAGCAAGGGGTTTATACCAGTGTTATTGGGAGTCACATCACCACCATTTATCACTATGGTTTTGCCAATCTCATGCTCCGCAGGTGATACTTTTGTTTTGTGACTATTCATATCACTGTGTTCTTTAACCACACAGAGTTCATGAACTGAGAGTTTGACTATGTTCTTTAGATTTATTTTTGGTGCTTGAACAATGCTTGTTGATTTTGCCATCTGTGATCAAACACAGTGAATGCCTCTTGTCTTTGCTTGTGAAAGACAGTGAATGGACTTTACCATCTAAAGATTCTAATCCATTTCAGGCACTTTACCCTGTATGCATTACCTATTGTTTGAATTACCTTCTTTTGCTATTGTAGGTTGATAGTGTTGGTGTTTGACTTCATTAATCTCTCTGTTATTTTGAATTATTTTATTCATTTTTTTTAATTTTCTAATTATTTGTGGATCATGCAATTTAAATTGATTAAATTAAAACTTTCTTTTACTATCACTTAATGGAAATGGATTGGTTTTTTTATTCATATAAAAAATGTATATGATCTTTTTGCGAACCCAATGTGAATCATTCAAATCATGATTTTATAACATGTGTGGTTTGGAGTTTGTCTTTTTGTCTTGATTTTTAGTTTCTGAAGTCTAATTGAGTGTCTGAAAGGTTATTAAAAATTGGAAAATACTCATGTATTCTGGAGTGCCATGAACATGCAAGTTTTTATCTGATCATAGTAAATAATATTTCAATACACCGCCAATAACTTATTTTGATGAAGTTCGTCACAAGTGGAAAATAGTACATATGCTATTCGCATAAAATAATGATTGATTTAAAAAAACATTTTTGAAGATTTCATGTGTCTGTTGAAGTATTCTATCCCACAAAATTGTGTTTCATGTTATAATTGTCCCTTATTTATTTCATTACAGGACCTAATCAATTACTTTTTTTACAGATATGTGGAAGCAATTCGAGAATTTAACAAAATTCTCTTGTACATCTTCAAGACAAAACAGTATCACCAGAAATCGCCCCAGTATGAGCAGATACTGAAGAAAAATGAACAAATGTATGCCTTGCTGGCAATTTGTCTTTCACTCTGTCCCCAAACCAGGCTTGTTGATGAAACTGTGAACTCTCAGTTACGGGAGAAGTATGGTGAAAAGATGGCTAGAATGCAGCGATATGACGATGAGGCATTTGCTATCTATGATGAGCTCTTCTCCTATGCATGCCCTAAGTTCATTACCCCTTCAGCTCCTAGTTTTGAGGAGCCTCTTGTAAATTATAATCAGGATGCCTATAGACTTCAATTAAAACTGTTCCTTTATGAAGCAAAGCAGCAACAGTTGTTATCAGGTGTCCGGACCTTCTTGAAAGTGTATTCAACAATCTCCTTTGCAAAACTTGCGAGTTACATGGAAGTGGATGAATCCACCTTAAGGTTTATACAAAATATTATTTTAGCATCCTGCCCCTTGAATATCAATATTTTTTTGTTAATAATATATATGCTTTGTGCAAAAGCTTAGTCATGTATTTCCATTCTAATGGATGGCAGGACTATCTTGATCACATACAAGCACAAGACACATGCTGTTGATAGTGATGGGAAAATTACATCCAATGCAGATGTAGATTTCTATATCGATGAGGTAAGCTTGCTTGCAATTTTTTCTTGAATGATCCTTTTCTCACTGAAGTTAAATGCTGTTTGAGAAAGTGAATAGATTTTCCAGGCCTTATTGTCATGCTTGTCCTTTTTAGTTGAACTTGTTTCTTTGATAATAATATCATTTACTTGCTCTGAAAGTCTTTGTTAAATTAAGGTTCAAATCTTAGCTTTGACCACCATATGCATTACGGAGTCAGTGGTATGGTACTGATAGATATTATTCTGTGTTTTAATTACTTTTATGTTTTCACATCTCTATATTAAGAATAATACTAGTGTAAAGGGACTATAGTGGTGAACTGACTCCCTGACTTTGTGCAAATACTATAAACATTGGACAGTTCATATGATTTTCCGTCTCAGGCTAAATTAGGCTTTCGGAGTTTAACTCTGGCAGTTCTCCTGTTTCTATCTTAAATAGTGCTTGCAAATGGTGAGCATTGTTTCAATTTGCTGCAGGACACAATTCATGTTGTGGAGTCCAAGCCTGCGAAACGTTATGGTGATTACTTTTTGCGTCAGATTGTCAAGGTATGTTNAATATATATATATATATATATATATATATATATATATATATATTAGTAAAATAATGTTTTTTTAATATTTTTAAAATATAATAATTATTTTGTAAAATAAACTAAACTCATTAAAATTGGTAGTTAAATGGGCTCGTTAAAAAGTTAGTCTGATTTATATGTTTTTCAAGTCAACATATCAACAGGTTTGTTTTAATCTACCCACAAATAGATTTTTATGGTTGTATTACCAATTATAATAGTGTAGGAATATCAGTATCATCATTATATGATACTGTTCAAAATATAATGAGACGTAATTTAATGTATATGTTTACGAAAATTAAAAAAAAAATTGTAACAGCATACCTAGATTCATATACTTTGACATTTAATTTCCACATATAATATTATTGATCATATGTATATAATTTTTTATTTCCAATTCATATTACAAATCAATTCATACTTCAGAATAAATAGTGGAATAAATATTCACATATTGATGCGTAAACAATAGTAGTCTATGTATTCAAGGATAGAGAAGACTCATAAAAAGAGAAAAAAGGCAAGAAAAATATTTTTTACTTTCTTTCCTTAAAAGAGAACTTACAATTCCATATATAATCAATCTTTCTAACAATATTTCTTAATGGGAGGTTTTAGAATTTTGCTGACTCATTACTACTGATGAATAAAATCATCCTTATGACTCACATCGATTTGTATTTCTCACAACTAATAATATTCCTTAGACGGTTACTGTAACAATACCCTACCCATGAGATTCAACCTTGTCCTCAAGGTTGTACAAGGATTTTAGCTCATCCCAAATTTCCCAAGAGGTGTTATCAGTGTACTGACCCAACTACTACAAGATATGACGGTTTGGGTTCCGTCATTGAAGCATGCAAAGAAGAATCGCCTGAGTCATCATCCTTTTGAGCAACCAACAACATGTAACGTGTTGGGCAGCGATGGTTACGTAAGAATTTTTTGTCGCAATTTAAGCACAAGCCACGCTCACGTCAATCGGTCATTTCTGTCTCGGTTAATTGTTTAAAACGTGTGTGCGGAGGAGGAGCAGGTAGAAGAGGTGGCGACTGTTGTGGAAGAACTGAAGGAACCAAAGGTGGATTGAGTGGATTGGTCACCAGCGGCAACGGTCTGGAATATCATTATGCGGCTGAACTAAACGAGTTAGATCATGGAACTTTTCCTCATGAAGACGAGCTAACCTAAAAACTTGAGAGAGTGTTTGAGGTTGTTGAGAAAGCACCTTACAGCGGATTCCCGATTTCAACCCAAAAATAAAGCAACTCAAAAGAAATTGGGGTTGCAACCCAACAATCTGATTAACAAGAGCCTTGAACTCACTCAGATAAATAGTAACTGAGGAGGTTTGAGTTAACTTGAAAAGCTTACCCTGAGGATCATCAAAAGTGGTCGGCATGAAACGGCCTCTAAAGCTTGTAGTAATTGTGGCCATGAATGAATCTGTCCATTGCGGTACATCCACTGAAACCACGCAAGAGCATGACCGTCAAGGTAGAATGACGAGACAATGATTCATTCTTCCTCCGGTGTGGAATGATAGTCAAAGAACTGAGAGATCTTGAAGATCCAATCATGCGGGTCAGAACCATCAAAGCGGGGAACATCCAGCTTGAGAAAATGGCGATGATTAGTAGGTGAAGAAAATGGGAGAGGAGAAGGAGGTGAAGAAGGGGGGTGGTTTTCCAAGGATGAGAGTCAGAGATTCAGGTCATCCATCTTGGAGATGACAAGAGACATGTTATGGAGCATTTCATCCATTTTTTCCGATTGGGTCTTGCGAACGGATTCTGCCATGGTGTGAAGGAACGAGAGCACCAAATGATGTGACGATAGTCTCTGTATTCAAGGACAAAGAAAACTCCTAAAGAGAGAGAAAGGGCGAGAAAAATACTTTTTACTTTCTTCCCCTAAAACAGAACTTACAATCCTATATATATAACCAACCCTTCTAACAATATTTCCTGATGGGAGGTTCTAGGATTTTCCTGACTCATTACTATCCATGAATAAAATCATTCTTATGACTCACATGGATTTGTATTTCTCACAACTAATAATATTCTTTGGACGGTTATTGTAACACATACATTGCACACACTTTAAGAAAATATATAAAAACTTAATTGAAAATATGATACTATCACATAGCCACCAATTTTGTTCGCTTAGCTAAAAGTGTATGTCAGTCCACTCGCTCAATGCACCAAGACTCGCTCAGCAAAAACATAAATAGTGGACTCTGCTCGTTCACCTCTCGCTCAGCGATAACTCTCACTCAGATAGAAGTGTTATGCTCGCTCAACGGACACACACTCGCTCAACGAGATTGCATAATTTTGCAGCATCAAATCTACAAAAATTGCACCCCTCATGACCCATCCTATGCATCTTTTCCAACTTCTAACACTCCTAGATTGTATTTTAAACTAAAATTGACTTAACTAAACATATCTAAACCAACCTAAACTCGTTTTAAACTAATTAACCACAATATTTCAATCTAAAATTAACCAAAACATCACTTTAGAGACCCAAATTAAATTCCACCAGTTATATCTTGTTTTTAAACAATTTAGGAGCTCCAACAAGTCACAGTTGACTTACTAACACTCTCTAAAATGACGATTTAGACACAAAACCTAGAGTTCAAAATCTCACTAGTTCAAACCTTCAAAATGCACTTAAACAACTTTGTAATTACTTCCAAAATGACTATCACTCAATTCTAGCATACATATAAACTAATTATCATCCCAAACAAGTTACAAATGACCAAAATAACATGTTTTAACCACTCATTCTCACCTTAAATCATTGATTCTAAAATTCACCTATCAAACCTTCATTTCTACTATAAAAAACCATTTATAACTTATTTCAAATAATTTATTCTCAACTTCCTAGCCAAATTGATACCATTAAGCATTTTAACATAAACATTCATAAAAATTAGTCAATTCCAAATGAGCACAACAAGGTACACTTCATCATTCAACCAATTTTCATCATTTCAAATATTCATTACTTAATAACAATCATCTTTAACACCACAAACAACATACATTAATTATACACACTATTAAATAGTAATTCATGATTTAACTAAGATATTATATATTTTGAACTTTTAAAATTATTCAAATTCACCATAGAAATAATCTCATAAAAGTTAATTAAAAAGAGAAATACAAATATCACATAATAAGTAAGTTGTTAATTAATAAAAATACAAAATATTCTCATTTATATGTCCCAAAAAGGTTTATCTTCACTATTTTTGAAAATATATCATGACAATATATGTAGAGTTTAATATAAATTTATATATAAGATAAAAAGAATTCATCATATGAAATGATCTTTTTTATGCCATAGAATATCCGATTGGGGTGACTATTGTTTAAGCTGTTTTGCCTTGAAAAAAGTGATCTATTATTTGTTTCTTCTAAGCAAAAGTTTATAGTTTGTTTCTTCTAAGCAAAATTTTATAGTTTGTCTCTTCTTAATTTTTATTAACCATAAAAGTTGTCGTAATAATACAAGTAATTGAGTTTTTAATTCTATTGATTTTAGATACAGTTTCTTCAAGATAACTAACATTTTTTTATTATAGGCACAGTAATAATATTTTATGTTTAGAAGTTTATTGACTAATATCAACAATATCAACTAATGTAGCATGAATGTTACATTATTGAAAAAAATTACATTATTGTGAGAAATGATTTTAAATTAACATATATTTTTCATTTCAGCTGTTGGATGTTGACCTTGTAAGGGATATGAATTTTTAATTTAAAGCATGAATTATAAAATATATTTATTATGATGAGCTGTGATTATGACTCATTTGATAATAAATGTTAGTACTAGTAAATATCTAGATATAAATGAGACATATTCATATTATTTATGAATAAGATTCTTACACTAGTATAGTGTTATTAACTTTTATAAAGAGAAAATTCCTATAAAGATAAAATGCAAACATGCAGTAAATAAAATCCGTAAAACAGGGTAAATAACTGCATAAACCATGATTTATTTCTATTATATTATATTTCATTTGGATAATTCTCATATCACTATCCATTAGTTATATCAATGGATTGTTGTGTTATTAAAAAATTATCGGAATTGAACGATTTATAATTCTTTTTGTAATAATAATAATAATATTGTTGTCACTATAACTTAAATTATGACTGAACCAAACCAAAATAAAATGAGTTTCTTATATAAAATTTAAAATTAACTTATTTTGTTGAAATTAATCTCATATTATTTATTAGAAATTTGATTCTAAATTAAGGGTAAGTCATTTTTATAATCTGGGTTTAACCTTTTGGTTATTTTTTATTATAATTATTTGAGATTGTATACAAACATTAAATAATAAAAAATTACTACAAACCATATCACTGTAAATAGAACATATAAAGAATTGCTAGCAACGAATAGAAATATAATTTATTTAATTAAATTGAATTTTGATGGAAAATATTATAAAAAGTTTACTATATCAGTAAACAACCAATACTTATAATTTGTATTTTTGTAAATATTAGAAAAAAATATGAATATGTTAATGCATTATATGTACGAAAATGTTCTGCTATTAATCGTGATCAAATAATTCTGATTGAGTGAAATGAAAGAATTATTATAAACTCTTTTTACTTGATTTTGTATTAATTATTATATTATATTATTGTATATTAATAATATAAAATATGTGTACAAGGTCTGACTAAATTTTGGAAAAAGAATAAAGGAAATTATTATGTATAAGTACTAATGTAGTTATTTCATATATCTTAATAAAAAAGTGTTATCTAATTGAGATTAATGGAACTTTTTATTATGAAAAAAGTTAATACCTAGAAAACGAAAGACTCGGTTGATATTTTCTATTTTTTTCTAATTAATTATAATTATTCTCCTTTTACGGTTTTGCGGAAACAACGTCCGCATTTATATTCAAACTTATTGACTAAGCAGATGCAAATCCTGTTTCTGAACTGTATCCCAGGTGTGGCATAGCGAAGCTCGCCTTCATACTGCCATGTGGACTCTTATAATTGGTATATGATTTTTCACTTCCAATTCTACCCCTACTTTACCTCAACGGAATTATTCATTCAGCGACGTAGTAGCAAACTTTGTTATTAATTTTGGAGACCGAGGGAGGGAGGCCGTTACTTATATCTCTGTGTTATCACCGGAATCGCTCTCTCATTGCACCGGAAAACATTGATCCTCTCGTGGCCGGCGAGAAACGATGGTGAATGCCTTAGTTGAACGTGCCACAAGCAGCATGCTTGTGGGCCCTGATTGGGCTTTGAACATGGAGATCTGTGACATACTCAATCGCGACCCTGGGTATGTATATACCTTCGGATTTTCGCTTTTTCTTCATTTTCGACGTTATCGAGAGTGCGCGCGTTTTTTTTTTTTTGCGCGCGAGTTTGTTCTTCTTCTTTCTCTTAGTTTTTGTCTTGATAGAACAGTTCTTTTTTGCTTCTGCGGTTTACTGCCGAATTATTACGAACAAAAAAAATGCGCGAGAGATTTCTAGTTTCTTAGGTTTTCTGTTATGGATGAATTCTGACGTGGTAAGATAAGTTGTAGAGTTGAATTATGAATTAGTGTTGATGGATGAAGATTAGCCGTTGGCTTTTCCCCTTCCTTCTGTCATATGTTTCCTCTGCTTTATCATTTATTAAACTACATGATGGTCGTGATTTCAACTTCGAATTGTTTTATTACGTGTAACAGTAATCGAACACAGGAATTTGAAATAGGAAATTGAGGATTGAGTTCCGTTGTTCACTGATCAATTAGGGACAGGTATAGTAAATAGCTATTATGGATTCTGCGTGCATGATCCACTTGTTCGGCTGATGTCGGCTGATGCTGTGTTATGTGGGATTTGCTTCTGGTTGCTATAAGTTGTCAGTTCCTTTGTATGGGACATTTTAAGCCTTCTAGGAGTTAATACCTTTCTGTGTGTGCTCATCAGTTTAAGTTTCGTAATTTGGAATTAAATCCGGAATTAAATCCGAAAAATCCTATTTATTGTTTCCAAGTTGACTGTGAATTGCTTTTGTCTTTTTGTTAATGGGAAGAAGGGGTGACAGATCTCTTTTTGTTTGTTGTTTATGTTTCTATGCATTTCTGAGTTTCCACAGTTGTGAACTGGAATTTTCTTTTTTTTCTTTTTTTTAACGGGTGTTGGTCTGAAGTAGTTCGGAACGGGGTATATATCAATTTTACTCTTGATGACGAGTGGCTTCAAGAGGGTTGGACTCGGCATAGCACAGCGAAGGTGAGGTGATACTCGCAAAGACATTAATATCCAAGTTAAAGAGTGATTTTAGAAGAGTAACAATATATATGGAATCTTAGATCTTACTACTAAAGGTGGTAGGTTTTGGATGCATGATCGTTACGAAATCCAGTAGGTTGGTGGTGATAGACAGTCCCATTTTGGCGGTAAAGGCAGGGGATCATTGAATACTCGTTGTCCCGGATCAATGACCAGGAGCCACCTAGAGGTTCTTATTTGATAAGGCATGGCTTATGTGGCAGAAAAATGATATATGGACCTTTCTGAATGGGGAGTACCTCATGAATGAGACCTGTACCTTCCCTTTTACCATGTACTAGAATGGAACTAATGCTTTTGATAATCAATGGTGCAATGTTTGCTTGGGCCAACAGGTGGTCAGCCTTCCAGGTTCCTTCTGTCTTAACTGAAGCTTTGCATCCGACCTTAGGGCAAATATTCATGGGGCCCATTGATGCTTACCTGGGATGAGCTGGAACAGATTTAAATGTTTAACTGCAATTTTTTGTTCAAAACTTTAATTTTGTTTCTTCGTTTAGGCTTTGAGAATATGCTAACTCAAGTTTGGTTGTATGATTTATCAGGCAAACAAAGGATGTTATTAAAGGTATAAAGAAGCGGCTTGGAAGTAAAGTTCCTAGAGTTCAAATAAGTGCATTAACTGTAAGCTCATATATTTGATACACTATTCAATCTGCTTTAGGGTCAATGTTTCTGTTATTTATTCATTTTTTTAGATTACACAACAGTATAGTATGATTTAATGTTTCTCTCTAGTAGTCCGAAATAGACATTTCCTTAAAACAAGAATAAGCTAAGAGCCTAGAGTAAAAGCCTTGTCTGATTATATATTCAAGTAATAATAGATGTCTTCAGGGACTAAAAGAATTAGGAAGAAAAAAAAAAGATGTTAGAGAGAGATTTGGGAAAGAACAAGAAGTTTCTTGAAACCGAGATATGGAACTTTCGGAGTTTCCCATAGTCAACATTCCGAACGGAGGAAGTGGCTTTCTTGCAGGTACAATTAAAAATCCAAAGTTGACTATTACACACAACTGGCTTAGGTATGTATGTATACAATACGGCCTTATACTTACACACGTGACTACAAACAACCGGATGTAACTAATTCTTCTTTCTTCAAACATAAACCTGCCACCTCTTAGGAATCTTAGCCACATCTAAGACATGTTCTTCAATGGGCCTAACAATGTCATCACACATTCCCCAACATATGTTCGTCAATTGAAATAAAAAAAAAAATTGTTGGAAGAGAAGAAAACTTTCAACTTGTATGATTCCTTGGATTACTTTTTTGCTGTTGATTGATAAATAACTGGCTGGAAGCTTTTGTCTATTAACTATTATTTGGGGACTATGTAATGGAAATTTTAGCATAAGTCTCTTTTTTATGTTTATTCAGTTATTATGGTATGCTTGCTGAACTGTTGAAAAGGACTCTTCCTCTAGAATGTTCAAACAACATTGTTTTATATCGTATGTTGTTTTCATCTTGGAAAGAAATTGTAAAATTTATTTTAGGTATGCTTGCGTTGAGATGGTATTTTACTAATGTTAGGTTTCGGTTAGTGGTACAGAATGAAATATAACGGAATGAGATGGATTGGAATAGAATGAAATAAAATTTCATTCCTTTATTTTGAATTTTTTGTAATGAAACAGAACCAAGATTTCATACCATTTTTGGAAAGTGGAGTGGAAAGAATTATAACTTTTTAATTGCCATTTTATCATTATTTAAAATTATCATCTTTCAGAAGCTGAGCTGATAATGACGTTAAAATCTGGGACGATAAAATACTTTATTCATAATCTAAAAGCTTTGTTCCACCAAGTACACTCCAAAGTTAGTGTGAAGAAAATTGAGGTTAAGCAATGAAATGAAGTGAATCATCATCTTCTCTGAATTGGTTTCCAGTAAAAGTCAACATTTTGATGTATATGGAAATATAATGTTACATAAGGAAGTTGCTGTTCTTTGTTCAGATTGTCTGTATGTTCGAGTTCCTTTTCCTCCTAGAGTACTTAGAGCTGTATAAATTAGGTTTGCTTAGATAAGGACGATTTTGTATAGCCTACTTATAATGAAAGTATATGTTTCGTCTTTAATATTGGAAAAACTCATTTGTTTATCAATTCAACTGCTATATTTTAGCTTTTGGAGACAATAATTAAGAATTGTGGAGACATTGTACACATGCATGTTGCCGAGAGAGATGTTCTTCATGAGATGGTTAAAATAGCGAAGAAGAAGGTATTGATATTTCTTAGAAGTTTCCAGAGCCTTCCTATTTTATGAGACTTCATCATGAAAAACATGTTTATCATATTTATTATGAAAACTGTAGATCAATTATCAGGTCCGAGATAAGATATTGGTTCTTATAGATAGTTGGCAAGAGGCTTTTGGAGGGCCAAGATCAAGATATCCACAGTATTATGCAGCATACCAGGAGCTTTTGGTATGTTCATCAACTTATTTGCCTTGAAATTTTCTTACAAAATATTTCAACTCTGCTTTCGATTACAAACAGGATGATTGGATACAGTTCTTAAAGGAGGCCCTTGCTACTTTTCTTTTGGACATAATTCTCATTATCTGATTGGTTATATTGGTTTTTATTTTGAGTATTCATTGTTACAATCAGGATATTTTCATAAATCTTTTTAAGTTTAATATTTGTTTATCTATTCCTTTTGTTCTATAAAGGATTTGTTTGTTTCAGCGTGCTGGGGCAATATTCCCTCAGAGGTCTGAGCGATCTGCACCTGTGTTCACACCGCTACAAACACAACCATTGTCATCATACCCTCAAAATATACGAGATACTTTTGCTCAACAAGACACAGCTGAGTCATCTGCAGATTCTGAGTTTCCAGCCCTAAGGTGCATTTCTATCTCTTGTCTTGTCATCATGTTTGTGGAAGTTGGCTTATATATATGTTGATAACTTCACATTGCTTAACATTCATCTATGGGCTTCTTATTCTCATGCTATCTTCAGACTTTTCTTTGATGGAATGTTTTATGTAGTTCATTATCATCACTATCTATTACCGTTTTATATTTTTCTTTGTAGCTAAGTTGTCACATTATGAAGGCATACCCTTTCTTTTTATTTATAATTGGAATAGCATTGTGAACTGTTATCAATTAAGATGCTTGTTGCATCGTTTTTCTTTTAACCAATTCTAGCAAAATGAGGTGGTTTGTGGGAGTCGGTGGCAAATGAAAGAAAATATGCAAGATTTTTCTTAAAGGAGGATTTAATCTTTAATAATTTGCTATTCATTTTTATCCATGTTTTTTTTTCTTTCTTTATTATTTCTAGATGAAGTATCAAAGTGATAGGTAATTGAGTTTTCAAGCTCCCTTTTTGTTTCTATCTTTACCCAAGAGTATAATAATAAGGCTAGTCTATATAGACTTGATACAGAAAATACAAATAGATATACGAGATGTTCCTATATTTTTAGGAGTAGAGATAATATTCCTATTTATGCGATATAATAAACCTATAATTATCCAAATTCTAGTCAAGTCAGGAAACTAATCATAAAATAGAAAATAAATATAAATTCTTAATCATCATCTACGATTCACTAAACTGATAAAAGATAAAGATATTATCAGATAAATTTCTCAAATTTTCTATTGACATAAAAGTCACAGAAAATCATTTGATTCTTTCTTTTTAAAGCATTTTATAGTGTGCTTGGGCACTTGGTAGCATACCTTATTCTTTATTATCGTGTGAATTTCATGTGAATCTCACTAAACTGATTTGTCATGGGGCACTGTATCCAATAATAGATTGCTATTGTCATTTCTCTAATTATTGTGATGATGACAAAATTATGCTACATGGTACAGAGTGCCGTCAATAATGATGCCTTGACTTGTTTTGATTGGACTTTCTATTGCCAGTTTGTCAGAAATTCAAAATGCACGTGGTATTATGGATGTTCTTGCAGAAATGCTCAATGCATTGGACCCTGGTAACAAAGAAGTAAGTTCTTCAATCCAAACTCTCAACTTTTGATGTACTTGAGTAATAAAAATTTTTTGAAGCTCAGGGCCTTTACCACGTTGGAAGCATTGCATGGTCTATGCTGTCGACCTCAAAGAGGGATGTTGTTGTTGTTGTAAGACTTTTATCATCAAAACTACTGATTCTATTGAATGCGACATTTTTTGTATTCTATTTTCAGGGTCTTCAGCAGGAAGTTATTGTTGATTTAGTGGAGCAATGTCGAACATACAAGCAGAGAGTGGTACACCTTGTTAATTCAACTTCGTAAGGCCTCTTCCCCTTTTCAAGATATTACAAAGAAATTGCTGCCATATTATATATTTTTTACATGTTAACTCCACTTTTAGTTTTCTTTAAATCTAAAGGAAAAAACCTGTTAATAATGGTTCGCTTTTACTACTTTTACAGTGACGAATCATTGCTATGCCAAGGCTTATCGCTGAATGATGATCTTCAGCGTGTCTTGGCCAAGCATGAATCCATTGCTTCGGGAACTTCTGCTTCGGGAACTTCTTCAGGAACTCCTGCTCAAAATCATACTGAGAATCTGAAGACTGCACCTACTGGAACACTTGTAGATTTTGATGGTCCTTTGGTTGATTTTGGAGATACCAGTAAACAGACGGATGGAAGGTCTTCCACTATTTATTGTTGCATTTTATTATTGCTCTGCATTCATTACATATAATTCTATCAGTCTCACCCGATGAGAATCAAATAATTTTTATACCCTATTGGAATCCATAATTCATTTCCATTTGTTATTTGCTTTTTACCCAGTAAGTTTTATATTCAAAATATATTCCAAACTAAGTACCATGGATTGCTATATATTTGCTTGTATTTTTGTCAGTGGAATAAGGTCTTTGCAGCTTAAGGCTTTGGGACTTTTTGTGCTATTATTTTATTTTGGATACTTTAGTTTTTGTCATTCTTCATATTTGATCTTGGTAGCTGGGGGAGTTATCTGCCATCTGTTGTCAGAAGTCTCCATCTTTCTGTTTTGTTTCATATGTTCGAAATTGTTGTTGAATCTCATTTTTGTTGAACTTGTTAATGAGCCTAGATTTGGCTGCAGAGTTGCAATATTATTTCTTCATGTATAAACGTTGAAAAGTAGATTAGTGTATGAAATTACAGGTTAACTTAACCCGTATGGCGCCTTCTGGTTCTATGGCTTTTCATTTTAAGTTAGTTTTGCAGGTCGTCTGCTAATGCTGAAACTGAGTCTCAATCTTTGAACCAGTTACTGCTTCCAGCGCCCCCAACATCAAATGAACCAGCTTCCCCTGCGAAGGTTGATCCTAAAGTGGACCTGCTCAGTGGTGACGACTATAACTCACCAAAAGCAGAGACTTCACTTGCTCTCGTTCCTTTAGGCGAACAGCAGCCAGCCAGCCCTATGTCTCAACAGAATGCCCTTGTTCTTTTTGATATGTTTTCTAATGGAAGCAATCCACCTACTTCTGTTAATATCCAGCCAATTAATGTTGCTGGTCAAACCAGTCCATTTTCTCCTCAATGTCAACAGCAGCAGACTTTCATATCTCAAGGGCTGTTTTACCCCATTGGAGGTGGGCCAAATGTTGGATCACCTCGGTATGAGCAATCACCTTATATGCAGAGCACAGGTCCTTCTTGGAATGGCCAGGTTGCGCAGCAGCAACAGCCTCCTTCACCAGTTTACGGTGCACTTAATGCTTCTCTATTTTAATTCCTGTTTGGCTCAAAACTTTCACAAATGCTTTCTCTTCTTTTTAGCAGTTGCTGTGATGAATTTTGATTTCTGACCCCTGATTGCTGCTTTTAAGTTGGTTAATGGCAAATTCATATCCCTTCAATATTTTCCTTTCTCAATTGGCTTGCTGTATTTTGCTGGGTTGTTGATCGATTGGATTGGGGTGAATGTCAATGTATACGATTTGTGGTTCTCATATTTGAGATATTTCGCATCATTCAGCCTTTTTCCGGTTTACAGGTACAACAAGTGGTGGATCATTTCCGCCGCCTCCGTGGGAAGCACAACCTACAGACAATGATAGTCCAGTATTGGGCAGTCAATACCCACAACCATTGCAAGTCACTCAAGTGGTAATGACGCATATACAAAGTGCTGCACATCCTCAGGGACCTCAAGCGGCGGGGCATGACCAGGCTGTTGGAATGTATATGCAACCAAATGCTAGCCATATCTCAACAATCAACAACAATGTTCAAAGTAATCAATCCGGCTTGTACCCGCAGCATATTCAGGGTGTTGCCAGTCCCTATATGGGTATGACTTCACATCCAATGCATTCCATGTATCCTCAACAAATGTATGGCAACCAATTCGTAGGATATGGCTATGGTCAGCAACCAGCGGTTCAGTATGTTGAGCAGCAAATGTATGGTTTATCAATGAGAGATGATGGTGCTCTGAGAAATTCTTACCAGGTTTCTTCTGCATCCTATGTGCCACCTGTGAAGCCTTCCAAACCAGAGGATAATTTATTTGGGGACCTTGTTAACTTGGCAAAAGTGAAACCAAAACCTACTGCTGACCGAACTGGTGGCGTGTAAAACTGTAATCGGGTTTGCATTTTTCACTTGTTTGCTATAAATCTTTTCTCTTTTTCTTAATTTTTTCATTTCCTTTTACATAAATATAATAATATATGTACATTGTTTAATTTGTTATAGTCTCATAGTGTTCATTATCCGGCAATTGGCAATAGATTATGTGTTTTTTTAGAGAAAAATAGTGGACTAGAAGATCTAGTTCTAGTTGTATTAAACGAATTCGCATGCTCAATTAATTTTAAACCTGTGATGAATTCGTAGGTGAACGTAGTGGAATACATTCCCGAGATTTGCTCTTTCCAAATCCACGGATTTACGATTCTTTAGCTTGACGTTGTAACCACAGGTTCCCAATAATCATTGCCCCCACACGTTTCATACCTGTAATCCTACGTCCTGCAAAATAACCTTTTTGTTGCACTAGATGCACTCCTTTTTGTTGTTGCCTCCAAATGAAACCTCTGGTAGTCAGCCATGTCAACACAATCACACATTTACTGTGGAAGTAGCTGAATCTGAATACTTTAGTCGACTAAATTCCATGCATAATCAGTGACATTGTCTCATCTACCATTTCAAACAAACAAGTATAGACTTTGCTTCAGAAAATTTCAGCTAATATAGTTGTACCCTTTTTCAAGATCAACCTCATAGGCCACATCGCCAAGGTGGAGGAATTTTTTTTCAGCATGAAGAACGTGTAGGGCTTCACTTTTGAATTTTGAAAAAAATGGTTTATGAAATATATTAAATTAAATATACTCAAATATTTTCCATTATAAATGTATTAGTTTTTAAAAGGAGTGTCTGTTTTAACTTTTTTAAAGATTTTATTTCTTTTCATTTTATGTAGTCTTATTATATTAATATTTTAAATAATTTTTAGCTTTTTTTTACAATATTTTTATTAAATTGCAAATGTAATATTTACAAAAAAGAAAATGTTGTTTTATTTTAATGATCCAGACTTTTATTTAACTCTTTATGAAGCCATATTAGCACTTCGGTGTCCAGAATAAATCATGTACCTGTTGCATGAGACATACTTTTAGAAGGTATTGGAAAATGGTAAATAAAAAAAATGTGCAAATGAGCAGTACAGAACATAAAAATTCCTGTGACTTGAAAGCATGATTAAGTTTAAAAAAAATTAAAATATCTTAATTAGTTTTTAATGCTTTAAAATATACTTTTGTCCTTTTACAAGTCTTCATTTCCACAAAACTTGAATAATAGGAGGCCTTCATATTAGATTATTTTATATGATATAAAATTCAAAATACTTATTACAATTTTTCTTTCTTATGTATATGAAGTGTAGATTTCTTAAAAATTAAAAGAAAATCTTGAAATTGATTCGTCAAACTGAAACCATGAAAATTTTCAGACACTACTAACTATTGACAAGCTCTATTCAATTCCAATCAATGTTCGCTTAAGCTAAACAATTTTCGTTTAAGCTATATTATTTTCGCTTGAGTTATATTATTTTCGTTTGAGCTTAAAAATGTCCTGCAACTAATGTTGAGTCATTGAAACTCTTTCGCGTGAGCAAAACTTACTTCGTCTAGAGGTAACGAATACATCATTCAATTATTAAAGACCATCCAATGGAAGTAACATTGGATTCTCTTGTTGGATAAAGTACCACTAAGGTTAAAGTTATTCAAAATAATCATTTCCACCTTTCCATCACCATTGCACTTTATCCTCAGCCATGTTCCATCACACAAATTATTGCCACTCCACGAATCAACCAAAATCTGAGGGTAACCCACCCCTCGAGAAAATCCAATAGCGCCATCACCTCAAATGCACACATAGTCCTAGGCTTTGATAAGCCAAAATCATTGCTTTCAAAACTCACTTTATCCGTTGTAAAATCAGGGATCGAACCCATGAAGTGATTATTATTCAAATCCAACTGCTCCAACTTCATTCCATTCAAACCACGCGAAATCAACCCAACAAACTCATTCTCATTAAGATCGAAATCCCTCAGCGAGACCAAACCCCGAATGTTCATCGGAATATTCCCACTAAATTTATTGAAGCCACTAAACTTATGTACAATGAGCACCCCAAGTTTTAGACCCAAATAAAACACCCCAATGGAAAATATCTAGTTAAAGATATTGATAAAACTCAAAATATATAATTGTGATAAATAATTTCCAAAACTGCTCTTACCTTGAGAATCAATGTCTTTTGGAGATATCTCTTAAGTACAACACAAAAAGATACTTTTCTCAGTCTTACAAAATATATACGGAAACAAAGAATCTAATTTAATATCTAAATGTTAAAAAATTTCAAATCAATTTTAATATTAAAACTTCATTACATAATAAACTCTGATTTATTATTAAATCAATTCTTTAAACTATATTATAATCATGAAATAGTCCTAAAAACCTTAACATGTATATTTCTTACTGTTTGTTGCTACTAAATTGGTCATCCATTTTTTCTTATTGACAGTGCTAAATGGGTTCCAGACTATAGTATTATTGTGGGGTCCATTATTTTAGGGTTTTCTTATTGCAGATTTCTATTTTACTTTTTCATTCTTTTCCGATCTACAGATCTTCCAACCCTATCTATACGTCAATTATTTATATTCTTTCTCACGAAATCAAAGTCTCCGGAGACGCGGTAGGATACTGTGTTCCTTGAATCTTGTTTAAGCTTTCTCAAATTTGTTCACACGGCGCATATTCATATATATCAATCCCTTAATACCGCTGCTAAATTGTGTTTCAGGGTGCGTAATTCAGTATGCAGGTTCGTATCTCGTGGTATTTTTGTTTTTTGTTTTAGAGTTTGTGATGGATGCAACTGTTGCGAGTAAATCTATCTGTGTGAATAGTAGATTGTGATGCGTAATTAATGTGAATATATTTATTTTTTATGGTGAGTTATCTGTTGGACCAGGTGTTTTGAACTCACTTGGATGGCTTGTTTGTACCTAGTTTTTGTTTTGATGCCATCATTTGCATTTGTCTTAAGGTTGATTCTTCAATAATAAGATGTGTGAGATTTTGTAAGTGTGTTTTAAGTGCAGGCATCGAAGGCAAGGCTGTTCAAGGAGTACCATGAGGTGCAGCGAGAAAAGATTGCTGATCCTGATATTCAACTAGTCTGTGATGAATCTAACATTTTTAAATGGACGGCTTTTGTCAAGGTAGGCTGAGTGGTAACCAGGACTTTGTTGATTACGACCCGTTTGTGATGGTTCTCACATTTGTTTGTTTTGTTTACAAGTAGGGTCCCTCTGAGACTCCTTACGAGGGAGGGGTGTTCCAGCTTTCCTTTTCTGTTTCGGATCAGTATCCTCTACAGCCTCCTCAAGTCCGGTTTTTGACAAAGATATTTCATCCAAATGTTCACTTTAAGGTAGGATGGATCTGTCTGTATCTGTTGTTCTAGTACTGGTGTATCTTATCTGTTATGAACTAGCGAGTGTGAGTTCTGAGGAGAATTACATTATCCTAATTTTTTCACAATTTTCACCGATGAATGGTTGCTGAAGTTTCCAAGTGATGCATCGACTTAAAATTATTTATGGATTAGTTTGGTGAACGGAGTTGGAATTGCATTCAAAATTGTAATTCCAACTCTTATTCTGATTGGTTTGGAATTATAATTGCTATTCTGGTTAGTTTGAAGTTATAATTCTCATGTTTGATTTTTGGATTGTGTAAGGAATTAGAGATTAAAATTATAATTCTGTTTAATTTGAATTCCGTTTTTAGTCATATCTTTTTAATTAGGGATATTTATCGGTAACAGTATGCTGGGGGAGGTGAAGAGGGTAGCAATAACTATAGGAGGGGTGGTAGGGATAATGGGTATTGATGTGGCAACAGTGGTTATCAGTGATGGTAGGAGTTGCGGTACTTATCAATGGGAATGGGGGATGTTGGTGGTAACAATGACTATGACAATTTTGACAACTAGAGGTGGTGGGTGAGAGTAGAAATTCTTGATAGTAGTAGTAATGCCAATGACAACCGCAATGATTGAGTGGGGGGTACCGTGGCAGAAATTGGTGGGAATGGGGTGGTGATGACATTGATGGGTGGTAGCTGGAGCAACATGGACAGCGGGCACAGCTGAATGGTGAGCATGAAATGAGGAATTGTAATTTAGAGGGTAGAGGTTAGAGACAGAGATATGTTCGCTTTAATTATATTAGAATTCCATGGAATTGGACTTAAGAATTGTTGTTCTAATTCTAGATGAACTTCTAAATGTCAATTCCAAATCGAAGCTCCTATTCCATTTCACTGTTTGGTGCTCTTATGTGAATGTATATAAATATATGATGTTTATAAATGATGAGTGTTTGTGCTTGGTCTCAGATGGTTTAGTTTCCTTCTGAATGATGAAAAGACCAATAATGCTAACCTTCTTGGGAAGCTGATAAGTTTAATAAACCTAATGCATACTATTAATTAACCCCTTTTCAGTTTCACAACTAATTAGAAATTGAAAGCCTTTGATTTGATTTTAATTGCCTGTCCATTATTTTATTTTATTTTTCTTCTGTTCTTTATATGTTAGTGGATACATTTTTTTCTAATGGATTTGATATTCTTAACATTTCTCCATGACAATTGGTTTAACATCTAGTAATTTTCCAGACTGGGGAGATTTGTCTGGATATCTTGAAAAATGCTTGGAGCCCAGCTTGGACCCTTCAATCTGTCTGTAGGGCTATAATTGCTTTGATGGCCCATCCAGAACCTGACAGCCCACTGAATTGTGATTCAGGTTGACAAACTTTCTCCTCTCTATTGTTTTCTCATTTGTCTCTTGTGTGGATCAAGAGTTGTTTTGTCCTATCTCTTTCCCCCAAATGACTAGAAAAACTGCAAGAAAGAAACTCGAATTCATTTGATACCCTGTTATAGTGTACTTTGCCTTGATTACGGGACCTAATTGAATTAGATTTGAGGGTTGAAAAAAATGCGAAAGCACATTCAATTGTGCTTGAGAGAATGGATGGGAAGTTGGTGCACTAGAATACGATGTTTCATTTGTTGTCTTTAATTGCTCGTGATGTATGAATTCACATGTATATTACTTGACTTTTGTTGTTGATTAAAAACTATCTACAAAAGCACTTTGGTATTTGTTGGGAAATTCAAGGATTTATTGATATTGATGGCAAACTAAAGAACTTCAAATCCTTAAGGTGTCAGCTCAGTCCAAAACTATGCCCTGATTTTTTTTTTCCATCTAATACGTTAACATAGGTGAGGATGAAAAACTTGTAATAATGTTGTTACAGGCAATCTTCTGCGTTCAGGCGATGTTAGAGGCTACCAATCCATGGCAAGAATGTACACAAGACTTGCAGCAATGCCAAAGAAAGGCTGAATGATTTTGGATAACTTGTTTAACAAGTTAACAATAGATACAGCAGCTATTTGGTATAATATTCATTTGTTTGAAATGTATACATTTTAAGACATGATATTGATTATGTTGATGTGTGTTAAAGTAATAGTAGTGACTTGTACAGATTGTATCCGTGACTCCTTATATGTGGATTCATGCCGGAATTGAGCTCAAATATATTCCAATAATACCTTAATTACTTTAGTTTTAAATAGCCTCATTTTGAACTTGTATTCCATGGTTTGATTCTCAACTATGCTGACGAGCTTGCAATTGCAAAAATTTGAGTCCAAAGCATTTTCAAAGCGCCTGGATTATACTGAATCAACGGAATCACTTTTAATTGGTACTAGTAGAAGCTTTCAAATACTCTTTTAATAAAAGCGGTTTTTCTTATTGCCTTACCCTTTTTTGTGATTTTTTAAAGTAACAGAGTGGATGTATTAAAAAACATAATAATGCTAATAACTAATAATATTTACTTAATTGAATAGGTTTATATTATGATTTTATTCTTCCAGTTTCATGGTTACATGTTTTATATTCATGCCAAAAGAGGAAATAACTTTGTTTTTGAATGTGATATGAAAGATAGGAAATGAAAAAGGATGATTAAGATAAAATAATTTCATATTAAAATTAAGAAATACATTTGATTTAGCTTGATTGGATTATGAGTTTAAGAATAGACAAGAAAGAATAATGGTTACTTTTTATATTACATATAGTTTAAATTTATTATAATTATTGTTTATAAAAACTAGTATATTTTATCATTTTTATCTTTAGACATAAAACATTTATTCCTTATAAATAAAAAATCATTTCATAACGATTTAATATTTTGATATGAAAATTAAGATATAAAATAATTTATAAGTTATAAGTAAAATATATTTTTTTAATAAAAGTACAATCTTAAATTAAACTATTGGCTATAAAAGTAAAAATAATATATACAAAACCACCTTATTTATATCACATAAAGAAATTACTTATTCTCTAAAAAAAAATAATCTAATTATCTTAATTTAAATATTTATTACCCTAATTGTATTAATTAGTATTTTCCAATTTCCGTTTTAAATAGGGACAGTGATTAAGAAAAATGACACATAACAAATTTAAAATTAACAGTACCAATCTTAGAAAATTGGTTGTAACCATAATGAGTCTGATTCATCATTTACTGTGAATCACAAATAGAGATAGTTTTTTCTAACAAAATGGAGTATGTAGAATAAATAAGAACAATTTCTCTTTGGACAATAAGATGGATCTAACGTAGCTGCTGTAACGTTTTATAGCGATCAGCATTATCTTAAACTACGAAGATATATTTGATATGGAAAAAACATTTTGGTTTGTTCATATTATAGCAAGCTAATTTATAATTGAATGAGGCTATAAAAAAATTATGCATCTGTAGTATCCATTGCCAAAAGTTCAAAATAACAATAACAAAGCTGTAGATGGAAATATTGTGCCCCGTTGATGAATATATAGCTAGCAATAATGGGATACATGCATGGTAACCATTCTCGATCATCTTTTAAGCCGTATTACATCAAAACATAAAGAAATTCATTTCATACAAACTCATCCACTTCTTTGTCAATAACCACAGAATAGGGAGCATAAGCAACTGCAGCAAATTACTGAATAAAATATTAAATTAAAATATAAAGTAAATTACATAATAAAAATTTGACAAATATGATTGCGAATGATTGTATAAATTTTGAAGGTTTCAACTTATCACATCCAAAACCGTAATGTTAATGGGTAAATAATAAGGAAATATGTGATGTCTATAATATAAACTTTTTTATACGGTAATCTAATCATAGACTAATAAGTATAATATAATACTTATTATCCAATAGAGAATAATAGTTTTTAATGATGTTATCCTGTCAGTGCATAATCGGTTAAGTTAATAAGAAATTACCACGTCGTATGAATTCGTTAATTTTGAATTTTATACATATGCCTTATTTTTTAACTTTCCAATATGTAAGCAAAAGAGAGTCAATTTCTCTATGCAATGACAACATCACAGAAAAACATCTTTTCAGACAAATTACTACTCCTTAATCTTAACCATTATTCTTCGAGTCTAATTATCCGTTAACAATCATTCAAATAGTAATTGAATTAAAAATATGTCAAAAAATATAGCATACATACAAGACTCTTACATTAAATATCAATAAAGTGTTAAATATCACTAGTACAAAAATCATATTTTATCACGTACAAAAATGAATTATAACGTACATAGTTTTCTAAGTTATAATAGGTCTACATATTTTAATGAGTTTCTTGAGTGATCTTTGTCTTAACAACCTGTAATTTTTTAAGGTTAGTTTGAGATTTTTGTTTAATGACTATTTTCTTTAATGTAGGGAGCTGTTGGTCATTTTCAGCAATTGGTCCTGTGGAAGGAATTAATAAGATAGTGACTGGCGAACTGATTTCATTATCAGAACGATTGTGATACAGGATATAACATGCGATGCAATGGAGGAGGACTTATGGACTATGCATTTGAGTTCATCATCAACAATGGAGGCATCAATTCCAAGGAGGATTACCCTTACCATGTTGTTAATGCTACATGTGACCAGTATAGGGTTAGTAACTTGGTCTTGATCTTTTAAGAAAATAATTGCTTCTAAAACATAGTTATCAATCAAATTCTTATGTTCCTTTGTTTTGTTTGTTTATTTTGCTAATGTGTAGAAAAATACCAAAGTTGTTTCTATTGATTCTTATGAAGATGTTAATTCCTATGATGAGTTAGCATTGAAAAAGACCGTTGCAAATCAGCCTGTGAGCCTTCCTATTGAAGGAGGAGGAAGAGAATTTCAACTTTATTCATCTGTAAGTTTCCAATCTGATTTTATTCATGACCTGGGAAAAGAAGGTGTGCCTATTGCATAGAAAGAAGTAGAATGGGAAGATCCAAAGTCTAAGTGAAAAACATGTGGTTTATTTTTTGCTTTTGATTAGAACATAAAAACTTCCACTCTCTCTATTCAATTTTAAACAAAATTGGTTTTGCAATGTTGACATAATTTTTTAATCAGTATATTTCATATTTGTCAGAGTGTCTTCAGTGGAAGATGTGGAACAGATCTAGATCATGGTGTTGTGGCGGTTGGGTATGGTACAGAAAACGGTCATAATTATTGGATTGTGAGGAATTCATGGGGTGTTGATTGGGGAGAGGGAGGATACATCAGAATGGAAAGAAATCTGGGTAACAGCAGATTAGGAAAGTGTGAAATTGCTCAGTCCATTTTTTTATATGAATATTGGAAAAAATTGTTTCGAATTGATATTGAGTAAAATTATTTATGTTCACATTCATTAGAGTTGTTTCTTTTAGAGACAGTGTCATAATATGCTCATATAACGTAAATTTTTGCTACGTCATGAAATATGTAGATCTATTATAAATTACAAAACTATGTACGTCATAGTTTGTTTTTGTACGTCATAAAATATGACTTTTGTACTAGTGAATTTAAAAGATATTATTTTATTATTATATTTAAATTATATATATAACTTAGAATGCCTTATTTAATATTCTATCATATTTTTATCTAAAGTATAATTTTTTTATAGTTATGAATTTATTTTTCAATGAAGAGCAACTAAAGTGTTTTTTTAAGGTTTAATACATATTTTGGTCCCTCCTTTTAGGTATTTGGTTCAAAATCATCCTACCTTTGAAAAAAGTTCTATAAGGTCTCATATTTAATTAAAAACTGTTCATTATGGTCCTTTTCGTAGACGACGTTAAAATCTTAACGGCATAGTAGCTAGCATGGCAAAACTTGTCTGAGGTGTTTATTTGGATGCTTACGTGGCTTTGTCAAGTTATTTTAATATGTAAATATTTAAGAAAAAAATTAAAATGACGAAAAATAGTTTAAGTGTGGGTTAAAGTAAAAAACCCTTATCTGATTAAGCCATTTCTGAGTTTTTCGTTGTTGTGAAACTGGTGATTGTGTTGATTCTGCTACTAATGTTCTTGTTGTGTTATTTGGGGGTTAGGGTTTAATTTGATTTTGTGTTAAATATAGGTATTTTCTTCGATTGACGATGATCTTGTGAATTTTTGGGTATTTGGGGGTTAGGGTTAGGGTTTAAGAATTTTATTGCAATTTTTGGGTTTAACAATTTGGTGAAACTGATCTTGTAATCACTATGGCGTGGTGATTCATTAAAGGTTAGATTTGAAGAGCGTATGTACATGAGGTAACCATTGCTAACTCTAGCCTACTTACTCGATGTTCTTATTGTTGGATTTGGGGGTTAGGGTTTGAGGTAGAAATAGGGGGTGGAGTGGAGGTGGAAAGTGATGGTGGAGAGGAAGTGGATGGTGGAGTGAAGGTGGACAAAGATGATGGACTGGAGGTGGAAACTAATGGTGGAGAGGAGGTGGATGGTGGAGTAGAGGTGGACAAAGATGGTAGACTGGAGGTGGAAACTAAGTCAGATATCTATCATGTGTTTTTCGCTGATATCCATTTGGGACCAAAGTACACAGTTTTAAATTGAAAAGGGGACCGACCACATTGCACATTTTTTACCAAAGGGGAAACTAAATTTAACATTACATATAAACACCTGAATGTTAACATTGAGCTTCACCTCCACATTATTTCTACATTTCTGGCTTATGCAATTTGTAGGTTGGTGCCCATGGATGCTACTTGCGAACTAGGGTTTCTGCGATTTGGGTAGTGATTATGTATGTTTATGGTTTGCTGCAAGGGTGAATTGAGTTTCTAAGTGTTGCGATTGGGATTTTCTTGCTCATATTTGGGTTGGAATTTCTGGTTTGCAGGTTGGGGATTTCGATTCAGTTCTTGCTTAATGGTGGTTAGGGGCAACACATGGTGGAGATTTTGTCCTAATTACTGACGACACGATTTAGGGTTTCATGGTGGCTAAGGTTTGATTTTTGGGTTTTTTGTTGTTTTTCTCTGCTTCGAATCGTAGCTCTGTGTTGATGATGGTAATGTCGGCATGGTGGCCTCAAGGTTTGGTGGCGGCACATTCCGTTCTGCATCAATGGTAACAACACTGATTAGAACACCACTTTCACCACAATGTTGAACCCAGAAATGGCGAAATCGCTCTTAGATAAGGGTAGTTTTCTTTAACCCATACTTAAACCTACCACCTACCTTACATCATTTTATTTTATTTTTAAATTTTTACATAGTGCAACCTCTTCACAGTGCCACGTAAGCTTTAATTTAACAGCTCATTAACGTTTGGCCACGCTAGCATTTGGACCGTTATTATTTTAACGTCGTCTGCCAAAAAGACGATATTGAATAATTTTTAATGAAATATAGGACCTTAGTGCACTTTTTTAAAAAATGTGACTATTTTGAACCAAACCACCATAAGAAGAGAGCAAATAATGTATTAAACTTTTTTTAATGATGGTAGAAAGAAGATGAAATATCTTAAATGAATTATATTTTCCTTTCATTTTTTGTAGATGTTAAATGAATAATATTAATTTTTATGTCATGTAACAATATATTTAAATTATTATATTTGATTAAATTTTTAATAAATTATTTTGAATAAACAAATTAATACATAGATCGACGTCCTACAGTATTATGGATGGTAGATAATGTCATGAGGCCCAATAATTTAAAATAGACAATGGAATGATGCAATTAATGAGCTATATCAAGCTAATTAAATTTATAATCTATGAAGACATAGGAGGACACTAGCTAAGGCTTCTTTAAAAAGCTGATTTTAGTAATGACAGATAGAATCAGAAAAAGATAATGGTTAATAATATGCGAACACGTCAACTATAAGGCTTTAAAAACCTATCAAACCAATCAGATGATTCCTTGATTTGCAATCTGGTTAATTGGTGTCCAACTCCAGCTTCTGCAATAAACTGCATGAAAAAGCTACCAATCATTCTGATAAAGGAAGTCACTATTATAATGAATCTTTTTCTCACCAACCTTAAAATTATCTACACACTGAAAAGCTTCGTATGCCTGAATAGCCTTTGACCTTGTAACTTCCAAGCCTTCAACGGGACACTGTGGATCTTCCGCACCTACATTTCCCAATGTTTCAATTACAAGTTATTAATTTGAATAAACAATAGGAATGGATGCAAAGGTTTAACATGCAAAGGTTGTAGCAGTGTGGTTAATAATCTGAATTGTGAATACATGAAGATGTGTATGAATAAGGTAGCCTGGTTTATATGAAAAAGAAAAATGTCTTACCATTGATAATAAGCAATGGACGTGGTGCTATAGCTGGAATTGAATAGGGCGCATCAAAATCGGAAGTTAAACCAGGAGAAATATGATCAAATGCCTTATCAGAAATATAAATTTATGTAATCAGTTTTGTATAGTATCCATTTTCCAAAAGTTCAAAATAACAGTCATGTTTTGTTATAGCAATAAATCAAAGAATAAAGCAATTAATTTGGAGACAGAAATTGGAATTGATTTCATATAAACTCGGCTGACCTTCTCCACTACTTCTTTGTCCATACGCTCTTTACCCAAATTATGACGAGCCACTGCATCCAATAACATTCTTGTCACTTCAGCATGTAATTTTATCGGATGTTTATGACCGGCAAACAGATAAAACTCTTGTTTTAATCTTCCTTAAAAGGAAATTCTATAATTTTTTTCAATATTAATATATCTCTATTAAATTATAATTGTGAAATATGTTTAAAATTTAATTACATTATTATAGATGACTAATAATTTTTACAATAACTTATTTTATTAGTAAAATAACTTAATTCTTAAGTTTGTTTTGGGACTTTCCATAATTATGATATGTTTTTATATTAATAGTTTTATTAATAAATAAAAAAGTTTTATTTTTAAATTTACTTTAGGCTTTCTATACTCTAAGGAACATTTATTATGTAGGCAATCTATTTTAAATAGCCAAATATAAAAAAAAGACCTTGTCAATTTGAAGAATTTATTAGATGTTCATATATGAAATCATAAAACATGTGCTCCATACCGTCAAACAAAGGCTCCATACTATCAACTTGACCCTTCCATTTATCGTTGTCTATGGCCCATTGAAATGCCTGCAACATATAGGACATAAGTTTTCAGGTCGTTGTTTCAGAAACAGAATTATCTAAACAAAAGCTCGATTCAATCATTGAGTGTCACCCGAACAGCAATCAGAGGAACAACCACAGAATAGCGAGTATCGGCAACTGCAGCAAACCATGCATGAATTCCTGCATCATCCAATAATTATATATACAAGTTATGAACCATGCATATCAAACATGTTCCTTTCAACATCTCTCAACCAACCTCCAAGTGATATTCCGGTGATTCCTATTCTAGAAGGATCTACATCCTCTCTTTCTGTTAGATAATCTGCCAATCTCATCAAGTCGTTAACCTGCTACAACATTAAATAAAACACCATTATTTTTTAAATGAACAAATCATAACACTTTTTGGACCAAAATCCCACTCGATAACAGGCCAATAACCCCTCACAGAATGATGGTATCACATGGACAACCAAATAATCTTGAATTAATCCAATATTGAAGGTTTTAACTTATCACATCCAAAATGGTAATGTTAATTGATAAATATAACAAGGAGATTGGTTATATTTATAATATAAAACAGTTTGGTTCAATGATCTAATCACAAACTAATAAGTGTAATATAACAATTATTATCTAATCTCAAACTAACCAATACAAAACAATAATTTTAATAATGCAATGCTAACAGTGCATAATCATTAAAGTCAATAAAAAATTACCGCTTCATATATAAATGGGGCCGTCTCAGCAGAACTCCACGAATAAGTAAGTGCCTGCGTATTTTATTTTTTTATGGTAGAGTTGCCGCAAAAACATGAAAGAAAACATGGTTAGTTTTAAATTTTATATAGATAACTTCTTTTTAACTTTCCACACAATCTTAATATGTAAGCAAAAGAGAGTCCATTTCTCTCTATATATATGACCAACACAGCAAACATAAAAATAATATCTTTTTATAGATAAATCAGTTCTCCTAAAGCCTAACCATTATTCTTCAATTCAAATTATCCATTCACAGTCGCTGGAATACTAATTTCATTTGAGGTACGTAGTAATCCAACTATTACGAAACTCATTTAAAAAGTTATTTGTATTAATTTATTAACCAAACTTTATGTTGTAACTTCAAATTATTATTTTATGAAATTACTTTATTACCACAATAAAAGTACCATAGTGGAGTATTTTAAATTGAATTGCAATCACATTCAACAAAATTAGAGTTGCAGAACCTAAAATTTACAATCATTTCAAAAGAAAATTAATTCTTAAAATTTGTTGTTTCAAACCAAGCATTCAAATTTTAATACATGAGTTCACGCCAAAACTTTTCCCAAAATAAAACTGCTTTATTCATCAGGGTTCTAAACCTAAAGGTAAGGACAAAATAAACGATGAGAAAACAATAGAATGGGAATCACCCTAGTGCATTTAAAATATAATAATATCTTAATTTGTAATTGAATTTTTATATTTAAAATTTTGATTCCTTTTAATTTTTATAATTTTTATTTCTGTTAAAAAAGTAATTTTTTATTTTTTAAATAAACTCAATTTGATATTTTTATTTAAATTAACATTAGTATTGTTTGAGAATTATTACATGTTAAAATCTGATTTTTTTTTTCTATTTTGAAATCTCAAGTTTTACTTGTGACACTTTTTAAATTTTAACACTTAAAAATTTTCAAATTTAATAAAAAAACTACAAACTAATTATATTTAATTAATGTAAAATTTGATTGAAAAAAAATCAAATTATTAATTAAACTTATAATAAATATAAAACATATTTATCTTTCGAAGATACTATTACGAGTCTAATTTTTATAAAAAAGATTAACATCAACTCCTGTTTATACAACCTTAGACAATAGTTGTTCAAATTTTTGTTATTCTCTATACTATTTATAAAAACAGTTTTCTTTTTAAGTTCTTTTACATAATATTTTACTACTAATAAAAATCTTACCCACAATAAAATTATAAAAGTTAATAAAATTAGTTTATTTTTTTAACAAGTTTTTTATAATTTTAATTTAAGCTACAATAATACCATTTTATTTTAATAAATATTAAAATAGTTAATCTTTACTTTTCTATTATTATTTTAACGAACAAATTTTGACAACAAATTTTGATAATTTTTTTGACAATGGGACACGTGTCATCATTTTATTGGTCTATTTGAATTTATGTTTAAAAATATTTAAAACGGACCAATCACAAGTCGTCTTGTCAAAAAATTGTTAAAAAAGTGTTGTTAAAAGAAATTTTTTCAATTTTAAAAAATAAACACAACTCATACGTTTTTTTTAAGAACCACGTACATCTCTAAAGGCGTTACTGTTCGTGGCACGTTCTCCATGGTAACATGCATCCACCGAAATCGCTATATATCCCCGCGAAGCATACGCCTAAAACAAGAAAAACAACATACTGTAAAAAAAATAAAAACGATTATTATTATAATAATTATTGAAATAATAAAAAATATTAAATTATATAATAAATTTTATAAAAAAGTAATTACGAATTTAAATAGTTTTATTATAGATAATTTATATGTGAATACTTTTAGTATTATAAACAGTTGTTTAAATTTAAGAAAAAATAGTTATACATATATATATATATATATATATATATATATATATATATATATATGTATAAAGGTGTACGAAACAGATAAGTTGTAGCAGCAACAACCTTAAGCAATGGACGCAAGAACTCTTTGTTTTTATTCATTCCGTGAAGAAAAACAACCGCTGGCCTTTTCTTATGGTTATCGCTTTCCTTTAGTTTATAAATTAACACCGGCACCCGTGGTATCCTTCTTCCCGACATAATATCCTGAGTCCCAAATCAATGAACCAAAACATCAAATCAGAATAACAACTCCCAAGAAAATGAATTAATTAGTAACATACCACAAAATCATCAACGTCGGCGAACATCTCCTGAAGCACAAAATCAAATCATTAACAAAAATACCGATTTAAAATTCAACTCCTAAGAAATTGATTAGTGACCTACTTTTTCATAAGATTCACCACTATTCAGGTGCCAGTTCATAACCAAGTAGAAGTTCTCCTCCTGAAGCAACTCTTCAAGGTTCTCTCTGTCCACCTTCGGACACGATTCCATTATCTCCATCTATAATTTTCAGCCAATTCAACCATGAAGACATTGAAAATTAAGAAATAAACAAAAAAACGAGCAAAAGACGTTGCAAATGTCAATAATGACAGTACCTCTTCCTTCGTCGGAGGAGAGTTTTCATAATAAGGAGACACCGCTTTCCTGTAATGACGAACCTTGGGGGGAACTGATCAAGCATCATAAATAAGAATGAGATTCAATTACACGAATCGTTGCGCAATACGTAGAAAGATTGAGAAAGTTAACTAGTGAAGTCGATTGTTATACATTCATCTCTTCGTCTATTACTCCAACGAATTTCTCGAAGGAGCTTGAATCGAAGCTTGCTATGAGCTTCTTCAATGGCTTCTTTTTCCGCCATTTTTTGTTTGGGATTTAGGTTGAGAGTGAGTTTGGGAGACGGTTCTTATAATTACGAGACTTTGACAGTTGGGTTGTAATGATTGAATGTTGAAATTGATGATTAGCATGTGTCAGCTGACCCAAATAATATGGATGAAAGGAAAAATAATAGGTTAATCAAAGGCTCAAGATTATGATTATGATTAGTCTATGGCTTAATATATATCCACACATTTTGTAGTCGAGGGTGAGGGGTGAAAATTATCAGAAATGTGTCTCTCTTATCCCAATACTCTATTAGTTGTTTGTTTTTTCCCTTCCAACAACTTTTTTGGATTAAATAATAAATTAGACTTTCGAATAAATAAATTTGAATTCACAAGTAAAATTCAATATTTTAAACTCATTCATATTATCTTAACATTTTTTCGTTAAATTTAATAAAAAAAACTTCTTAAATTTTTAATCTTACTTTTTATATGACCAGATTTTGTTAAAATGTAGTAATAAATTACATTAGAATAATAATTCATCATAAAAGTAATATTAAAATTACACACGTGTTTTTTTTTCTATTAAAGGTTTAATACTTTTATTTCATATGTTAAAATAATTTAACCAAATATAAATCATATTTAAATAATTCACTCATTAATTTGTAACTCAAATAATTAACTCAATAAGTCAAATAGTTAAATATGGGCTTAATATATTTGAATTCATATTTGGTTGGAAGAAAAAGAAAAACTAACTAATCTAACATGGCTTCTTGCTTAGTTAGAATTAACCTGAGTAAAAAAAAAATTACTCAGTGAAATAATAAATCAAAGAGCAACATATCTTGAATATAAAGTCTGGTCTAAATAGAGCTAATCATAGTCAAATGAGATTTGAAAGTAGAGACCATGGGAATATCGCTTATAGATCACCAACAAGTCCAATAAATTTTGTCTCAAGTACCTTTTAACTTGAAATCTCATATAAGAACATAAAACGGAAATAAAAGGAATCAAGTGCAGAAGAAGATAAGATTGGGGCATCCATCCACTAAAGACACCCTCCATGACTTCTACCTTCATTTCTTCTTCATTTTTTGTTTATATTTCATGCTATTCAACTCCATATTTGTTAGGATTAGATATAATCACCAAATTCTGTTGTATATTTTAATTATATTTATTTATATACAATGTTATGTTATTCTTCTTCATTGATGTTTAATCTTTATATGTATTGTTTATTGTGGCTTAATCAATCATACATTAATGCAAATTGTAAGAGGTTGGAAAATTTTGTAAGTTCTTGAATTAAGATAAGTTAATCAATAAATCATTTATTTTATAGAGTTAACAAGATATTGTAATTCAATAAAGTATATCTAGAGTTTGCTACAAGATATTTGAATATAATTTTTCATTATAAGAATTAATGGAATAAAGAAGAGGAAAATCTTTACTTTTGAACTTAAATGAAAGAAGATAGTAAGATAATGAAGTCTAATTAATTCCAAAATCTATATCATATATTTATATTCAACTAGTAAAACAAACATATACAAATGAATATTGTTGGGTCTAGACTTTACTACTTCATTCAAAATGCATTGCTCTCTCATCCATGTTTTGGCTGCTTAAGGAAAAGGCTTATTGAACATGAAGTCGTTGTCGTTAAACAAAGAATTATGTTGTGGTTGAGCTACATTTTCTTCTTCCATGTTTTCTTTTTCCTAACTTTTTCTTTTCCTAAAAATCCTACCAAAAAAAAATATATAATTAATTTCTCTTTTTCTATAATTGTAAAAAAAGTAATAGAAAAAGCATAAAATTTTTCTTATTAAATATGTAAAGAGATAACATAAGCAAATATTATATTTAATATACTAAACATAAACAATATATTTATCACACATTTAGTCAATTTGTTTGAGTGTGTTAAGCTCTTCCAAGTGCACTTAGTCAACTCTAAACGTATTTTATACTAATTTATTGACCAACTGTATTGCTATATTAATTAATATTTTATTTTTGAATGTTTAATAATAGTTATCATGAATAATTATATGTTAATAAGTTTATTTTAATTAAGGTTTCTTTGAATGATTTTTTTTTAAATTATAAAAAATAGAAAAATAAAATGTTTCTTTATAAGTAGAAAGTATCTTACACATACATTAAAAGTAAACTTTTAGAGAAGCTAATAAAAACGATAAATTCATTCATATATAAGTTAATTTTAGTTTTAAAAATGTTTATTTATTTTAATTTTCTTAGCTCATGCTTAAAGAAATTTATTTAAATAGGATATGAAATATCTTAACCTAGCGTAAGTCAAGGACTAACCCACTAAAAACCATAAGAAAATGACAGTTTGACAGCAACAAAAAAACTCATTTAGCAAACCTATTAGTGATATAATAATATATATTGATTTTTAAGTTAAAAAAAAATAGAAATTTTACTGATATTAAAACGTTAAAGCTGAATACTTTAGTTTAGGATTTTCATTTTTTTTACTAGAAGATTCGAATGTTTCCCCTTGAGATTCGATAAAACTTCTGTCGACATCCCTTTTTTACAAGTACTTGATATTATAATGTCAAATGTTGACAAAACTATTTATTTTATTTTCAATTCTTCTTTATTAGCTAATAATAGAAATATTCATATCTTATTTTTTTAATTAAAAATTGTTGTCATAATTGTATTATTAAACTATCACTCTTTTAAAAACAATGTTAATATTTTAAGTTGTGAAGAGTGTTTTTAACTAGTTAATGTTTAGTCTTTCAATTTTAATAGTGTTTTTAACAATATTAACGTTTGGATGGTTTCATATTTGTGGATTAGTGTTGTTTAAAGTAAAAAAATGAAATAATTTGACTGATATTATCATCAGTCAAAACCATATATTTTCAATAAGCAATCCTCTTATGTACTTAACAAAACATAGCACATGTGACTCAATTACTATTATGCTAAAACTTAAGAGCATATGCGACTCGATGAAGAGTTTCCAAAACTTTTAAGAAATTACAGGTACTCACCTTTTATATCCATTATAACATTAGCATAACATAAACTTGCCTGCCCTGTTGCTTTGAGTATGAAACCTCTTCGTCAATCCACCTTGTGATTCATGCACAATAATAAAGTTTTCCAGCAAGTGTAGTGGAAAATGCACATTCGAAATATATTAGTAGTACTAGTAACTTACCTCATATAGATCAACACAACACATGTGTCTTTTCCCAAGTCTCAACATCTCGATTCCATTTTTCACTAATTTATAAACATTCTAAGAGAAACAATAATTCATATATAAACATCACAGCAAAAGAAAAAAAACCTATATATATATATATATATATATATATATATATATATATATATATATATATATATATATATATATATATATATATATATATATATTTTATAGGTGTAGATAAAAAATTGACCACCTTACAAGTGGTACAAGAAATTTGAGCCAGAGCAACGTGGTTTCTAATTCTACAGGCACCTGATTGTTTCATTTAAAATCTCTTTATTTAGTATCTCATTCCAGCTTCTGCATGTCAAAACAAGCATTTCCCTTCAAAACTTATTTCCAAGCATACCATAACCAAACACCTTGGAGTTCTCAATATCACATCCAACTTAAGAGGCTACACTCGGAATATATGGATCTTCTTACAATGGATTTTAAATTATTGGATCCTCTCCAATCTAAAATCTCCACTATCAAGTGCTCCATGTCATTTTTATTATTATTGAAATTGCCTCTATCATTTTTGTTCGTTTAAATCGTCGGAAGGTTGCAGGTTTCAACCAACTGTTAAATCCATTCTTATTAAAGAGGTAACGGATGATCACAGAGTGACAAGTTTAAATTTCTCACCGAAGTGACCAAACAATACAGGTTCATACCTTGAAATTATCTAAACAGTGAAACTTTCTGTATACCAGGCTTGCCTTTGCACTTGGAATTTCCAGGGGATCTTTCGCACCTATAGTTCCCAAAATCCAAGCAAATCAATTCCATGTTAGCATTAAAAATTCACAAAACCTAAAACTGGTAACTAAATTGACTAATTTGGATAGATGTCTATATATTGTTCAGGTACAGAGCCAGATTTAATTTGAAAATGTTCAATGTACAGTATATACAATAGAATCTTATCATTGAGAATAAGTAAAGTACAGGGTAAGAAGGTTGGAATTGAATAAGGTGAATCAAATTGTGTGAAGGTAAACCTGGATCAATTCTGTCCCGCACCTAATAAAATATATATATATATATATATATATNATATATATATATATATATATATATATATATATATATATATATATATATATATATATATATATATATTTTATAGGTGTAGATAAAAAATTGACCACCTTACAAGTGGTACAAGAAATTTGAGCCAGAGCAACGTGGTTTCTAATTCTACAGGCACCTGATTGTTTCATTTAAAATCTCTTTATTTAGTATCTCATTCCAGCTTCTGCATGTCAAAACAAGCATTTCCCTTCAAAACTTATTTCCAAGCATACCATAACCAAACACCTTGGAGTTCTCAATATCACATCCAACTTAAGAGGCTACACTCGGAATATATGGATCTTCTTACAATGGATTTTAAATTATTGGATCCTCTCCAATCTAAAATCTCCACTATCAAGTGCTCCATGTCATTTTTATTATTATTGAAATTGCCTCTATCATTTTTGTTCGTTTAAATCGTCGGAAGGTTGCAGGTTTCAACCAACTGTTAAATCCATTCTTATTAAAGAGGTAACGGATGATCACAGAGTGACAAGTTTAAATTTCTCACCGAAGTGACCAAACAATACAGGTTCATACCTTGAAATTATCTAAACAGTGAAACTTTCTGTATACCAGGCTTGCCTTTGCACTTGGAATTTCCAGGGGATCTTTCGCACCTATAGTTCCCAAAATCCAAGCAAATCAATTCCATGTTAGCATTAAAAATTCACAAAACCTAAAACTGGTAACTAAATTGACTAATTTGGATAGATGTCTATATATTGTTCAGGTACAGAGCCAGATTTAATTTGAAAATGTTCAATGTACAGTATATACAATAGAATCTTATCATTGAGAATAAGTAAAGTACAGGGTAAGAAGGTTGGAATTGAATAAGGTGAATCAAATTGTGTGAAGGTAAACCTGGATCAATTCTGTCCCGCACCTAATAAAATATATATATATATATATATATATTTCAGAAGGAAAATTTTGAAGAGTGAAATTATTCTTTGAAATATAAAATCATATAATATATAATACTCAGTTAATTTCTCCTTCTATTTGTCTCTATTTATTACATTATTATTATTATTATTATTATTATTATTATTATTATTATTATTATTATAATAAGAAAATAATTAAACTATTATATAAAATGACAAGCTCACCAAATCCAATAAAGCCGATGCTTACATTTAGTTTTCACTTTCTTAAAACTTATTTACCTTTTTTTTTATGAAAATTGCTTACCATTTAATTATACTAGACATCATCCCCCTAGGCCAATTATAGATTAAAAGAGAAGTAATCCTAATATAAAATAGTTTATTAATTATTTTTTAGAGATTTAAAAAAATCTTAAGTTACTACATATATGTTTGTTGACAAAATCATTATAAAACAGTTGATTATGTTAGAAACTGTTCAAAACAGTGATGCGTGTTTTTGCGTTTTTCATGTTTATTCTGAAAAACTGAAACAAGTGATTACTTCTTCTTTTTTTTTTTAAAGAAGTTGCGCGCATAATAAAAGGAACTTCAATCATAATAATTATTATGAGTAAAAATTGTTGAAAAATCAGGCACAAGTTGTCTATCTTGTAATAATAAGTTCTAGAAAATCTTGGTTTACAATTTTTTATTACTAAAATACACTTCAACTGTATATTATATCTCCATAAATCTCTCTCTTTCCTTTCTATATCTTTTAATTCTGCACTTTAACGTTTTTTTTTTCTTAGCCTTTCTTTAGGTTTAAACCACTAATGTTCCTTATTCTCCTTATCCTTTCAATATATTTAAAAGAAAATATACATTGATAAGCAGACACATACATGTCTCCCAACTAGTATAATATGAAGAGGATTAAAAAGTTTGGTTGCTATGACTCCTCAAATATGAAAGTTGGCTCCTCCCCAATTCATTTAACTTTGTTACCATCACTTTTAAATGTGTAGATGAGTAAGCATAGTTAAAAAAATTAAAACTGAACCGCAATCCAAAAAAGTTTGAGTTACAGATTACCGATAAATAATCAGATGAATAAAAGTATAAAGTGGCTAATAGATACAAAAGAATAGGGTCCATATTTAAGAAAAAGAGAAATGCTTCTAGGAGTTTCAATTAAAAGTAGGGGAAAAGGGAAATAGAATCTTACCTTTTTTTACAATATCTGATTGTTTTGTATATATTTGTTATTAAAAGTATTGTTTAGAAATACGTAAAAATATCGACTGTGAGAATTAAAAAAGAGTAAGCCAATTTTTTTTCTCTCGTTCCCTGTTCTCCTCTCCTTCACTCCTTCTCCCAATAAATTACGTGATTTGAAATAAAATAGATGAGGAATAGACATATAATCCATTTTTTTTTATATTTTTATTTATCTGACTTGGTTGATAATTAATTTTTTTTAGAAAATTATGGAAATTTTTTCTCTTATTTAAACATTTTGTTTGCATAAATAAGACTGTGCTGTAACAAGCTCAATAAATAGCATAGCAAAGCAAATACTACATGGAGATAAATGGTTGTTTTGGTTGCACGTCTCCATGGTAACGAAAATCAACCCAAATTGCTACCTAACATCGCCACGCATGCGCCTAAGAAAATCAGTTACTATAATCCAATGAAATCAAATTATCACACAGCAGAACAGTACAAACAAAAGCGAGTGAAAAATAACCGATTGAGTGGAGCAGAGAAGAGGTATAGTAGTAGTACCAAGCAATGGACGCACCGCTTCTTTGTCACTGTACGAACTGTGAAGAAAAATAAATGCATGCCTTTCTCTCCGTATATCGCTTTCCTTCAATTTCGAAATCAACACTGGAAACCGTCTTTGTTCTCCTTTCCACGATTCAAAATTAACAAGTTAACGAATCAGATCGGAATAACAAAACTAACGATTCAAAATTCACGAACTCTAGAAGAAGCGAATTAATGAATCAGCTACCTAACTCCATATTCATAAACAAAATCTTCTTCCTGTAGCAACTCTTCAAGGTTCTCTATATCTGCCTTTGGATGGAACGCCAATATCCTGATCTATAATGAGGTTCATGCGATTGAACCGACAAATGAATCAGAATTTAAAAACAAAAATGAAATGATGCTACGAATGTTGATAATACCTCTTCCCTCGTTGGAGGAGAGTTTGTATACAGAGGATCCGTCACCGGATTTGCGAGTTCAACAGTTAGTGAAAATGAAACACACACATATATAACGGAGAATATTAAGATATTTATATATTATTTAATTAAATGAAACGTTAATCGGCAGAAAATTGGTTGAAGGTAGTGAGTATATGATTATTATTATTATTATATACCTTGCGCGTGTTGGTACAAACTATGCAGGACTAGCAGGAACTGAGATCGGAGCTTACTCTGACTTAGACCTTCTTCAATGGCGTCTTTTCCCGCCAAGCTTGTTTGGATTTTACAGCGAGTAAGAACCACCATAGCAGCCGGAGAGGAAGAGGTAAACTACGAAAATTGCAGTGTCCAATGCTATTAAGTTATGTGGAATAACTTCATTTTAATTATCAATCTGAGAGAGAGATAACTCTTTAGGTTAATATGCTTCTATGGTGGACGTGGATTTAAGAGCTGTACGGTGGACCAATATCTTAATTATTAGATACCGCTGAAAAAAGTCCCTCCATTTTTTTTTTCTTTACTTTTTAAGTTAAATTTAATTGCAAATAAGTACTTAACAAAATTAATAATGACATTAAATATGGTATAGCACTTGATATAAGAAGAAAATGTATTTTTAACAACTTATTCACAACCACTTATATAACAACATATAATCCATAAATTAATAAAATAATAATATATAATCTAGGTTCAAATTCTTTTTTAGTTCCTAAGTTAAGTTTTGATGTTCAGTTTAGTTTCCGTTTTTTAAAATGTCAACCTTTAATCTTTATCAAATCAGTCCTCAGACAGCACTTAATGAACAACAAATCACAAGTTTTCATATCTAGGTATTCAATATTATATCTAGGTATTCAATATTTTGTGATTTGTTAACGGAAGGTATTATGAACAACAAATCACTCAATGAAAAACTTGTCATTTGTTAATGGATAGGACAACGGAAGGTGTTATGAACAATAAATCACTTAATGAAAAACTTGTTATTTGTTAACGGATAGGACTGATTTGATATATTTTTCATATCATAGATAATAAAGATTGACATTTTTAAAAAAAGAGACTAAACTGAAGATCAAAACAGGATTTAAACCTATAATCTATTATAAAGAAATTATTAAATTTTTTTTATTAAAATATCATTCTCCTTGGCATATGAGTTAACTAAGTGCATCTAATCCATTATTTTCAAACATAAATATTTATTTTCTCAATATGGCATCTGAATGACTTCTTCTCATTATGAATTCAGGAAGGTGCCTTTTCATATTGTCAATTTCTTTTTCCAAACTATGAAAAACCGTTAAGAAAATTACCAAGACCAACACTAAACAAGAATTTCAATCAGTTTCTTTTTATGAATAAAATTAAATATATTTTTAATTTCTAAATTTTGTGGTAAAATAAAAATTTATTTATGTTTTTAAATTATATTTATTATTTTTTAAATTGAAAAACTAAAATATATTAAAATTTAAAATATGAACTAATTCTAATTTTGCATTTAAGTTTAAAAATTAAAAAATATTAGTTTTTAAAAATAAATCATTTTATTGATTTTTAAAATTCATTAAGTGATTTAAGAGTAATTTACAAATTTCATAAAAAGAATTTAATATCTGGTAACAGTTACAATATTATAAATTATTAATACAATTTTATTATCTAATATAATTAATTTCTAATTATAATAATTCAAAGTTTTAATAAAGTTGAGATTGTAAAATCAATTAATTGCGTTTTACAATTATATGTAAATTAATTGTATCACATAAGAACATAACAACATGCATCACTCCCAAAGTATTTTATTTCATTTTTTATTTAATAAGATCTTAAAACTTTTAGGGTGTGTTTTTTGTAGTGATGGGAAGGAGATGATTTGGAAGAGATGATTTAAATAGATTTGAGTGGATTTGAAGGTAATTTTTTTGTTGTTTTTTTGAGTGGATTTGTGGGTATTTGAGAGTGGATTTGGAAGTAAAGTTCATGAGAATTAGTGTAGGATTTGATTGATGTTACGGATAAAAAATTTGTTTGATTAATAAAATATAAAAGATTACCAAAATACCCCTAATTATTAAAGTAATATAAAATTATAATTATTAATGTTATAATTAATAAAAGTTGAAGATTTTAATTGGTAAAAATTGAAGATCCTTAAAATTCTTAAAAAAATAATATAAAATTATAATTATTAATATTATATGTAATTCTAAAAATTATTATAAGAAAAGAAAAAATAAAAATTAATTTTTAACATAAAAAAATTGTATTATTATTATACTTTTTATTATAATAATAATAATTATTATTATTATTATTTACTATAATTATTATTATTTTTATTATTATTATTATTATTATTAAAGCCATAATGGTAATATAATAATATTACACCAAATTCCTTCAAATCTCTCCTAATATGAGAGATAGGAGTTGGTAAGCAATCTCGCTTTTCCATTCGCACCATTAGCTTCATTTCCTTTCAAGCGAACAGCAAAAGTCCTGCATTTTCATTTTCTTAAATCGCATCTACAGTAAAATTCGTTTAAACGAACATAGCATTAATCATTTCACTTAGATTGATAGTGATAATGTAATATTTTTTTCCTTGTAAAATAAATATCAATAAAATAAATTAAAACTATATAGAAATATAAAATCATTTAAAAGATTAATTGTTCTTTAAAATCATGTATTTTTATGAAACGTCATCAGCAAAAAAGAAAAAGATTTAAAAATTGTTTTTAATTTTAAAAATAAATTATTTGATAATTAATCAATTATAAATCTTAATTAGTACCCATTTTTATTAAAATTAATTAGAAAATATTTTTTGAATTTATTAATATTTTCTATTACATTAATTAAATTTAGTAAAACATTTCCATTCATTTTTATTCATTCCAACTCACTTTCCTTTCATTCGAACATATTTATATTTTCTACCATCTTTTTCTTCTTTTTTCACAAACAAAGCATAAGTTTCTAAGCTAGAAAAAAGCATTGTAGGACCATTATACGTGTTCTTTTCAACATCACTTATACTCTCAAGTTTGAGTTGTAAGACAAGGAATAACTTGATTGTTCCTATATAAAGATGCTCACGAATGTAATGGAGATCAATCTCCAAGTGCTTAGTCCTTTTGTCGTATGAAGGATTAGTAGAAATGTGTATGGCAGCCTTGTTATCACAGTATACAGCAGCATAAGGAATGATAATGTCGAAGTCAATAAGCAGATTTCTAATCTAAATGAGTTCAGTGGAGACAGATCTGTTTCGGTGGATGATTTGCTGATAATGGGTTGTCTTTTGGCTTTGAAGGAAATGAATGAATTCCCGAAGAAAGATGCAGTAGCCCGTGGTTGATCTCCTGGTGTTTCTGCAGGAACTGTAATCAGCATCTACAAAAGCATGGAGTTTGTGGTCAGATTTGGATTTAAAAAGAATTCCATGACAGTAATATTTGATTGAAAATACAAAGATCGAGCCATATTTAAAATGTGTAAATGTTCGGGTTCAACCACACTATTTTGCTCACGTCTTTCTACACATGAAAACTGATGTAAAAGACCCTTTTCCAGAAATTGATTAGGCTGCATAATGAACTGAAAATTGTTATCTTTAATCAAAGTAAGAGACAAAAGACTAAAACAGGGTATGTGAAGAACATTATGCAAGAAAATATCACCAGACGTTTTAATATTGTGAATGCCCTGCCAGTCACCTTGGTGGAATTAGGGAGAATAACATGAAAATCTGAAGTAGACATATAAGAATCATACAAATGTTGAAAACAGCAAATAGGAGAAGTAGCTCCAGAATCAATAACCCAACGGTTAGCCAATTGATTTGATTCAAGATCTAAATGTTTACCTGGGACATTGGTAGCAATGGCATCAAAACAGTTGTCAGTTTTTAGTTTGTTAGTTAGAAAGGAAATAATTTGTTGACACTGGCTGAGCTAGGGTTCCATCAATCAAGGGTAACTTGTTTTTCACCGAAAGCGCCACTTGCATAGCACGACTCCAGGTAATATAATTCCGATTATCCCAGGATCATCACTGTGATGTAAAAACAGAGGATGCGAGGGATCTTGTGTGTGATCTTTGGGTGGAAGACTGGTCGTTTGAGTGATCGCCATAGAAAGAAATCGCAAATTGAAGGAGGCAGAAAAAAAAAAGGAGAAACACTGAAAGAGCAGGTTGCACCGAAGAAGCAATATGCACCAAAGGAGCAAGAAACGCCGAAAAGAGGGCCAAACAAAAACCTAATTTCTAACTGATACCATATGTGATTCCTTAATTTCAACGAAAATTGAATTAGTTGTTTTTTAAAATTTTCATTCAATTTGATTTTTTATAAATATGTAGATTTATTTTTTAAAAAATAAATTTTCTTGAGTTTATTTAATATTTTTAATGTATTTTATTATAATATTTGAATTATTAATTTAAAGTCAATTAAAATAATTAAATTCACGGTATTCTAAAATACATAACTACGTTGATTTAAATTTTAAAAAAATACTAAAAATTAAAAAGCTAAAAATATATTTAATTCTCTTAATATTTTCATAACGAATCAAAGTTGATAGAGACACCCCAAAAGAATGAAAAAGCAAGAAAATAAATAACTCTCAAGATAATAAAGGTAAAACAGGAAGAACATAATACATCGGTCAGATATAACCTAATATAATCACACATTAAAACATCATGAAATTCCTTTCTAAGATCGACTTAAGAATAATCACGAATTAAAACTCCAACTACACTTAATACTAAGTATCTCAAGAAAATTCTACTCTTTAGTCTAAATTCTTTCTTTTATTACCTTATTATTACGGTTGTAGAAAGAGGGATTTTTGTTTAGTTTTCAATGATAAAGGCCATTGGTTACTTGAAGTCCAATGTATTTAATTTCAAAAGTACATTCTCAAATTTGATTTAAATAAGAATATTAAATTTTAATTAAAAACATTAATATAAAAAGTATTTAATGGAATTGATTGATAAAAAGTATATTACGTCCAATTGTAGAAACCAAAAAAGCTCAAATTTTCACTCCATAATATTAATCACAGTAATCAATTAACCCGAATAAGTCATTGATATAATTCTCACTAATGATAAATGAGAAAATAATGGATTATATAGAAGATTATTTATTGTTTAAAGCTTTCATCCTCAGACTTATAATTAATTATCTAAAAAAATCTACCATACTATTTAATTCAACTGATTGACACTAGTGCATTTAATGTCGGTTAATTTGGACTTTTAACGTCATTTTCACAATCGAAGTCTATACGGGTGACGTCTACGAGACGTCACAATTCCTCTGAACTGACGTCTATATAGACGTTAGTTAACGATATCGACTGACGTCTGCTTATACTCACACCAATGTCTAATTACTATATATAGACGTCCACCTATGCTTAAACCGACGTCAACATGAATATATAGAAGTTGTAAATGACACTAACCGTCGTCTATGTTCCTTATAGACGTCGGACCATGCACTAACCGACGTCTAACAAAGGTGTTGTGTTTTAGTGTAGTTTTGATCCAGACTTTCGATAGTATAGTACAACACTCTCCTCTCGCTAGTTTCCCCAAAAAAAAAGCTTGCGTCTTTTGAATCTTCTATGACATTTCAACCCAAAACCGAACTTGAGTCCATGACTATTTCCCATTATTCAACCGCAAAAGAAAAAAAATACGGTGACATGAGAACTAGATAAGGACCCAAGTTCCATTTTGGGTTGAGAAGCCATAGAAAACTCGCCACTCTTCTTGTGAGGAAACCAGCAAAGGGAGAATGTTACACTATGTTACCCAAAGAAAGGATCAAAACTGCACTAAAACACAACACAAAGAAAGCCAAATTTTAATCAATTGAACGACAAGATAATCGATAAAAAACTAAAGAAAGTTTAAACGGTAAAGCATAAAAAAAACCACGCACCTGGGATGCAAGAGAGAAAAAGGAGAGGACGAAGACAATGACGTTATGAGAAACCACAATGCAATGCCGCAAGAGATAAAAAGTAGAGGTGCGCAAGCGAGTAAAAGAAGAGGAGAAGCAGAGAAAAAGGAGAAGAGATGAAGACACGATCAGAAACTGAATGGCGATAAGAGTCTGCGGTCTATTTAAAATGAAATTGGGTGTCGGTTGCTCCAGAAACCGACGTCTATAGACGTCGGTGTTTCAGGGGATTCGACATCTATTCTATGTCAAAGAAGCTGAAAAGATTGACGTTTGATTTCCTCTCAGGGTAGTTCACATCGGTGCCCCTCCCAGCCGACGTCTAAATTGAAGAATTTTTGTCTTCCCGCCTTCCAGACAAGCCTTAGACGTCGTCGTTTGACTATCTGACGTCTAAGCGCCTAGGAATTAGGTGAACAACATTAATTGTAGCCCAGTCAACGTCGGGTTTTCAGGGGATCCGACGACTATGCGACGTCTAAAGCTGAACCGGTTGACGTTTGATTTTCTGTCAGTGACTTGAACGTCGGTGCCTTTTTCTAGCCGACGTCGAATTGACTGTCTTATCACATACCTCAGGTAATTGGACGTCGGATAGTTGGCCGGTGCGGCGTCTATGATGTCATAGATGTCACCTAACAGCGAAACTAACGTCTAGTTTTCCAATATATTTACGATAATGCCACCGTGCAGTAATAGACGTCGGTTTTTCACGAAACCGACGTCTAATGAGTAACGTTAAACAGTATTTTTGCACTAGTGTGAAACTGTATTTTCTATAAAATATCTTCTTTTCAAAACGTATTTAAGGCTTTGATTTATAAAATAGTGATTAATAGGCTTTCGAATCTTAATTCTTTCCAGATTTTAATTATGTGCCAAATAAAATAAAATAAAATAAAAAAACAAGTTTTGTCACAATTTGTTAAGCTTTTGGCTTTGAATTTGTCTACATTAAAACGTTCATATCCCAAAATTAAGAAACTGTGTTGATCAGAGTCAAATGAAACATCAGAAATGTGACTGGTATATTACTCTAAAATATCATATCCTAAGCAAGTAAAATAATTTTGATATTGTTACTCTTTTTTCCAATAATTGAATAAGTTTCTATGTTTTAAAACGTCAATTAATATCTTATTTTTAGAGGATATTGACTTAGGTATGAAACTAACTCAATATTGATGAAAATTGACTTTCATTGTATATTCTATTTTAAATTTAACCATGTTAGAAAGGCCTACTTTATCTTAATCATTAAAGATGCGTAAATAACAAACTTCATTAAAGAAACACAAAAAATGTAAACAACAAAGATAATGATATTTAGACAACATTTTTTTGACAACATTTGAACATTGATTACGTGTCAATCTGTGATTGGTCTTAAATTACTCTATAATAGTGTTTATGATTATTATTATTAATTATGAAGTAATTTACGACCAATCATAGATTGACACGTAATCAATATTCAAATGTTATAAAAAAAATGTTGCCTAAATATCATTATCCAAACAACAAACTCTAAAATCATCTTTAAATCTAGATTTTAAATTTAATTTTACCCTAAAATTTGACTCATGGAATGATAACTGAGTCTCACTTCTCATATTCTATAATTTGACCTTCTTACAAAATATTCAAATAAGTGTACCCAAACTCATTCAACTATTTACCCAAATATAAATAATATTTTATAACCCTTACAACCACAACACGTAATATAAGTCACCATCCAACGAAAAGCATAAATGGATTTCACCTGTATAATTAAATGGTTTCATCTGTGATGTAGATTGACTCAGGTGAAACCTTTTATAAAATAAATTTTAAGTCTAATTAAATCTTATAAAATTGATTTATAAAATGAAATTTGTACTTATTTATATATTCTAAATAGGTTTTATTTTTAATGAAAACTTTCAACAAATCGAACCAATTTTGTTATTATTAACACAACAATGTTCGTGTTAATATAAAAAAAAGTAAAAATTGACCAATGATCAAGACAATACTAAATGGTGTTGAGATGTCGGCGCAATAAAATGTGGTGACAATTATATATAATAATTTTACATAGAGCTGTCAATTTAATTTTTAATCCAAAAATGAGTCCTGATCCCCTAAAATATACCGCAGAAATTTTTTCAAAGTCTTTAACTCCAAAATCTCTCATAAAGTAGGTTGAATGAGGATTAGAACCGAATTAGTTCATTTATTTTCTTTGTTTAAAGAATATAAGTTATTTTTCCGTATAAAGTGGTTACCCACGTAATTGTTAATAATTCTTAATAATATTTTACATCATTATTAATAAAAAATTTACAAAATAAATATATAATATCTTTTTATACTAATTCATATATAACAAAATGACATTTATATAAAGTAGTTCTATGCCTATATTTAACAAAATTAATATCAAAATTAAAAAAACACTAATAAAATTAAATTTAATGTATTAATTTTTTTGCATTGTATTAAAAAGAGAAATGTTCTAATTCTTATTGTACCAAAACTATATTTAAAATATTTAATGATTGAGTTATTGAAATTATATATATATATATATATATATATATATATATATATATATATATATATATATATCCAATTTTAAGTTAATCAACATCTTAATAATTATTATATTTAATATAACATCGTAATAATTATTATATTTAATATATTATTTGTTTTGAAATTTGGTCATCCGGTCACGATGTTATCATATAATTAGTTAAGGATGAAAAAGAAAAGAGAATATTAATAATTTTATTATGTATCTTCAAATGAATTTTGTTAGATTAATTTGGAAATATTGTTAAAATTGGTAGAAATGAAAAATGAGACTTATTAAATGTATATTTCTCAATTACAAAAATAATGAACTTTTAAAAAATAAGAAAGTAAATATAATAAACAATATTCCAAGCAAACTCCAAATATTATTTCCACCCAAATGCATATATTTCATTTGTCATTCATTTCTTTACTTTTCTCATGCTAAAAAGAAAAACTCAGAGACTTACCTGATCCATAGAGATTTTGGAAATATTTGACCTGTAAATTGTTTTGATCTCATCAGCTTTTTTGGTTCCAATCTAATAAACTAAGATCAAGTCGTATGAAATAGGTTAATTAGACAACTATAATTCTGAGTAACCTTTTAATTTAAAGCAGGGAAATAAATGCACATCAATGCCAGAAATTCCTGGCTGGTGCACGGACACTGGCAACTTTTTTCACTGGTCAACGAAAAATCAGTAATAAACATGTCCATTAGTTATGGCATAAATGTTTGGGATATTTTAGTAACCGATGGGATGGGGTAATTTGCAATGCAATTGCTACTATTTCTCTTTTCACTTCCAACGCCAGTTTCAGCCCCAATATTGCCGTGGTCTGCGGGTTCTTTCTTGGTCGACGAATAATAGCACGTTTCTACAACGTAAAGATAAACGATATTAGTTAATTAGCTTTAGTTACCTCAGAGAATTGCTTCTTGCTTTACATAATAAGCTTGGCAACAAGGTGAGTGCCTATGTCTTCTCATTTTTCTGCTCTAGCCTCACATTCTTAGTTTTATGATTACGATGATGCATGCTGTTTATACAAGTTGGCTGAGTGAGACTAATAGCTACAAAGTACAATTGCATCATCAAGTAGGTATGGATATACTACATGGTCAGCTGAGTTAGCTATGTCATTCAAACGGGACTTTCCCCAATGACTATTTATAGAATATTACAGTAAATTTTTAACAGAAAAACACCCAGATAATTTCTGTGAAGCAAAATTGTAATAGTGAAGACTAGAACACCGTAACACTAAAGCCTAACCTTTTATGCTACCAAGAGTAACGAGTTCGCGAAGAACATCCAAGAGTTTGGTCATTATAAGCCTTTCCTGCTCTCCGTAAGCAGCATCAGAGCTTCCATCAGAATTTAATGACTTTTGAATCATGTTTTGATATGCAGCTCCATCGGCAGAAGTATTTCCAAAAAACATGTTGGCCTGTTCATCACACATCAATGCCAGTGTTTCTGGTGACAATGGCCTATTATAATTTGCAATATCAACTGCATCTGCCACAGCTTTATTCACGTGACCATCACAAACGGGCTGGCGACCATCTTTAGTTTGCTGTAGCGATTTAGCTGATGAAGCAACGGAAGCTTTAGAGTTCCCAGCTTTTGTTTGTCGATCTATTTTCCCTTCCGTTTCTGAAAAGTTGGGAAACATTTATTAAAATGCAAACTATTGTCACAGATAAAACAGGTCGGGAAAATATGGAAAGGGTGAAAGCTATAGAGCATCACAGAAAGACAACTATTGTCAGAAATGTGAACAGTACAACTTGAATCTGAAATACATATTTACAAAGGTATGCAACTGCATGATGACAATTGTGGCCAAAGCATGTTTATACCAAAAAATGAAAGACTTCAGGAACATTAGTGGTGTTCATGATCTGATCGCCTAACCTAACCAATTCAAAGAACGAAAATTTGCTGAAAGTATTCTGTGTATGAAAGGTCCTCTAAGAGTTTTTTCACCAGTGCCCCCTTCCTTAGTCATATTATTAGTGTGACACTAGTGTCATTAAAAAAATTAAAAATAATCTCATTAATTTTACTAAACGACAATAGTTTCCCTTCGGACATTGCAAATTCAAAGTTTTGATCATCAAATATTCAAACACAATTTAATATCATTACTTTAGATATGCATCGGTTAACTATTGTTCTAGTACCATAGTACTTTCCCAATTGCTTACCATTTCCCTGTACTCCCCAATAAAATATAGCATGACATATAACACCACTTCTCTCTAAGGTATCCCTTAATTACAAGTACATATTTAAATCTTCGGAATATTAAATCATTCAATATTCATTAGAAAAAAATTAAATTATTCTGAAAATGATAAATAGAGTATACATCCATGAGTTGCTCAAAACCTGCATCAATCTTTGCAGATACTCGTGAGAGAATAACAAAAAGTGAGCAGAGATTCTTCACATTTTGTGGCTGGAGGACATCTGCCAATACCGACCTTCAGCATGAATAAATTGTTAGCTGTACATAGACCTTGAAGATATATAAATTCGTCAAATAATTATTAGAAAAACTCACATACCGGTACATAGACCTTGAAAACCCTGAAATTCTTGTGTTGACATGGTCAGAAACAAAGGAATATGACAGATTTGAAGATGAGGAAGCCATTCGATCAGTTTCCTGATTAAAATACAAAATAATGTAAAAAAACATTACATTATGTTTGGATGTCCAAGGATAGAGGAAATTGATCAGTAAAACAACAGGTAAAAAATAAGGAAATCAAGGGATACAACAAGGATTGAATTGTTGACTTGATGCCTATAATTACAAGACAAATCTATTACATTGTTGGATTCATATCATTTCCTTTTCCAATCCAATTATAATGAACCTGCTGCATAAAGAATTAGTATATTACTATTTACATAGATCCGAGTAAATCCTGTCAAGACTGAAAAAAGCAAAGAAGAAAGCACCTGTAGGTATTGGGCAGTTGTGTTAACAGTTTGATCCACAGCTAACTTTCCAGAAAACGTTTCTTGAATTTTTCTCCTCTTCGGTGTTATAGGGTTTCTATAGCCAGATGATCCAAGGACTTCGGTTACAGCAACATTAATTCCCTGTTCGATGTGAACTAGATTATACTCTCTGTGAAAAATTGCTCTTCTTTCCGTACTTCCTTCAAAATTCTTGCAGTCCATGCATTTACAATTTTCAGAGCAGAGGATATTGGCTTGGAAGCACTCACAATACTTCTTAAGGCAACCAGATTTCTTGCAGTGACATCCTTTATTGTGCTTTCCTATAACTTGAGCTTCACTTTCCTGTGTTCATACAAGACATTAAAGTGCACCACGTCAACTAAAATATCACATAAACCTAGAGCATTAAGTACCATTACAAAACCTTGGAATTTGAATTTTGCGGTAGTTTGAGGAATTTTAAACCTTGAAATTTCGTTGTTCTTGCGGACTGCTAGCAATTTTTGGTCTGAAAGCATTTGGGTTTCTTTCCAATGTTATTCCAACTGCCTCCTGTCTGGCAGCCTCATTATCCACATTATTGTGACAATTTACACAGTTGCAACCATCACAATAGATCCCAGCTGCAAAACACTCACAGTACCTAGCATTTGCCAAATTAGGCTTTTCCAGTTAAAGAGAGAGAGGGCACGAAAAACAAGGTGCAAGATTGTGCAGATATAGTATGACCATGAGATAACGTATTCTTGATAAAAGTTTTTCATTCGGATAAACTAGAGGACTTACAATTTGAGGCATCTAGAATTTTTGCAGTTACATTGTTTCTGTTTCTTTGGTGTCGTGTCCTTTAATTCCACATTAATTCGAGGTTGTGATATAGGAGACTCTGACTTCCTGAAAAAATGCAAATAAGTTCACAAACAATAAAATTCAAATTAGTACAAAAGTTCTTACTGTGGGGCAAAACTTAAGTGAGTACATAGACGAAACAGTATTTCTAACCCCTTATTATATGGATTGATGAAATATTTGGAGCTTTTTCCTTTACAACTAATTTAGCTCTATCGAGTAGCATTAAGTTTAGTAGCAAATTTAAGACACTTATTTTCCCAAAATGTACACTACATTTTTCCCTTTTTTTACCATAATTCAGATTACTATAGTCAATCTCAAAATGATAACAATGAGGCCAAGTAGCATTCCTATACAAATATTTATAATTATTGAAATGTATCCATCTCACCTTTATAACTTTCCGGTTTAATTACAACTTTTCTATGTTTTGGTCTCTATGCCTGGAAATAACTCATTTTAGTACTTCTTAGTTCCCAGGAAGTACACTTTTTTTTTTAACTCATTTTACTCCTTACTCAAACGTTTTCTAATCCATTTTAGTCTGAATAATTACTGACAGTCAAAAGAAAATAGACTAAAATGCATGTATTAGGGAACTAAAGTGAGTAGAGTTTCTTTGAACAGGGACTGCAACATAAAGATTATTCGAAATAGGGACCAAACTAATTATGAAACTTAATATTTTCAAGAATCATTACTTTTGGAGGCATCCAATCAAATCATGTCAGCCAAGAACAATCTTTGTCGCACTAGATTTTAAAACATATGTCCAATTCAACATTCTTAACCCATAGCGACCCACTTTAGCACGATCCGGGCATTCTTTATCATTGACACAGGGTTAATCAAATTCAAAACGCTACAGTTTTCTATTTCCTTTCTTTTTAGCCATAAGTATACTTACACCACTGGCAACACCTTAACTGGAAGATTCTGCACCGGCTGCGGAAATTGACGAACCGGCAAAACTAGCTTTGATCCCGGTGAATGTAGCCAGGGCTGTTGCTCCTGTGGCTCCGAACATAACCATGGCCGTTGCCCCGGTGTCTGCAAATTTAACTGCAACGGAAGATGCGATGAGAGCGGCAGAAGTGAATGCGGCGGTGGTGGTGACGGAGGAGGCAGTTTCAGGTGCGGATTATCTCTGCAAACGACGGTAAAATCTAATTCTCTGGCCAATTTCTGCGGAATTGAATCCGACATCGTTTCCCTCGGTTCCATCTGAACAGTGATCAGAAACCGATCTCACCAAACAGCGGTGCAATTGGCAATGATGTTATTCTGAACGACCCTCTGCTTCGAGTTGCGTTCCCGAAACTTGAGGAAAAAGGCTTCGAAGTGAAAGGGCGATGCGTGAGAGTCCATAAATTCTCGTGCCTTACGAATTGCAAGAAGGGCAAAAGGAATGAAACAGCATTTATTATGTAATTATGTAAGAGAAGGAGAGTATGAAAGGAAAACTGAATTTATTGTGGTGTTGCCGGAGGAAGTGTGTCCTGGGGAAGACTCTGGTAGTGACAGCTCTTTCTCCCTCTCGAGATTTTGAAAATTGAATTGAATAAGTTGGAATGTTTGATTGGACTATCAAGATTTTCTCGAGGAGCTTCAAGTGAATTGTGTCCGTTGGATTGTAAAAAGATAACGGTACTTTCGGGTTAGTGCCGGGATAATTTTGGCGCTAATTGAATCCAATGGTAAATCTTACATACTTTATAAATTTGAAGTCTTCAAATATAGAAACCCCAAAAACAAAATAATATAATATAGATTAATAATAATATAAAATTTTGCTTAAATTTAATAATATGGTTTTATTAACTTATTACGAATTATGATGGTTAATTATTCATTACTAATATTATAAACTAAATTTAAAATGGCTGTGAACATTCAAATTAAAACGAGCATGATGTTAAATTTCCAGAAATTTTATTTCTAAGATTGTTATGCCCAGTGTTTCGGATTAGTGGGGTCTTCCCAACTCAACTGCTCTTCCTCCGTTCGTTCGAGTATTAGTCTTCCGTTATTCTCCTCGACCGGTCGGGTACCTGTTAAAAGTACTCCGACGTCCAAGTCAGTTCTCAGTTCTACTTGTAGAGATAAAAAGAGAAAGTTATGAGACAGTATAAATGCACAATAAATGTTCCTACCTACTGTTACCTTTGACCTCTATTTATAGTTTTCAAGATGGGTTGAGAATTAACCTTCCTTAATCACGGCCCAAGATCGGGCCTAATCCTCCTAATCTTATTTAGTTTGGTATTAATCAGTAATCTAATCCTTCTTCGCTAACTATCAGTGAATGGTCTTTCGCCCTTCAATGATGACGTCCGGCCATACCGGACGAGCTTAGATAAGCGTCGCCTGAGGGTTTGCTTTAGAGTCGTGCGTACGTCGGTTGTCCAGACGTCCCTCCAGGTGTGTATGGCCGGACGTCCTCCCTAGTACAGAGACTCAAGTGTCGTCTGGGGATTTGCATTGAAGCCGGGCGTAAGTTGGTTGTCCGGACGTCCCCCTGATGTATAAGGCCGGACGTCCTTCCTAGTACACCCAGGATTAATTTTTTCATCTTTCAAAGAAAATTATTGATTTTCTTATAAACATAATAGTTAGGTATGTAGTTATAGGAAGAAATGAAAATATATTTTATTAAAATATAAACTAAAAGTAAGAGGAATGTGTAATAGAATGAAATGAGAATAATATATACTGATTACGGAAAATCATTTTTATTTCCACTAACCTTTTATCATAAAAATATAAGTAAAAGAAATATAAGTAATCTATATTTCTAGATATTATTGTCTTTAAGAAATTAAAAGTTATACAAAATCTCTACTAAAAAGTAATAAAACTTTGTATTTTTTAAATTTATTTTCCTATAAAATGTTCAAACTTATAGTAAAACAACAATTGTACATTAAATATATAAATGTTCTTGTATAATAAATGTGAACATTCTTTGAGTTTTATAATTTTTCACTAATATTCATATTTTCCACTTGGAGTTGATCCTTGACTATCTTGAAAATAATTTTCAATACATTAAAACAAACACCATTTCAAATTAGACGATATCATGGATTTGAACTTCTTTTATCCTACCAAAAGATTTTGATGATTTTAGCATGAAGTGCTATTTATTATCACTCATTATTTGTGATAATAAGAAGAGGATAAGTGTAACAAAAAAGTATTAACAATTACTCATTGTAATTAATTTTGACGAGTTAGCAATGAGAAATATAAAATTAAAGGTTTAATTATGTTTTGATTTGGATTTTATGTAAGGTCTATTTTCAGCCTTTTTTAAGTTAATTAACTCTTTTTGCTTGTATTTATAAAAAGCTTAACATTGATATTTAGTTATTAATTGAAATCACTTGGATAAAAAATTTAATTATGAAAAGTCTAATATAGATTTTTACATAGAAAAAGTTATTCAGTGTGTGCAAGAAACTAACATACCTTACCATCTTTCATGAAGTGATAATTTAAGATTCCTAAATTTTTTAAATTTTAATTGAAGTTAAGAATGTTATCAATAATGTTAGTATAGATAGTATTTTTTTTTCAGAATATTAATGGAATTTCTTCTTTAATTATAACGTTTTGAAAAAAAAAATTGAGGCACATCTGTTTATATATATTTATATTTTGGTCTACAACATATATTTATTTATTTTGGAAATTTTAATTATTTACTTTCTAATTATGTAAATATATATATATATATATATATATATATATATATATATTAATAAAACACATAATAATAGACTGTTTAGTGTTTCTATAATACATATATACAAAAATTATTAACAATTTTAGTGAGTAATACCAAAGAAACACAATGAATATATAATTATGATACGAATAGTTATAATACATTTCATAATTTAATTGTGTTTATGTTATTTTTTTGTACTTAATATTTAAAATAGGAAAGGTGGGTGATTATTGACCTAATATAAAAGAACTTTCATTTGTTAATTGTATTAAGGTGAATATTAATGATGGAATTAAAAATTATCTTAGTTTGACTTCTTATTTTTAGAGAAAATTAGAATGAAGATGTGAATAATTTTTTTAGCTTTTCTTTACGTAGACTTAGGTGAAGTTTATGAAAAGTCATTTAAATTTTGGAACATGCTTGAATAGAAGGGCTATAAAAGTTTTGGTTAAGAAACTATTTTTTTTAATCTGTCATGATTGTTTATATTAACAAGTAGTTTCTTAGATTCTTAAAAAAAAATATGAATACTTACACTTATTTATATATATATATATATATATATATATATATATATATATATATATATATATAAATAAGGGAATTTCAAAAGATTTCAGTTTTTCTAAAGAACTTTGTATTAATAAGTTAATTTAACTTTTATTTATAAAAAGAAATATACATGATTTAATATTTTACCTTAATATATTTATTTATTTATATTTTCATAATAATTTATCTTTCTCCTGTGAAGTTAAGGTTTATTACAAGTTTTATGTGGTTTTTCATGTTTTTATTTTTTTTTATTTTAATAATTTTTACATAATGAAAAACGATCGATGTGCGTTTGTGTGAACATAGTTAAAATGTAAAAATTTATTATAATGCGGAATATAACATTCTTAAAAAAAATTCACATATTAGACTAGAAAATATTAAAACTTGTTTGGTAAATCTTATATATAAGTAATTTTTATATGCAAACACTTATATTAATAATGGAATCACATATTAACAGTATTAGAGTTGTTTAATTTTATAAAAACTGACAGATTAGGCTTAATTATCTTTAGTTAAAAAAACATAATTAAATTTAGTTATTTTTATTTAAATACATGTTAAAAAAATATTTTTTAATTGAATCTATTTTCCAAATGTCTATTTGATTTTATAGTTTCAAGACACAATACCATAAATTTGGATTGTAAAAAATGAAAATTTAAAATATTAATCATTTTATAAAATGATATTGTTTTATATTTTCATATGGTTGGTTTGATTTTAGTATTTAATTTGAAAAAAAAAAATACAATACATTGTCTTAAAAAAAGCCAAAATTATAAAGATTCGATACTGAAGTTGACGGGTTATGTTTAAAATCACAAAAACAAAAAACTCAAAAGAATTATAAAAAATTTAGATACTCGGTATTTTTTAATATTAATTAATAATACTTAAATTAAGAAAAAAAAAACTCTCAAATACTTAAAAACTTTATTTCACATAAAAAGTAATAATATAACTTGACTACAAAATCAAATAAAAAATATAAAAAAAAAGACAATCACTAAGACAAACTTTTTAATAAAAATTTAATTAAAAATATTAAAATGAAAAGAAGTCACTGAAATGAAAAATAAAATACTTATTTTTTCCTTTTACAAGACAGAACAGTAAGAGTTACAGAAAATGTTGTATTATGAGTGTCTAAGCAATGAAAGAATAAATTTATATAAAAAGTAAAATGTATTTTGTACACAGTGAGTTATGATGTTTCCAAACATATACTGATATTAAGTTGGATGCTATGTCACTATCAGTGATACTTGGTGGTCATCAAAGTGCTAAGTTATTTATCAATCGCTTTCATGGTCCTTTATAACACTTGTGGGTAAAAAAATGCTCATCAGTACTTTGTGTTACACTTCTATGGAGCATATCGAACTCGAATTTACCACATACATTCTTGGGATGTGAAACTTGTCTACATGTCTCTATACATATTCTTAATTTTCGGACAACTTTAACACAACTTAATTTTATAACAAAAACATGTTTGATTATATTATTTTGTTGTATGAAAAGTTAATATTGTAAACCTAAGGTTTTATTTAAAAATTATTATAGTATAATGTGTTTTGAAAAGTTAGGATTTTGATTGAGTGGAAAAGTTGTATCTAATCGAATTTGAATGAATTAGATAGAAATTTGAATATAAGATAACTGGATTGAATAAATGAATAACGTTAAATAAATAAAATTCAGGAAAATGAATAACTACTATTAGATTCAAACAATAAATGTTTATCTATATTCACTTATTTTCACTATAATTAAATATAGTCTCATCTATAAGTTAGATTCGAGACAGTTTAAATATATATATATATATATATATATATATATATATATATATATATATATATATATATATATATATATTTTAAAGTAAAACTACAAAAATACCATGCTTTTTAAAACAGTCAATGTGTAATTGATCATAATCATTTTTTTCTTTAGTAATGAAACGGACACATTCAAGATCGGAAACACCACTAAAAAATTTATATTTTAATACTTAAATATATTACAAATTTCAAATATTATTTTTAATATGATACTAATTATATCTTTTAATAATCATGCTACAACTACGTATTTTATATGTTTTTATTTAGAAATTCGCTATATTTATATTATTCTATTTTAAATAAAAAATAAACATAAAAAACATTTAATTTAATATAAATTCACAATAAAAAAATTCACGGAATTAACCCATGATTTCAAGATAAATTAAAGGGATAAAGCTTAAGATACTAAATTCAAATTAGAACAATTACGTGTCTTTTCACCCTTATATTATCCATTAGTCCGTACATCTGCCTGCAGTACTGTTATCATTACTTTTTATGATAATTATAACTTACATAAAGCTGTCTTTAAAATTTTAGACTTAATTATGGTATTCTTTTTATTTTATTCCAATTACTCCTCTTCAGATTTTGGATGTTTATAAGGTTTATAGCAAAATTGAAAATATTTAACTTTATACTTTAAATTACCCTTCTTAATAATTTAGAAATTTTCTATATGATTTCCACCAACTTCATCTGTACGAAACGCTTCCGTTCCTATTTTATTATATTCTTAATTTCTGCCAGTGTTTTAAGGTTTTGTATAAATATAATAAGTTTTTAACAAAAATATTATGAGAGTTTTTTACATCATTAATGCAAATATATACATAAGTTAATTCAAATGTAAAAATAATGTTGAAAATTAACAAAAGCGTAATCATATTATTTTCAGCTTTAGAAATGAAAAATAAATAAAATTACATTTTAAAAAAAGAACAGAGAGTAAGAAATAACATTTAATATTCCATTATAAGTACAATATAAAACTCCAAATTATTGAAAGTATACTAAAAGTATTAATCACTCACTAAGTATAATCGAAAGAAATGCATAATTATGTGATAAAAATTTTAAAACGACAGTCTTCTTAAAAGCTTAAATATGCATATAGTTTTAAAATGGATTTATCATTTGTGAATTTAATCTTTTTTCTTAAAACTAATACATATTTTTAGTTAAATCTGTTAAATCAACATCAATATGTTAACATGTAAATAAAATAAAATGTTTCAATATCTTGTTTAATATTACTGTAGATCTCTCTCTATATATAAGATAATTAAAATATTATATTAAATATTTCTGAAAAAATTGAAATAACCAAATTGGTCAAATAACACATTAGGAAAATGAAAATGAGGTTTTATGTAAAATTAAACTTGATTATATAAAAAATGTAATATTAGAAATTTACATTTCAATATTATAAAATACCCAGTCAAGTGTGTATAACGGAGTGAAGACAGAAATATCTAGAATAGTTAATTAATTATAAACAATTAATTTAATATCTATAAATGCAAGTTTTCATAAACAATATTCGGTTTATTCTTACACTTTTACTTATTTATAAACTACTCATACATACAACCTAACATGTTTGATTATTTCAGACCAATCATCCTAAGTACTCCTTTTAACGTATTACTTATACTAATCATCCTTAATTACATTCATTAATGTTCTATACTCTAAATTTTTCACGCATTTTTTCAACATCTCATACACCTTAAACCATCTCATGCATTGTGAATTTAGTATAACACTATTTTTCTAATTTTAGATTTTGAAGTGTTTCCCAATTTGAGAACAACAAAATCTTTACCATTGATTATTACGAATGTTAGAATGTACGACATCATGTATAGTGTATGATGTAATTATTACATATAAAACAATTCATATATACCTAATTTTTTCAAGAAAATAATATAGAAATACAATCTTACACTTGAGAAAGTTCCACTCTCATTGTGTTACACTGAAAATAAATTAGTTTATATATAATGTGAATATAGTTAATTGAAGTATGAATGAGCAAAACTTTTAATATGTATTTTCTATTTTTTTCATATATATATTTTTTTATCAAATGTCACTTGGTATTATATAAGAAAACTGAAGAACTAATTATGATAGTACTGAGTAAGGGATGAAGATTTAAGTGGTTTAGGACAAGAAGGCTTGGAAAAGCCTTGAATTGCGCATTGAGTCGGCATTGACAATAGGTAACTTTTACAAATATATATAATACACACACAACACAACTAGTGCTGTCCTTTCCATCAACCCTTCCCCACCCACACCCATTCTGCATCTCAGTTTTGCCTCTCATCACTCATCATCACATACACAGATTCTTCTACAAACTAACTAATCACCTTTTTCTCATTAATTACTTAAATAATCAACTGGGTTAATGTTAATCACTCTGAATAAACCAGATGGATCTTAACTGGTGAGAAAAGTTTAGCCACCAACTTACAAACACTGCCAATAGGGGTATCACACAAAAAAACCAAGCGTGTCGTGTTACGAGTCTATGTTGCCAAACAGCAGGTACCCTTCCTTCAGCTCTGGTACAAACTGGCAATTCATCAGATAAGAGCCTTCTGAATTATTAGAGACATGAAAATGACGTGACAGATAATGAAATTTAGAAAAAAGCCTATTCAACATTTCTATATATATAATATATTTTATCACTCCTTTTACCCTTTCTAATTATCTTTCCTTTATTTCAAATTAATTATTCATCTTTAACCTAAAAATGAAAAAAATAAAAATAAAATATGCTTCAGTTTTTCACCACCAAGGTTAACTAATTATGAACCTTTAGTTTAATTTGTAGTAAAGCCCCCACACATATTTTTCTTTTATGTACATATTAATATAGAAGTGTGTCATAGTGTTTCTTTGAAATAAATTTTATGATATACATATCCAGTATAGTAATTTAGGAATAAAATTTAACACTGGACAAAATCAGATAAAATAAAAAGACCAAGTATTAAATTATCTTAGGCTTGCATATCTCAACCAACCCAATAACCACTACATCACAAACAACTGCTACAAACTAAACAAGAGTCTGAAATATTATCAACAGTAGGGTTAGTAAAAATTTATTGTGTGTGTGTGTGTGTATATATATATATATATATATATATATATATATATATATATAGGTATAGGTGGTAAAGTTTAGCACACAGACTTTCAAAACATACAAGTTTTACTGCAGAATAACTGCTGAAGGACACAATTTTTATGCAGAATAAATAATATCATCTGTTGAGTAATCCTTGAGTAGAATCTTTATTTGTTTTGCACATTAATAACAATGCTTCATGTAATTCTTATCCATCACAGCCAAATGATACAATGGATCCATCTGTTAAACATCTCTTCACACACATGTACATATACATGCACACTATCTACCTATATATATATATATATATATATATATATATATATATATATATATATATATATATATATATATATATATATATATTAATAAAAATTTATGGGAGGATCTGCATAGTTCATACTTCATACTGAGAATTGTTTCATCAGTCCAGGGCTAGCTGTAACAGGGAATAATTGTTAGATAAGCGAAGTATATATATAAGTGTTTATTAAATTGTATAGTAAAATTAGATAGCATGGGAGTAAGTGAATTAGTGGGAAGTGTTAAATTTGTTATCAGTTATGGTAGGTGGAAGAGGTGACAGTAAGTTGGTAGATAGCCAAGAATACGTGAATCTGAGTTATATATATAGATGGTTATGTAAAGAAATGTGTCAGTACTTACATAGTACTGATAATCAATGTCACAGTTCTAAGAACAATATTAATATTCGGTGAAGAAGGACTCTCTTTTTGTAGGTTTATTAGATTGGTATGATTAAACCAGCTTGTACTAATTAATTTTGGATATATATGAGAGAGAGAGAGAGAGATATGTTTAAATGAGAATCATCAGATGCAAAGTTGTAGGGCATTAAAGTTGGTCGAGGAAAAGCACTAGATTCCACATTTATAATAAATAAAAAAAAATAGATTTTATGATGAAGGAAAAAAATAAATGGAACTTTTGGGTTATATGGATGGATCGTTTTATTTGGGTAAAAATAAGATGATGGTACGTGAGGTGGGTAGAAGGTTTTGGACAAGTGTGATTTTTGTACAGCTTTCTTTAATTTTATTGGTTTGATTTCATATGATCACATGGGTCATGCAGACACTTCCCTATAACATTATTTATTTATTGGTATATATATACATGCATGGTGGCACATAGGGCCCTCTCCCCCAATATTAGAAGGTATCCCTACCAATATTTATATATAAGAAAAGATTGAAAAAACGTAAGATATAGATCTTCATCATGTTTCTCTTAAGAAAATCACTTATTATTACCAGCTACAAATTAATTAACAGTGTATAGGAAGAGAAGTTTGGGGTGAAGTAAAGTCCACGTATATACATATATATATATATGTGGGAAATGGCTTTTCTCTATTGCATAAAACGGGACCTTACTTAATAATGGTAATCTAGACTATGATCTAGCTGTTTTCTGTAGGAAATCTTGTTCTCTCTATTCACCCTACATTAATGAAACCTCGGAAGAAAAGTGAGACGTATATAGATGGAATTGCCCGAAATTCGGAAACGTTACTTTTATTTCCAGATTCATACATTCTATCATTTTTTTAACTCTTCTTCATGTCATTTCAACATTCAAAAACTAAACTAAATCCAAAAACTACTGCAATTTCTTTACTCTCTCTGTCATTTAGTGGGAATAATAATTACCATTTTTTATATTTACAAATTAACTCACCACCATCTTAACTCGTTAAATTATTCTACTTCCATAAATAATTCATACAGTACTGTCAAAATATAAATAATTGCGCATCATTAAATACGTTTCCTTGAATTTAGCACTTTTTAGGCATTATTTTTGAAGTGAACTTAAACAGTAAATGGATACAAAAATTAACTTGTGTTTTTGTAATTATTCGCTTATTTATTATCAATGAAAAGAAATCTCACGTCATAGTTAATTTTATAAATGAGTTTGAAACGTGTCACTATGTATTTATGATGATTTATGGACAACATCGTGTACCCATTATAAATTGTATATAGTAAATGCCGAAATTTCGAATATCTTCTTCGTATTTGAATACGTAAGTTGAGAGTGTCATTCTTTTAATCAAAAAGCCAAACTCTAACGTTACATCTACCAACACCATTACTGGTTTGGGACAGGGTGGAGATGTGTCTGCTGCAAAATGTTTAGGGTTAAAACATAAACGCTCCGTATTTATTAAATAAAAAAAAAACCAAATAAAAAACAAAAACTTAGGGTTTCAAATATTGTCCCAGTCCGCACCCAAATCCATTCTCTCGTAGGCACGGTGCAGAGCACGCACCAATTAAAAACGTTTAATGTGCAAAGGGCATGAGCAGCACTTTTAACCTTGGATGACACGACAGGCACAAATTAATAAATGAAAACGCTGAAAAAGGATGAGCGTGAGGAACACGCGCGAGTACTGTACCCGCTTTTTTTTTCACCTTCAGCCTAGGGTTTCCTCGCCTCCACAAACCCATTATAAATGGTTAGCGATAAGAGCCGCACATTACCGCCACGTGTTCATTTATTATTGGATGGAGCTGTCTCTCTCCTAACACTCTCTCTCTACATCTACAATTTCTATGCATATGGATCCTACATAAACATGACTCGCTATGGGTTTTTTTAATATACAAAACAAACACACCTTCTTCCAAGGACAAGAAGATAAAAATTCTCTCTCTCACTCACTCTCTCTCTCACTCACTCTCTCTCTCTTACTACCGCACACTCTCTCTCATCCGAAAGAATCGAAAGCCCTCTCTCTCTAGGGTTTCTGAGTCCTTCTCAGTCAAATTATGCTCGTACGGTAGGGAATCGGAGCTCCGAGCTGCTCCAGGTAGCTCAGCCGTTGAATGCGCTGGCCTTCGGTGCGGTTTCGTCGCGGAGCCGTTTCGAATCGGCGAGGAGGCGGGAGGGATCGTCTGTGGTGCTCCGCAGGTGAGTTCGGGTGGGCCTTCGTCTCCAGATTATTCCTTTTCGCCCTCGGTTTTCAACTCGGTGATTGATTCCGTGTTGATCGGGGACCGGTTCTTGGATGCTCTTGAGCGTGTTTTGATTTGTTTTAGATATTAAGGTCACTGTACTGTTTATGGTGTGTCCACTTCAGCTTTTGCTTTGCTTTGCGTTTCTTTTTTTTTTTTTTCTGCGTCTCGCTTTATTGCTGCCATTTCACGCTTTTTTTTTTATAATTTTTCTCTCTCTCTCGTTTTTGTCGCTCGTTAATTCTTGCCGCGTTAATTTCGTTTATCTCTGGATAAGAGGTGATTTGTGTTGGTCGGTGAACCCTAGGATTTAGGCTTTTGTGGATTGGTGCGCTTCGGTTCGTCGTTTGGTTTTAGCTCCTTGCATGCGTTTATGATGGGCATTTTTTCCAACATCGCGTTAATTCACACACTGAGTCGGTATTTTCGCTGCGAGATTACCAGTTTGGCCTTTGATTTTGAAAAGCCCTAGCGAGACGCTTGGTACTGTTTGGTGTGTGAATGTTTTAGTCTCTGAAGGGATTTTGTGGGTTCTTTTCTGTGCCGTTGCGTTTCAAATGTTCAATTGTTGACTTCGAGCATCTTTGTGGTTGTTTTATCGAGTGGAAAACTAGGGTTTAGGAACTTTCATAATGTTGGAGGTTGTTATTTTATGTGATTAATCGTTGTGTATGAGGTCGTGGTTGGTTGTATATTATGTTTTCGTGGACTTTGCCCTTGTTTGCCGTCGTTTTCCTTTTCATTTGTTAGCTGATTTGGATAAACCCTAATTTTATCAAAGCTTGATTAAGCAGTGTTTTTAGTTTTTGTTGAAGTTCTAGTGTTACTGTCGTTTAATTGACGATGTCTCTTGACTTAATTGTTTGATCCTTTGTTTCCATTTCAAGTTTTATAAGTTTAAGTTGTGTTGGCAGGAAACACCATTTAATCTGAGATTCTAGGTGCTTGCTTGTACTTTGAGGATGTGCATGCATAGCTGTGGAAAATCATTTTCAAGGTGGTTTTAAATACTGTCACTGAGTTTATGGGGTCGTATATTCACATTGACTCGATCTCCATAGATCTTGCTGAGTCTACTCGCAAGAGGGATGCAGGCAAATGTGAACATTTCTCGATACGGTATGTTGGCCTTGATGCTACATATTCTTACTATCCTACTATTTTGTCAAGAGATGTAGGAGACGGAAGCAAATTTGTGTATACAGCTTATGTCTGCCATCCACTTAGTGCTTAGTATCTTGTAATTGATGTCAACAGTTTACAACTTCTTGTTCTTATTATACGAGATCCTAAATTCCCAATGTATGTGTCCACCATAGTACAGTAACAGTGTCATACAGATGATTACAGCTAGTAGCACTGTAAAGTTTATTAGCTAATAGCAGCTTAAAGTTGTTTGTAACTATTGGCAGTTTAAAGTTCAAAGCCCGTGGACTAATGCACGGCAATTAGATCTCGTTAAGAATCAAATGGGTGGTGAATGCTCACCTACGGAATGTTTTGGATTTACAGAATTTTGTCGATAATTGTTAGTTTTCTATTTAATTTAAGGATATATGTATAGACATTCAAAACTTAGATGTAATTCCATAGGTGCTTTTGGTATTGTTCGTCAATCAAAATCAAAATTTTATCTCAGTAACCTATGTTAATCTTAAATGCAAATCTTTTGTGCAAATTATTAAGATAAACTCCAATTCTGATTTGGACAACAACATGAACAAATGCAAAGGAAGTGCATCTCAGTTATTGAACTCTTTCATCAACCAAAGAAGAAAACTGAACTTAAGTGATATCTTAAATCTAGAATGAATAGTCTTTCTCTTGGTTCCCTTTTAGGATCCTTAACACTTACTTTATTGTTAGTGCAGTGGATATGTGTCTGAAATTCGCAGAAAAGACTGGAAAATATGTTGGCCATTTCCAGTACACGAGTCTGATAAACAACCATCGTTTCTACCATTAGATGCACCAAAATATAGATGTAGGCGTTGCCAAAACTCTGCAGTAGAGATTGCTGCCAAAGACATCCAGAAAGACGAACAGACAGACTTGAATTGTTGCAGTACTGAATGCAGATCTGGTAGCAATTGCAATAATGAAGCTCTCAAGTCTGGTATTCAGGAAGATCCAATGCTTGATGCTGTTGAGAGAAGAGAAATTGATCTTAATACTGCCCTGAGCTGCATCAATGATTTCTTGCCAAATAGTAATGAGAAAGGCAGGAAAGCTGGAGTTGTACCTAGCAGAATAATTGGTAATTTAAATATCAGTTCTATATTTTTTTTTATCATTTTTATGGTATGTCATTTGATTTTCTGTGTGTATCCCAGACCTTGACAGTGGCTTGGAGGATAATCTCAACCACCAAGTGACAAGTATTCCATCACCAAAAAATTATCCAGACCTCACACCACCAGAAGTGCATGCTACTAAGAAAGGTAGGCTCAACAGACAGGAAGATAAAACAATCAAGTCAAGCTACACTGCTTTTATTCTTTTGTATTATATAAGTGATAGATTTCTGTTTATAATCTTAGTATGTTCTTGGTTACTAAGACTGTAATTTACAAAAAAGTTGTTTTTTCCTGATACAGACTGTGAAAGTAATGAAGTTTCTCTTCACGGGCTTTTTAGCAATTTGAAATGCACGGAGAAGAGCTCTTCTGAGATGTGTAATGGAGGAATAACTGCGGCTAATCAATCCCAGAATGATGTAATAAAAGCTTGCACAGTTTTTAGGAAAGGAGCAACAGTAATGGAGGAGGTGAACAATACAGACGATCACCCAAGTGGACCTCCTCTTGAATTAGTTGCTTGTAATGATACTGCACCTGCAGGAAGTATAGACAATACAGTTGAAAATGATTTTCAGGATCATCATTCAGAAAAGTCCACTGGTTTATCTCGTAGAAGGCCTCGGAAGGTGCGCTTGATGTCTGATTTATTAAGTGACAATGGTGAATTAAAGACTGAGCAAAACTCGATAAAAGAATCTGTATCCCTAGGTACTTCACATGCCTCTGCAGCTTCACAGGCACAATCAATTTTGCCAGGAAAAGGGGATATTGAAGGAGGTTTTACTTTGACAAGCACAGGTCCGCGGAAAAGGAAGTTTCCTCTGGATGAGGTAAGAAGACCTACAAACATGGGTTTTCAGAGGGTTGAAAATGAAGTTCAGAACTCACAGGGAGTTATAAAAGCAACTGATACTCTTTTGGATGCTAGATCCAATTTCAAAGATGTATCCAAGGGAATATGTTTACAAGATGCCACAAAGGGCCGCTGGAATAAGACTGAAAGTGAAAGAAGCCGCATAATCAGTAAGAAGAAAAACAAAAAGATTCAAGGTGTTGATAATTGCTTGATTTCTGAGCAACCAGTAGGACAGCGCAGAGAAAATGAAGAAACCAGGCATACTATTGAAAAGGCATATGCATCTAAAACTAATTCTTCTAGATTAGCTCCTCCTGCATTCACAGGCAAAGCCACGGATAATTTTCCCACCCACTCCCTAAGAATGGAAAACGAATACAATTTGTCCAAAGCAAAAGGGAAAATGCTGCAAACTGACGTGGAGCTGGATTCTTTGTCCTGGCAAAAAAATAACATGCTGGTACAAGACTCCAATGCATATTCAGGGGAAAAAGTCCGGTCTACTATGCCTTTAACAATTCAAATTCCTTCTGCCCAAGGGTTGCTAAATAGAAAAGGACTGGAAGAGGGACTTCATCTTTCTATAAACAATTATTTGGTGGATGCACATGTTTACAACAAAAAGTGTATCCATCAGATTGAAAGTCGTCTACCTTTCTCAATGCCTTTTCAAGATGGAACCTCCAAAGTACCGCAGCTTAAGTGGAAAGACAGTGATAATAATGTCTTTGGAGGGCAAAGCATTCCTTCCAAGAACCCAACCAATGCTCTTTCAGGAAAAGCAGTTCATTGCGAAGTAAGTGCCCAGAAATCCCCTTGCAATGGCTTTTTATTTTTATCAATTGTGAACCATTTTGGCTTCTTAAAGTTTAAACTTTGTGTGAATATAATTTATATTTTCAGGAAATTAATGGTTCAAGAAATGCCCAACAAACTATCGAAGCTGTGGACCAACTGGGTTTTGTGAAAAGATACAGTGAACAAACACTGGAGGTGTCCGAGCAGGGAATGCTAGATGATATACCCATGGAAATTGTGGAACTCTTGGCAAAGAATCAGTATGAGAGGTGTCTTCCTGATGTAGAACATAGAAGCTCCACGTTAGAAAAACCCTCTCTTGGAAGGAAAAGACAGATTGCAGGTGGCTCCACTGTACACAAAAAAGGGGAGATGAGCTTGTTGAAAGATGGCCAAAAGGAGAAAGCTCAGGGAAAACATAAGAAAAACAGCATGATCACAAGAGGAGAGAATGTGAAGCCTAGCAAAAGAAAGCCTGTTCATTACTTTACTCCATTTGATGGAAACAATTTGAGTATGAATAATCTCTGCCCACCTCAACCCCCCTTTGGGCTTGACGTTTCCCAGTCCCAAAAGAAGCCATCAGGTGGATTACAGTTTTCATCTATTGGTTCTAATCAGCTTGGTAGTTCTCAAAATTGCAGGTTGAATGGGAGTTTTGAAGAACGTGGATCTCCTAATGCGACTTTTCAAGCCCCTGGGGGATGTAGCTTACACAAGAATATCTTACATCAGGATGATGAAGCTTCTCGCATCTGGGCATCCTTGACTTCAAATCATGTTTCCCCAGGATATGATTTACCCAAGAGGGTTGTTTCTTCTCAGCACCCTAGTTGTAACATGAACATAACTTCTCTCCAATCTGGTGCGTTTCACAAGCAAAACACGAAGAGGGATACTGATCTTAACTACATGAATCTGAATGCTGTTGGACTAGAAAAGCTTAGTAGGAATACAGGTTCTGAAACCTTTAGCAGGATGAATGGAGAATATTCATTTCCTTGCAAACATAGTGGAATGGAGCCTCATCAAAATTTGAGGGGATCTCTTGATTTGTATTCTAATGATACAATACCAGCCATGCATTTACTCAGCCTTATGGATGCCGGCATGCAGTCCCGAACAGCTTTTGATGTGGGTGTCACTACTCAAATACTTAAAAGGCCCTCTTATCCCGGCGACTGCAATACTAAGTTGGAGATTGGTACGTCTAAGCCCCCTGGTACCGTGAAAAGGCCATCTTCTGATTATTGCAGCAGAAGTTTCTTATCAGATAAGCATGGCTGTTTTGTTGGCCCTCCAACCTTTGGTGCATCCTCATCGACCCCGCATGATAAGAAATTAGTAAGAGCTACTGGTTTCAATGGTCAAAATCCAACGAAATCTGGAAAGAAAGAAAAGTTGAAGAACTCCATATCTAACCTGCAGAATAAAATTGGCAAGCAAATTAGCTGGCCTCATAATGAAACAGGAACATCACTGCAGCGCAAATTGGAAGTTAATGGTAATCATGAAACCCCAGTGCCATGTAAAATCATCTCTGGAAACACATGCATGGTCAACAGGAACCCAGCTGATCTAACCATACCAGAAACAGGGAATATATATATGATCAGAGGAGAAGATCTGAAATTTGAGAAGAGTATTCCCAGAAACAGGCTTCGCTTTCCTATTCCATATGGATACAAGCAGCAGAGGAATTTGAAGGGAACTAAAATGAAAGAGCATGCAAAACATTGAAACCATTCCTTATTCCATAATCTGGTAGGTTTTCAGAATCTCCTGAGTTTCATTATAATGCTATAATATAACTTCAGGATACAGCTTGTCTTTGATACACCTTATTTGTGCTGTCTTAAATATTTCAGCTGGTGAAATCTTTACATGCAATCTGAGGATAGAAAATGAATTTCATTCTCTACGTAGAAGCAGACTTTTGACTTGGATACCGAGATTCGCTGACTCGGGGAGGGGTTGATTGGATGCCACTCCAAAAGCCGAGTGATACATTAAACAGACACAGAAGGCCGTTGGGCATCTATTTAATGAACCTGTTGTAATTAGTATTAATGTAAGCAAAAAATATGTTCGTTTATCATGTTTGTGTCGTAAAATCTATGGGGAAGAGTCGCGATATCTCCTTAAAGTATCAGTTTGTGTCATAAAAGTGTACTGGGAAGTCTCAAATTAGCCTCATATAGACTTACTATGATAGTGTGGTTACAATTCATACAAGTGGCAAAACCAAGGCGATAGATATAGTTTGTGGCTAAAGATGTGAGTTCCTTCCCTCAAACATAAATTTAGATATTGACATTATATATCCCTCGTTTGTACCCATTCCCATCTCTTTGGGTGCATATTTATGAAGTTCGTATGTTGTCCCTTTAGTAAGATTTTTCTCGTTCATTTAACATTGATTTGGCAATAGCATGTGAAGGTGGTAGGAACTAGCAAGGAGAGGGAAAAGTAGTCGTAAATGTACCCGCATTTTTTAAATTATATCACTAATGGGATACGCCTTTGTTTCTGAAGAACATTGCTCTTATGGAAATAACAAAAGAAAGCAACAATGTTACAGTAATCTTATAATAATATAAATTAATAATTGATGAATAGATGAAATTGTCATTTGTTTAAAAGCTCTCACTAAAATATTATAATTTAAGTTTTTTATGTTGCATGGTTAGCTCACGAGTTTTTGTTTTAAACTTCCATTTGCGCTTTTTCTTATGTAAAGAAACCACAATGTCTTCATAATCAAGTAAGGAAAAGTTCACTTTATAGATGTTTAAGCATAGGAGAAAAAACACATGTATAACTTTGTCTTTCTACTTTGGATTGTGTGATTTCCGGGAACCACGGTGGAGAGGAGAATTATTAAGTTATATAGCTAAGCACTGGTGAATAAAGACAAATAAGAACATCTAAAGATTAAGTAGCCTTAAGATGATTATAATTTTAACCCCAAAATACAGGAACGATTGAAGGAGATAGACCAACAAAGAATGAAAATAAAGAAAAAAAGGGGAGAAAATTAAACTATTTATATTGGTTTGACTATGAAATTTAGTCTTTAAATTATGAGAAATTTATGACATAGTCTTCTCTTACAATTTAACTATTGTTTATATATATTAATTTTTTTAGCCCTTTAAATTAGATCAGTTTCATACTAAAAAATATTCATCATGTGATTTGTATTGTGTGTATAAAGATATATAAAACCTAGATTATGTAACATAAACTTTGATAAACCAAATAAAAACATATTGTCAACCTTAAGAATCGATTTGTATACCTTTTCAGAAATTTCTTTAATTATCATCTCTATATTTAACAAAAGAATAAATAAGAGTTCAATGATCAGCCACTCCCCTTCTTGAAAGCATGTACATTTATGAATGAATTTTTGAATATTTTCATTCTTCTTCCTTTTTTTTTAAAATATAACCCTCAACTGTTGCATGTGCCTATTGTTTCTCGATAATGTTGTAATATTTTTCTAAGTTGTCTCATAAGAATATATCTTTCGTAAACTTTATATGATTTTTTTATCTTTATTTATTACATTCACAATCTCATTCCACAATTCTCTTTATTTAGGTTGTTACACATTTACTTTTTACAATGAATATATTTAAAGAGAAAGAGTTTGACGAGAATATTCATTATAAGAAATAATAATAATAATAATCTTAAAAAAATAAAATAGTAAATATTACTCTCTATTTAAGTGTTTAAATAGCTGACATTTAAACACATCATTATTTAATAACATTATAAAATGTCCTAATTAAAAAAAAATTGTTCATAAAAAAGAAAACAAGTAAAAGAGACTAGCAGGTTTCCAGGATAAGAAAAAAAAAGAGACCAACAATGACCATGCTATGAAAAATTAAGACAAATATAAAATTTTAATTTTGCATTATTTACAAAACTTTCACACAATATACTCATCCCATGCTTAGTATAGAAGGATTATTATGTTGATGACTCCTTTATGAATAACCCTATCAGGTATAATAAGTACAACATTAATTATATTAGGTTGGTTAGCAGAATTCAAGGTGTAAGGTTAGGACCGCCAGACAAAAATTAGCACGCGGTCATGAACTTTCTGGTTCAGACCATTCCACATATATCCAATCACTACAAAGACAGACTCTGTTTCTTCAATTCCGATTTTTCTTAATATTTTCCTTTTCCCTTTCTTTGATTGCTGTTGCTCACAATAAGTTACACTCACCAGATTAGTTCAAGAGATTGCTCAGTTTTTATAATCTGTCATCTTTTTCCTTTCTGCATATTAGGTCTCTCATAATTTATCTCAAATGTTGAACTCAAAATATCAGCATGTTCTCGTTTGAATCTTACAGGAAAATGTTATAAATGCAGATTTTTTGGCGAAACATTATGAGGACAGCTGTATACAGGTTTGGCTACGTTAATAAGAAGCATTTTCAAATAAGTTAATTTAAAATAAAATCACATGCAGATAGAAAGATGAACGTGGTAATATTGTTTATATGCGCTAGTTAAATTTAGTTCTCATATACAAATACAAAAATTATTACCTAAATTATTCATACAAATCATTAGTTAAAAATTAACAAATAAATTTAGAGGTTGTATGTGTGGGATGAACTACTGAATGAATCTTATCTTATAATAGTAAAAATGATGATAGAACATTTTAAAGAACAGTGTAAAAATAGTTATTGCTGAACAACCATTTATCCACCCCATGTGCTTGTTTGCAGGCAGAATCGAAGTCCAACTGTTAAATACACGAAATGGTACAAAATGCAGATATTAATGCAAACAAGTATTACTATAAATTGCCTTTTTCGATAAAAGAACGAATAGGGCAGTTTATAGATAATTTCATTTTGAAACTAGGATAGATTAATATATATGCATATTTATGCAACCAGAAGAGAAAACTTTTCTTTTTCTTGCTAATGCTTTTAAGATTTTCATGCATAAATAAGTGTTTATATACTTAGAAGAAAATCCCGAGTTTTTAGTTGTAAGTAGCAGTAGCAGTTTGTTCATAGAAATTTCTGGTACACAGAAAGAAAGCATGAAAAGATGAGGAAATTAATTAAGAAGAAAGATGAAGGAGGGCAAAGAGAAAAGAAAAGCTTTGTACCATAAAAAGGCATCATGTTACTGAAGAAAGTAAATAGCTACATACAGTAGCCAGCTACATTGTTGACAAGACTTGGATGAAGAAATATCAAACATGTAACTCCCTCCATTTATGAGATAACAACATCAGTGTCTGCCTTTTGGTACAACTACAAGTAGTTCATATATATAGCCCTTTTAGACTCTATATCACACTCATATCACCCTTTTTCTGATTCCCACTCACACCATTATGAGAATCTATTTCTTCTTTGGATACAATAATTAATTAACCTTATTAATTAAACTGTAGGATATGTATGCTGCATCCCCAAGAAATAATGTTACATCTCCCTTTCTATGTAGGAGCTAACAGGTTACTACAGCTGAATTCAATCACCAGAATTATTAGGTAAAGCACATAAAAAGAACATCTCAGCCTTTAGGTTTTCTCTTGTCACATCAGAGAAGAACTATAATCCTTTGCTTCTCGCACCGCACAAATTCTTGCACGAGTGATAAAGAACCCACTATGTTATAGCCAGAATAGGCCATGATTCTTCTACCTACAAAGTGAAAGTGCTGTGTAGTCTGGTGTGTGTATTTTACCTTTTATAAGGTTCTTGCTTGCTCTATGAATCAGATATTTCTCTTCGTTTGCATGCTCCTGAGATTGTACAGAAGAAAACTTAGAGCATGTATATATAAAATGCATGAACAAGTTATTATATATGTATGCAAATTCTTCGATTTGATCAATAGTATGATCCGTGAAATTAAAAGGGTCGATTATGATCTAAAGATACTTCAATGTAGGTTAAATTAGAAAAATTATGATCATGGTTATTGTCATCTAAAGATACATTCATATATGTATATATATATATATTCATTGAGAGCTTTGGAAGGCAAGTTTAAAATATACTGGGTTTTGACGATTGAGTGGAATTATTAAATATATAATGAGTAATAATATTAAAATGATTTAGAGTTCCCAGAAATCACAGAGAGGTTATAATCTCAAACTTATTTGTTTGTCTATGGTTTTTATTTAAAACAACATTAAAATGTCGAAAACACTGATTTCCATCGAAACGAATTATAAAGTGGCACCTATGGTTTCTTTTTTGGGATGGAGCAACCGATACTTTGGAATCAAAGAAAGAAAAAATGGATGTTAATATTTTATCCTCCATCTCCTTTTTGTGAGAGAGTATTGAAGAAGTCTGGATAGGGCTTTTTCACAGATTCTTCGAGAAAAATGGCTACAATCACCGTACGTATTATATTCCCTCCTTTGAACTCTGAAAACCATGGCCACGTATTCACTCTCGTATTCGTATCGTATACGTACGAATAAAGAACATTAATGTTCTTCTGTCGTAACTTTTCTTTTTTGGGGATGAAATTCGGCATCTAAACAGTTAGGTGGAAACCTACATACAAGTACCCAACGTTGTACGGACCGTGTTCAGAATTCGCATCTTTTGAATTCGATCGCTGTAATTTTTAAACAACGGATTTAACTTTCAACTTCATGAAAACCACTGTTTTAATTTTGTTTTCTGCCACTGCAATAACTGCATGGAGTTATGAACTTTGATCTCAGTTTAATTAATCACCTTATTCTTTTACAAAAGCCTAATAAATTCGAGTTTAAATTTGAAGCACAACAGGGTTATGTTAAATATTCTGATTTTAATTAATGCTGGCAATGACTAAAACTGTTGGAAAATTTTAGGTGTTGAAGTTTATAATGTTGGCATGCATGCCCTTCAGATTTTGAAGCAGAAACAAAATGCAGAACCCTATCACATGATCGTGGAAGGATGAACAGCCCCACTAACACTAACACTGCAGTTTTACCCCAGCATGAGCTGGCCGATCACCCAACCTAACAATACTATACCTTTTCTATATATTTTTTTCAATTTTTAGTACGTAAAATACAACATATCATCATTTATGTTTCAATCCCAAATATATAAGTAATTTTCCAACCACTTTTTGCTTATATATATCAAAGAATATTTTTTTTATTCAATTGAATGAATAAGAAAAGGAAGTGCCACGTGGTCCTGTGATAAGAAGTCCCCACACTGACAGCTTCCCAATAAGGTGTAAGCAGCAGAGGCAGGTTGTTCAACTTTATCAACCAAACCTCCTTATATATGTTTCTTATCACCATTCTTAAAATGTAAAATATTGTGATGAAAACTAATTAAAATATTTAAAAGAAAAAAGAAAAAAAAAAGAGTGAGAAATTTCTTATAATGCTATGTTTTAGAGAGAGAGATTTAGATGAGGGTATGTGAATGCATGTGGAATGAATGGCTATGGTGAACTGGTTTTGAGTGAATGGTTGGGGTTAACGTGGAAGCATGGCATGATAATGGCTGTGTCCTATATTCAATGATTTCTCCTTTGGTGTGCCCATTTTCATCAATAGATAAAGGTAAAGTTTTAAAGGCAATACGCCAAACACCAAACTAAAAATTAAATTCAGGATTCTTGCATAAACTTATCCTCTACTCATGCAAACTTTAAGGGTTTATATAATTTAATCAAATGTTTATAGAATCATTTTCACAACTTTTCTGAAGTTTTCTGCATAGCCCTAATTCATCAAATCATAAAGTCTAATGGTTCTATTCTATATATAGATTGCCCTGATCATATATAATCAAACCAATTACCATAAAGTCTCTCTTGATGTTTTTTCCATAAATAGTTTAACTAAAATATATGTATATAATTAATCTCCCTTGAATAATAGACAAATTTAATAAGAGTACACTTAACGAATATGCCGACTTACAGATAATGAAAGAACTTTGTTTAATTTGCATGTTCGACCTTTCATTAATTTCTTTTCAATGGGATCAATATCTCTTCACCTTCAAATTCTACTTTAAAAGCTAATATAATTAATTAGAAAGTATTGGAATGGTAGACTTTTAGATTATAACGAGAATTTTTTTTAATAATAATAACAACGTAATTAACTATGATTGTATATATATCACTTCTATAAGAATTCCAAAACATTGCATTAAATATTTTTGGCTTCAACAATAATAGTTGAAATGATTTTTGAATGACATTAATATTAACTTATCTTTTTAAGGTTTTAAACTTTTATCGACTGGCATTGTTATAGCTCACTGAAAGGAAAAATGTCTTTACGTGTTGATTTAATTTAAGTACACTAAATTATTACGTAAATTAATCTTTTAAAGATAAAGACAGATAATATATATATAGTTCTTAAATTAAGAGCGAATAGAAACGTATAAAACTGGTTATTTGGTTTTTAATCAGATCCAAATGTTGGAAGAATTTAGAATTATAATGTTAAAGATAAACCATAAAATCAAATATAATTTTGTTAATGGATATTTATGAAAAGTTAAAATGTTGATTATTAGATAAGATATATCCACTAAAGATGAACAATTTCCTTAGAAAACTATTCAACCAAATACACATATTTTTTTTTTTTTGCTGTATTGATTATGATAGGGTAAACACTGAATATGATATAGAAGGATAAAGATTATACCTTCTTATCTATAGTTTTGTAGCATATAGTAAAAAGTATATGGTGAAATAGACATAGAAAAGGATGGATGAGGACATAAAAAAAAAAAGTAGTATCAAGTAAATTGCCCCTTGAGATATGGAAGGGTTTAGGAGAAAAATTATTTATCAACTATAGACAAAAGTTGAATAGTGAGAAAGTCAATTCAAACCCCCTTTTTTTTCAATAATTTAAAATTGTGCAAATTTAATGGAAATTAAATTAAACTCACCAATGGGTTAGGGTAAGTAGGGAGTATGTTTTAATATAAAAGATTATTATTACTAGTTAAATACATATTCCTATTATATATATAGTTAATGGATGGATAAAAAGAAATCAAAAGATTTAATATAAATATAATTTTCATTTATTTAAAGTTAGTAGGAAGTGCATCAATATTAAAAGTGAAGATTAAAGATCACACTTGGAGAATTATTTAATATAAGAATAGAGACAATTCTATTATGAAAAAAACATAAATTTCAAGTGGGTAAAATAGCCTATATATGTATCTTTTGTGGCACAAGTATTAATTAAGCTTAAGGGGAAAATAAAACTTATAATTAATTCTTGTAAAGTCTGGCACACAGTGTTGTGTAAACTTGTGAGGGGTTGATAAAAGGGTACAAGAAAGAGTAAATTCATTATAATAAAATTGATAATGTTGTGTTAGATAAATGGACATACTATATAAAATAAAATTATGAGTAAACTTAGAAACAAAATTTTAAGTAAAATTTATACGTATTTCTTTATGGTAAAATATTGCTTTTGGTGATATGGACATAAACAATAAGTGTAGAAAATTTATAGCATGTCATAACTTATATAAGTTTTTTTATTAGTAAATTATTTTAAATTTAAATAAAAAATTATTTTTAGAGTAAAGTTAGTTTATAAAAGTTTATTGGATAATTTATTTATTTATTTCTTAATATGTAAATAAGTAAATTTTAATCTATGAAAAAAACATTAATTCATTAATTTATAAAAAAAAATTAAAAACACACTCTATAATCAATCTCATTACTTAAACATTATTAATATATAATTAAGAAAAGTGTAAAAGGTCAATAATATATTTATAAATTTAGTAAAAATGGAAGAGTGACAAAATACATATTATGACAATACAGTTAAGATGTAAAAATTATATGAATATATATACATTAATACTTGTCATAAATTTTTTATTAAAACAAAATAGATAATATAAAATTCTTTAAAAATAATTAATATAGAGCTTGTTATTAACAAGTGTTTAGTAAACCTCATTATCAAGTTAACAATGATGACGTTATTTATTTTATCTATATTAATTTGATGATAGTTAGTATTATTCTCATAAGATTTATATTACATAAGGTTAGTCTCAGTTTTATAGTTTATATATTGAAGGATAATGATACTTAGACAATATTTTTTGATTATATTTGAACATCATTCACGTCTTATTATGTGATCGATCCAAAATTACTCCACAATCAATAATAATAATCATAAACACTACCAACAATCAATTACAGAATGACACATAAATAATATTCAAATATTATTAAAAAAAATTGTGTAAGTATCATGATCTTATATTGAATGTGGTTTAATTATAATAAAATTAAAAGGAGTGTAATTGAGTAGTTTGATATTAAGACGTGTTTGGCAGCAATTATGGTGTTGAGGAAATGGCAGCATCACTCTGTTGCACTATTATTCTCTCCCATATCTGACATATTTATACAGAAACAAACATACATTTTCAGCAATTTCTGAAACTTAACCCCACAACACGTGAATCTGACATCTTCAATTTTCATAATATTCATATCAACTCATTGCATTGCTTATTCATTCACATTCACTGATTCTATCAAAATTCAACATTTTAAAATACTTTACATTCTCTTCATCAACAATAAATCATATTACATTCACCTAATCTAATTGGAAAAACGTGTTTCCCTTTATCTCTTGCTTCAACACAATGTGACAATGAATTTTTATTTATTTTTTTTCATTTTGTATATAAAAATGGTGCTTCTCAAAAAAAGTTCAATGATTATTTACTATATATAACAAGCACATGAAATTTCTATTTGATTTAAGAAAATATTGACTAATCAAGAAATTTCTATTTGATTTATTATTTTGTGCATTATAAATTAGTTTCATAAAATTGATTTTATATTAAAACAGTTCAGCAGAGGTGAAATAAATAAATACAAGGAGTATATATATTTAGATAAATTAAATATGCTAGCTAGCCTCTATTTTGGTTTTTCTGAATTTCTTTTTGTTATAAATCATGATTAGCTTAACTATGAAATTTCATGTACTTTTTAAGATTTTTATTTAATTTTGATGGAATATTATTATTGTGATATAATAAGTTATTATAACATTAAAAAGCAGAAGAAAAAACTTTCTAAATCTTTTTTATCTTACAAACTGTCAACCTTTCTTTCATTTCTATCTCTATCTTTTTTTTATCTTTTCTTGTTCTTGTTTACCACATTAAATAATAATTAAAAGAGTTTCTTACTCTTTTTAAAAAACAGTTGAAACATAATAACTTTGTAACTGATTTTGTTTGACTTTTTATTTATATTTTTTTATATGATTTTGTACTTGAATGTTTTTGGTAAAACAAATCATCATGGTTTTAATGCTTGAAGGTATTTTCTGAATTAGGCTTTCAGTCTTAAAAGTTATGTTGGACTGAAAATGGAAGTGGTAAGTTTAAGTTGTTCTCTCCATACTCTTTCTTCTATTCACTGTTTTAAATAATAAAGTTAAAGTGTCAATAACCAAATACAACAACTATATACATATTTTCAACAATTTTACTTTAGAAAAATGTTTACCCTTTGATTAATAAAACAAGTATAAGGTAGAATTGAGAAAAAGGAAAATTATGAATTTCAGAATTATATAATTTTATTCATTTAATATTTTTTTTCTTACTTTTATTTATTTTTAATCAATCGTTTTCATTTATACTTTTTGTCGCTTATTTTCACTTACATTCCATATTGTTCATCATATTTTCTCTTTTTCAAACTATAAAACAATTCAGAAAAGTTCATCACAAGTTCATGAGTAACTTTGGGAAAAAATAAATTACCTAATACAATTTTTTATTATATTTTAATTAATCTTTAAATTCTAATTATTTTCATGGCTGGTTTGTTGATTTTATGTTAAATTATAAACAATAAAATTTATATATATATATATATATATATATATATATATATAAAGTTTATTTCATATATTTTAAACTTTATTTTAGGTTATAACTCATGCTTAAACAAGGCAAGAAATAAGTTTTTATCATAGTATATGTTTATATTTAATTAATGGTTGGGTGTACCTTATAAAGATGAAAAGTTTTGTATTGCTGTTTGATTTTCTAATTTAATCTTGCAAATATTTTCACATTTTAACTTTTATTAGCATGTCATTTTTTGAGTTTAAATGTTGAAAAAATTAATCAAATTTCACCCCATATAATTGAATGTAAGTATAACATGCTGAGAAATAATTGATAAACTTTTACTAAGAGTCCAAATAAAATTAAGTATTAATGTAAAGATAAGTCAAGATTGTATTTATAAAAGAATATTAGTAATATATAATGGAGATTTCTAAAATTATAAATTACTTTTTAATAAATACTTATCGTCAATAAAATTGTTAAATATTTTGTTAAGATAACACAATAATTAAAAAAAAAAAAAACTAAATCTATTTGATCCATGGAGAGAGGAACAGTAGCATGTTATTACATAAAGTAATTAAAAAGGAAAAAGTCTTTTATTTCAATAATGTCCATAAACACATACCCAGATAAACTGTCTTTTCCAATATAAGTATGGAAGAATGACTAATTCATGCTATAAAGAAAACTCATAACAAAACAACTAAAGGTGACAATAATAATAATAATAATAACTATAATCAATAAATACAGATTAAGCTGAAAAATAAGTCATTCATAATAATATTATGATGATAATTAATTAGGGAGGGAGAGAAAAATAAGAGACAAAGTTAGATAGTAAGTACTGTAAGAGAAGGCATTGCAAATAGGTCAAATCCATAAAAAGCAGCATAGGAATAACTCAAACTACTGTACAAATGGAAAAATTGAAAAGTACAAAGTGCTATATTTATTTTACAAAGATTCTTAAAAAACAGTTCCCAGATTCATTTGGTCACAACAGTGGCAAAGCTCTTTAAAGTGTGTTTCTGACTCTCATGTGACTTCAACTCTGTAACACAGATACATTCATCCATAACATCTCACTAATAATAACAACAAACACAATGAATCTCAACTTCTCTATTTCAAATACACATTTTTTTTTTATTTTTTTATTTTGTGATAGTAAAAGTTTAATGAAAACATAGAAAAAAAGCTTGGAACTTCGTTTAACAAACTTCAATTGTTGTCCAGAGGGAGAGGCTCCGCTTCGGAGAGTTGTTTCAAAGTTTTCAACAGCTGGGCACCTTTCCTCCTGGCCCGAGCGCTGCACTCGCCCTGGAGCGCGAGTTCCACCGCACGCGCCACCTCCTCTGGGGGAGCGGTGTGGTGGTCGGATGTGGAGCCACCGTACACGACGGCCAGGACTCCAATGGCGTATTCTTTGGCGCGGGCAGCGGTCTTTCCCATCATGGTAACCATGACGGGGACGGCGAGGGCGTGGGCGCGGACTTCGTGAGCGCCATCGGGCAGCGTGCACATGAGCTCGAGGGCGGCGAGGGCACGCTCGGAGGGGGCGCCGTCGAGTTCGAGGGCGGCCTCGATGACGGCGGAGACGGCGCCGGTCTCGACGGCGACACGGCGGTTGACATCGGAGAGGCAGAGCGCGAAGAGGATCTTGGTGGCGGGTTTGGCGAGCGCGAGGTTGCGCGTGAGAGCGTGCATGAGGTTTGGAGGGCAAGGGGGTTGGTCTTGAGGTGGGTTGGGAACAAGAGAACGTTCTAGAAGTTGAAGGGCAGAAGCTGGGTCTGTTGTTAGTTGGAGTTCTGAAATGTGGAAGAGTTCTTGGAGGTTGTGGATTTGTGGTGGCAGTGGCGGTGGAGGAGGAAGAGGAACATTAAAGCTTGTGTTTGTGTTTGTTTTGATGAGGTTGTTGGTGTTATTGGTGGTGGTGGTGGCGGTGGTGGTGTTGGGAGTGGGTGTTGGGGGAGAGAATCTCCACTGCGTGAAGCTTTGGGAAGTGGTGGAGGAAGAGGAGGAGGTGGAGGATTCGCATTGGAAGGTTGGGGGAGTGTGAGGAAGAGGTGGGGTGGCGCCGGTGGGGCTTAGAACGGTTTGGGCGCAGTGGCGGAAGAAGCCACAAGAGAAAAGTTGGGTTTTTAGCTTTGGTTGCTGGTGGGTTTTCATGGTGGAACAACTGAGGAAGAAGATGAGAGCTTGGTGTTTGTTTGTGTTGTTGTGTGTGAATGAAGTGTGAAGTGCTCCGTTTTGGGTTTTGGGTTTGGTTGTTGTGACAATAATGATACTGTTGTTTGTACGAAGTGGGTCTCTTATTTCTGTCACCTTCGTGAAAAACAATGGAATGGGTCAAATGTTATCTGAGTGTTTATTATACTTTTTTTAACTTTATTAAAAAATTTATACGTATTATATAATCAAATTTGGTTATGAATTTTTTTAGGAGTACATGTGAAATAAAATGATAAGTGATATAAAAAAGAAAGATGAAACGAGTTTATACAAGAGAGGAAGTTTAATGTAGCACTCTTAGTATGTTTTCAACACTCGTAGGTAAAAGAAGTATACTATGAAGAAGTTGTGAAGAACTCAGAAGTTTGTTACATGCATTTCTTTTCAATAAAATCTCAGTAGTACAGAATAGATACGCATTTAGTGAGTTTCTGCTGTGGTCAGTTAAGATGAATGCAATAATGAAGATAGGACATGTGTTTAGAGTTGAAAGAAAGAAAAAATATGTGTAATCTAATAAGAGATTGGTATCTAAATACAAATGTACTTTGATAATAAATTGTGTTTATATGTTTGTAATGAACATCTATATAAATGTTTTTAAATATACAAGTTACACTTTAGACTTATAATAAATCATTTAAATTATGATGTAATATTTTTTATTTTGATTCTTTATTTTATAAAGTGGTGAAAAAATAATTTAGAAATATGATAAAAAAAAATAGGCCCTTAAAAAGATTAAATACAGAAATGGAGGAGAATCGGCAAATCTTCTGAACATTTTAAATATGAACTACTCTGTGGCCCATTGCTTTTATCCAACAACCTAAACCCTTTAATGCCCACGTTGTGTACAGTTATTTTTCCAATGGCATATGGTTTGAATGAATCGTGCTTTATATTTGTCACAAGATGCTTCGCCTAAGATATTATTTTGTTATTATTACAACCATTAAGTGATTTTTACTAGTGCTTTTAAAAAACTACATTTCAATAAGTAAAAAGATTCGTGTTTAATTGTTATGTATTACATTAAACAATTAACTCATTAATAAAGTAATATATTCTTAATTAGTACACGACAATGTATATTTAAATTCAATACTTATAAATTAATCGACAACTTTATATTTTATAAACATTGAATTTAAATGTAATATATAAAATTACGTCTTTGAATTTATAATAAGAATATTCTCTTATAAATTGTATTTTGATATTAAAATATTAAAGAACTTTGCACTTCGTAAAAGTGCTTGTAGTTATTTTAGGAAGGTTTAAATTGTAAGGATTTTTATGCTAATAACTAATTAGGAAGTACTCCATATATGATTATTGAAGTGATAACTACTGATTATGATACACAACTAAAGAATAAAGTTCTCGTTCTCGATTTCTCTCAACCATCTCAAATTACCACTTTTGTTATCTTTATCCGCGTATAAACAAAATCCTGTGGAGTTCAAAACTGGACTGCAGCGCGTGATGCTGTTAATTCGTTTAGATTTATTGAATTATGTTTATAAATGAATTTTATATGAAAAATCTAATGAATGAGATCATATTATGCAGTTCTTTTGAAAACTGTAAAGGATCTCAATCCATTACTTTCATACAACTGCAGATTCAGTGTACCAAAGTAATGACTCCGGTAACCATCTTAATATCATTACCTTAACAGCATTCATGAAAAACCTGTCCTCTTGACGTAATCAAGGCTTTAACAAATACTAATGACCAAAACCAGTGACAAAAAAATCTAAGAAATTAAAAACAACGAACTAACTCTGCAATTAATCCTAAAAGGAAAATGGTTGGATTGAAGATCTGTGATGTTAGAGCACGATCTGTAATTACCACTTTCATACGCTTATTTCACAACAATGCAACCGGCCTCGGGAGTTTATGATTATCTTTCGTACTCTTCAATTATCCTCCATACAACCTCAAACAATGGAATGTAATGGAATTTAACATTACTTCTGCAAATTCAAGCTACAAGATTTAACCGTAATCCGAACTTAACTAATGACTAACATAGAACCATAGAAACAGAGACAAACCTAATAAAATCTTAAAAGTTAGAGAAAATATAAGTCAAAAATGGAGGACAGATCATTTCCATTTCTCTTGTAGATCTTTCCTCTCGGATAATACCCAAGTGACAAATATTGCAGCCACAAGTGCAACAATTGTTAGAAGAAGTAGAGCATAGCTGAAATCTTCAGTTAATGAATCGTAAGTCCTAGAAGGAGCAATCTGAGTAAAAAATAGATCTACTCCGTAGGCAAAGACGAGGGATGTAGACTCCAGCTTGGCAGGCACTGTTACGATGCCTCGCAGACCTTCCACTTTAAGGGAATGTGTAATATAGGACTGCAAAAATTCAAACAGAGAAAACAAGAAATGCATGTTTAGAAGTACATAAAGCCCAAGTAGGCATTTGGTTGAAGTTGGTAACAAAGCCAATCAACTAATATGTATTTCCTTAAGCAGCCCTACTAGGCTTGGCAATTGAAGGAGAATATATATATATATCGCGGTCGCAGCAAGTAAAAGCAGAGATAAAGTCATTTTTCCTATCCAAATATAGTAGTGAGCAGTGATTCATTACGATTATTACTACTGTTCCTTCAACCTTGAACATAAGCACGAGTTACTTGTATACTGCAAACATTCTTTGTTTGCATATATATATATATATATATATATATATATATATATATAAATAGGGGGAACTATGCCAGAAATTGACTGCAGATATATTATGCATGCACGGATATATATTAAGGATGAACACCACATAGCCCTTCTTTTTGTTGTCAACCAAAATAGTTACCCAAGCTCTACCCTCTTTTTAACGTACTCTATCTACCTGAACAAAAGTCATTTAATATTTATAATGAAAAAGGAAAATGCATAAATCAAGACATATTCGAACAAACTGACACCACCATACATTGAGAATCCACTAATTATAGCACCATTTGTTAAGTTTTCCTTTGTTTCATGGATATAGAAAAAGGAACAAGAGACAAAATAAACCTGAGATATGATGGGCAATGAATCGGTCAGAGGAATAATTCCTTCCTCTTTCTCAGCTTGCGAGGGATTAAGAGTGCGCCGAGGATCCAAAAAGCGTTTATCAAGTGCCAAAACCTGGAAATAAATTTCCCAGTTGACATCCCGAATCGTAAGATTTCATAGAAGAAATTTAATGATAAAAGAGGATTGTTTCTGTTGATCTCAAGTTGAAAAACTCGGTCGGGTAAATAATACCAACCTGATCACCAATTGTTCCAATAAGAAGCTGCTTAGAAGTTATACCCTTGGATGTCAAAGTCACTTCTATTGCTTTCACAGAATGGGTAAAAAAGTACGACTGTGATTTTGTTGTAACTTCTGGTCGATAGTAAGAAGAAATGGGTGATGTAAGGTTATGCTTCCCAAGAACAAACTTCCAGACATCTTTGTTATCCTGTGAAAATCAAGGATATAACACCAGAATGAGAACAGACCAGTAACTCAAACATAAGAATGAACACATACAAAAAAAGACGATAACATGTATCAAAACGAGTGAGGGTCATCAAATGAAGCTACACAAGTTAACAGACATACCGCTCGAGACTGATCATAGACCTCAATAACTGACACCTCGTATCTGTGTGCTCTGAGATTAAAATAGTGATAGACAACCCAGTTTTCACTAAATACCTATACAAGCAATATTCATGTAAGATACTAAAAAAATTTAGTGTTACACCTTTTAAATAAGTGTAGTTAAAGCTTACCGCATGAACAGGACCCTGGCAACCATGATGTGTCATTCTATGCAATATACGACCAGTCACGGTATCAATGATATAGATGACCAACCAAGCCTCCTCAGGGGTGGCTGTTCCAATTTCCCCTGTGGCTTTAGGTGCTGCATTTGCGACAAAAAGTATATTGTTCGATACATACTTATACATGACATCATAGTCAGTCATAACTTTTGCTTGAGTATGAACAACCTACGTCAAAAAAGGGAATAACAACTTTAGGAAGAAGCAAAGCAATGATTAAGACTCAATGGAAAAATTGTCATCATAAAGCATGATAATGAGAGAAAACCCTTAATTATCATATTATTTGTTTGTTTATGATCATTTCTATTTACTCCGAGTAGTATAAATACAACTAATGACTTTAGGAATATACAAGGCACGTGATTAAGGAGTTTTACTAGATTTGGACAAGAATGACAGACATCATTTTACATGATTATTGGTAAATCAAAAATTCATTTGACAAATTCCTCCAAATTGAGACTCCTTCATTAATGCTATTGATAAGTAATAAAACCCACCTTAAGAGGAAAAGGCAGCCTGTAAACTCATTCATTTGAAAAAAGAAGAGGATTTTAAATAATGTAAGCTTATATATCTGAAATAGAATATTTATATTTCTTGAAAAATGTGGAAAGGTTGATACAGACAGTATAATATAACATAGTCAATTTTATTTTATAAAAAAAATGCTCTTTTAACAAATAAAAACTTAATGCCACAGACACCCTACCTCATTCGATTTTCTGGTTACAGTTGCGATAATCTTTTCTGATTCAGATGGGAATACAATAGACCATAAATCCCGGAAATCAAAGCAGTACTCATCAACTATTTGGTGAATGCAATTACTCTTCAAGGCATGACCTCTGACAATACCATTATCAGCCTCAACTGAGTACCAGTACACATTTGAAAACTCACGTTGCAAAATGCCAATAGCTTCAGGAGTTCTTGGGTATAAGTATGCATGTTGGTCTGTGTCTATAATTAGATGCAGACGCTGTTCAGTTGAATCGGTATAAGGCAGAGGAATAATTTGAGCAATGGTATGAGCAAGTCTCAAAGAATTGAGTTCCTTCCCTGTGTATGCATCAATAAACGAAAGAGCAGCCGGTGCAGCCAAACTTGGCCCACATCGCCCAACTACAAGGATAGATGGATTCTCATCCAAGGCATGATGATGCGGAACCTGCCACTGATAAATGTTAAGCCCAACGGGATGTTCACACACTTCTGTTTTACGCAGTGTATGAAGAAGAATAGACCAAACTACACGACCATCTCCAGTGTGCAAAGCAAAAACCTTTCCTGCCCTTGTAAGTACTATAAGCAACTTCCGAAAACCATTGTGATCACGAGTCATTTTGCTTTTCTCAGAACTCCTTAATCTCAGCGCTTGAATAGCGACTACATCCTCAGGGCTTGCAATCATTAAAGTTCCTTTGAGCTTCAGCACATGTCCCTTTCAATAACAAATCAACGCATAAAAAAGTACCGTTAGAAAAATAGTTAATGATATGTAGATAAAAACCTCAATCTCTAATATATGGATACAATAATTAAAAATATTAGAAAAGTCACACATGTCGGCTCTATGTTGCCTTTTCCCTATCGAAATGGTATTTTGGTTACACCTGTGAAAGGTGGGCGTTTTTTTAATTGATGAGTTGGGGGCTTTTTCATATGCAAAGCACGAGCCCATTGATCTATTTTTTTTTTAAAAAAAAAAAGATTACACACAGAATTAGTGACCAGTGCACACTGGTGTAAGTCAAAGTCAATTACATCATTCAATAACTTTTTATTGGATAAATCTAAATAAAAACTCGCAAATGAAATGAAAGTTCTTATCATATCGTATAGATCATATCAACAAATCCTAAAATAATCCGAAAATATTTGATACTCCATTGATATATATCAAGATAAATGTAATATATATTTTTGAAATATATTCAATTAGAAGCATTTGATTATATTCTAGCTGAATGCTTAACTTTTATATGTTTTGACACAAAACAGCAATATACAATTATCTTTCAATGTTGGATCAGTGCAAACCACATAATAATATATATACAAAGTTATTAAATGATGTTAGAGTGCTAAGTCTTACACCAGTGTAAACCAGAGGGTGTGTGTACGAAATTATGCAGGATGATGTCCTAATTAAAAAGAATAAAGGCAGACCTTAAGCCATTCAAAGAGGTTCTGTTCCACTTTTGCCACCGACACACCTTCCTTTTCCACAGGTAGTTCAGACGTTGTGACATCTACAACTGATGCAAGACCATCCTCTCTACTCCAGACAATTTCTCCTTGTTGTACTAATAATAGCGAATGATCTTCCATTACCATCAATGCTCTAAAACCGTACGATCTATCTGTCCTCACATAATTGTTTATAAAAATCTTCTCAATGTTCCCTCTTTGATGGTCTATTATTATACTTTCCTTGAGTAAATCACCATTCCAATCATTAACGTCCTTTACAAAGAGGTGAATATTACTGCCTTCATGTTGAATAAATGCAAAAGCATGTTGACCCTCTGAGATTAACAGAGCATCACTAACAGCCGCTGCATTATTAATTTTGTCCACCAGCACCAAGTCATCTTCATTTGTCACTTTAATTGTAAGAACATGGGAGTCAATACGCAATGCAAACAATTCAGGGAGCCTTGATGGTAATATTACTGCCTGTCCAGATGAATCCTTGATGAGGTCTGAAATGAGCTTCTGTTTGTAACTAATCTCTCCATTCTTAATGTTTATCGTCAATATCTTAGACCTCATCTTATCCAGTACCACAAACTTATCACCTGAGACAGATAATAATTCCCCAAAAGTATCACAGGGAAGTATTGTATGATCATCCTTGAGCAATTTTCCAGTATCAGCATTCAATCCATAAACATAAAACTTTGAAGATCCAACAAAACCAGCAGCATAGATCTTGTCAGTGGACTGAATAATATGGCTAACCTCAATGCTGCTGCAAATATGATTAAGATAACAATGTTAACAGCAAGTTAAACTTCAAAAAGAAAATCTTTCTCAGTAAGCCGAGTCAGCCATACCTTTCACCTGCAAAATCTTTCCTCCAGAGAACTTCACCATCTATGCCGGAAACAGCATGGAGACTGCCTTTACCAAAAACAAGGATCAAATCATCCTTGTCAGCTTTCAGGTTTTTCTGCAAATAAAAAACAGAACTTAATTGCGTGTTTAAGAAAATCACTCATGCACTCTCAGGTTTAGATACAGGCCTACAATTAAATAAACCAAGACCAAGGGCAAGTTTACTACAGTAAAAGGGCTGCTGGATGCAGCTTCGTTACAGTGATCACAAAAATTACTGAAGGTGAGAATTGGGTACGTGAGGAATGTTCACAGGGAAAGCTGGACAAGTCTGAATAATTCTGTTGGCTAAATTACTTCAATGCTCAATGACCATTCTGTTGAAAATGAAAGTAACTTAGTTTTAGGGGTTTCACATGAAACAACAGTATTTTACCAATAGGCAGGGTCACCTACATGCAATCATAAATCTAAAACAACACCGTCCTGTTCTAGTGTTCTGCCAAAAACTAGAAAATCAGTGTTCACATGAGCAGAGCAAGAAAAAATACTAAGTAGATGTGTTAGCATTAGCATAATGCACTCGGATAGAAAGGTAGGCTTGAATCTTCAAGTTAGGACAACTTATTTGCATTGGCATTTAACTCAATTTATATTTCTCTAATTATGTCCAAGGGAATTAGAAGTCAAACTCTTAATGTGGCACTTAAGTTTCAGTCTACATGTCCTTTCCATTGCTCGAGAGGATGCTTCAGATAAATCTATGGAAAAAAAATTATAGTGCTTAAAATATAAAGAAAAAAAAATCATTCACTAACTGAAATGTATAATATTGACTTTGATGTCTTTGAGCCTTGAAGGGAAGTCTCCCAAACCATCTGTCCATCAGGAAGGTTCCATGCTCTCAATATACTTCCATCCGACGAAAGAGTTATGACATCTGAAGCAATATGTGTACTTAATGAATTTGATCACCACTAATATAAGCTAAACATTTAAATAAACATATAAAATCTACTCTGACAAAGTGAGAAGATGCCCAAAAGCAAAGAAAACTTAATGAAACTTGAAGCTAAGAAATCACTCTGTGATAACAGTATGCATAATGGCCACACAGACATCCTTCAATTTATTTTACGTCATTATTCAAAAGAAATGGACAACAAACACAGAACATTTCTTTCACCGATGATGCACATGAGTTATATTATATAACCAAAGGAGATTGGATACTACACACTTAAAACTGGGAACGAAGTGAAACTAAACAGCTTATAGTTTAACAATAAAGCAGTTTAAACTAAGATATCTCCCCACACTTAGAATCATGCAAACATGTTGACATGCCCAGGATCTAGATCTCCAATTCCAAGATGTTCATGCGCTACCACAGTTGAGAATCAAAATAGAAAATTCAACAATGGGACTGCTTTTGACTAGGCATTTTATGAGAAAAAATAAGGCATATTATGTAAGTAGAGGAAACCAGCATCCAGTTGACATCCAAACATAGATATATTTTCAAGAGGAATAAAAAAAGAATGGCAAAAATTCATGCTTATAAGGAGAATCAAGGACACTAGTGCCACACTGGTCACCTTAACATCCTTATGATGAGATATTTAATGATAAAGTATAATGTACAGTAAAACTGCTCTTTGTTTCTGCAGTATAGTAAAGAATAGATTGCATGAAGTAATGCTCTACAGAGTCAAAGGTTAAGTGTAATACATTTTCCCAGGGCAATGTCAAGTCCATCAACAACATCGTTGGTCCCAAGAACATGCCTCCAAACTGCAAACAAAACAGAGTTCAGCACTTCTGATTCTAAACAAAGAAAACAAATAGTTAAAGCGAGTGATGACCATCGCTTGGGAAGGCTTGATTTACTTTTAACCAGTTCAACTTCACTAAATGGAGTTATGATAACATTTAATTGGAGCATTATCTTAGACAATAAGATATAACAAATATTTTAATGGAGTCAGCAAAAGCAGTTAAACAAACCAAACTTACAAATTTCTCCATGACGAAGGTCGAGTGAAGCTACAACGTTCTCTTCAGTGGACACCAAAACACGCTTCCGGCCAGTCTTTTGAGTGTGGAACAAAGCGTGCTTTACTTTCCCGATGTACTGTTGGTGCCTAGTAGTCAAACATATTCAGTAGTCACTAACATTTAAATTGCACAAGAGACCAATTAACGATTAGAATCGGAAATCTCTTTATCCGATATAATAATCCATCGACAACGCAATTCAACGCGTAGGTGAAATCAGATCGTAGTGCTCGGGCGACAATTACAAGTGGAGAAAGAGAACGTATTGAATTGGAGGAACAGAACGAAAACCAATCGAATAATCGCAAAGGTTAAGGGAGCATTCAGTAAGTGCGTGAATAAGTAAGAGTCGTCGAACTCACCAATCCATGAGACCAACTTGATCTTCGAAAAGAGAATAACCGATATTGGTTGATGAGAGAAAGAAGAGAAGGAGGAGAAAAACCCTAATCGCCATGGCCATGGCGATTCAGCCGAGCACGGATCTGGGAAGTGGTAGTGTTTCGTCTCTGCGTTGCTCACAGTCCAGGACTATATGCCGGCTCCTCGCACAAACGCAGACTTCCAACGTGTTAACAAGAACCAAAAAGAGAGGACGAGGGCGTAGAAATTTCGAAAGAAAATATTTAGAAAATTAATTTATATTTGAAAATAATGGACTAAAACTAAAACATAAATATAATTGAATTTATCGTGATTTGAATTATTTCATCATTTTTAACCAAGTCTTGGTTTATTTAAAAAAATTTAAAATAAATCTTTAAATTTATATTTTTTTTAACTAGGTGATATTGTTAATTAAAAATAGAATGACTTGCGACAAAAATTTAATTCAATCAAATAACTAAAACTTGTGAAATTATTACTTTACGAATTAACAATTAACCAAGAAAAAAAATTATACTTTAAGATCTGTCCATATGAATAAATATTACTGTTTATTCAAATTTGTAAAGACAAAATTACGAAATAAATTGCTTCGTTTTCATTGATTTAGAAGCAATAAAATGCGTCAAACGAGATTATTGCGCAAATTTAAAACAACTTAATTACATATTTACAAAAAAATTTCTATCTTTCAATTAATCTATTTCTTTCATCATTAGTTTAAGAGTGAAGAAAACAAACCTCAAATAATACTTCAACTTATTTTTTTTCACTATTATAAATTATACATTTTTATAATATATACATTTATATTTGAGTATAATAAAATTGTTATGATGGTGGTTTATGTGAGTGAAGTTTATTTGTAATTATTTTTATTTTTTCGGTGAAGTTTAAAAAAAATCACTTTACTTAATTTTTTTTATATTTAAAATTTATTTTATATAATAAATATAATTTTATATTATCTTTACTACTAAGATATTTTAATAATCTTTAATATTTATCAAATAATATTTTTTTTATTTATTACATCGATTAAATCTTACAAAAATAACATATAATTTACTCTTAATTCTATCAAATTCATATCCCTCAAATCATCACTTTAAAGTCAAGGGAACACGTTCTTAAAAATTGTATCTCAAAATACATATATCACTAACAAAATTTGTTTATTAGATTTCTGTATTTATGTATGATCTAAAGAAATCGTGCTTGAAAAATACATTGTGATATTTTTGTAATTAAAGAATTATATTTGACTTACAAGTGTCAAAATTAAATTTGTTTAAAAAAAATCCTAGTTCTTTCTTTTTTTTCCTTCACTTTATTAACTTTGTAAGTAGAAACCTTTCACTACGCGGAATAAAAGTATTTGATAGTCATTGTTGTATGTTTAAGATTGTGTTTTCAAAAGTTAGTTTTTCACAAAATTTTCAATGTGTAAGAGTGTTTTAATTTAATCTATATGATATTAATTTTGAAAAATCCACTAAAAATAGTTAGAAAATATTTTTTTATTCAGATTATTTATGTGAGAATTTCTATTGGGTTATATTCAAATATAAAATATTTATATTTGATATAAATCACACAAGTTTAGAGTTATCCTAATTTAATGGTTAAAATTTTTAAATAATTATAACTTTTTTTACGGACATCGAATACAGACGTAAAAAATAAAAGTTGTTGAAAATGAAATGAGAAAATATCCATTGGTCAAACTTTTCAACAGAAATAAATAAATATAATACTTATATTTTTAATATAAAGCTAATTACTTTAGTATTTAGACTATTAATAAAGGATTTAACTTTTTGTGTGTACATAATTTTGTCTACTTTTATTTTCTTAATTAATTTTTAAAATGAAAATAATTATTTTATTATTTTTCGATTAACCATTTTATTTAAATTTAAAATAACATTTTTTAATTAGGTGTTTTTAAACTAAAATTATTATGTTACTATTTTTATCTTTTAAATGCTTATTTATTTAAATTTTTACTGTTTAAATATGTTATTATATATTATATACTCTAGGCTAACCACACTTGTTACTAATTAAATTTTTACTGTTTAGAATGTATTTGTTTTTCGATAACCTAACTCATAAGAACTCCATAATTAAGCATGCTTAACCTAAAGTAATTTAGGATGGGTGACCTTCTGAAAAGTTTTCTCGAAAAGTAACAGACTGAAAAACTTCGTGTTGATATGTGAGAACGTGTGGAAACAGTCAATGTTGATATGTGAAAACGTGTGAAAACAGTCAACCATTCTTATAAATTGCCGGAACGTTACATGACTCCTACTCAAACTAAGCATTTCTTGCTTATGCTTTGAGTTAGCTAAACATGTCATTATACTTTATAATCATTCTCATACACATTTTGTGCTTTTTTTTTTATCTTGTATATATTATATTCTATAATTGTTCATTGCACAAATTACATTTGCATGAAATCACTCAAATTCTCATAAGAACATAGATGATAAATGACGCAAGAAAACATGAAGCATTCAATTGAATTCAAAAACAATAACGAAGGTTCACCCAAACCACATTAAAAAATTGAATTCCAAAATATTCTATACAAGGAAAAATAATTGAATCATTAATCATCACGAACACATGAACACATGCAACACAATCTCAATCATATCAAAACCAAAACCACAAAATAAAATTGAAAACAAAAAAGTAGAGAAAACAAGAAAAAGGTATTTGCTAAGGAAAGGCGACAGCTCACTTGGCTCCAAACTTGTATATTGTCTTGTTTAAAATCGGACCACTTTCCATGTTGATCATGTTCACGTAACACATTGACCATTATTTTGCCTCTCATGTTCTTCCTTATTTTCTTTGTAGATGATTTCATACATAGTTTATGCAGTAGCCGGTAAAAAATAGATAAAAAAAATCAAAGAATATAAATAATGAAAAAATTATTAAGTAGTGTAATGAAAAAATTACTAAGTAGTGTAATGAAAAAAAGATAATTGAAAAGAAAATGAAAAAACATAAAAGTGTAAGTTTATGATTAATAACGTAAACAAATTTCAATTACATTCATGCCTTTATTGGATTTTCTAATGTTTACTCTAATAACAGCAAATCTTTATAGGATTTTTGTTTACAGATTCTTTTTTTTTTCTTTTAATTTTTATTATTTTACTTTCTTGTCCCGCCCATTGGCATCGTCAATCACATGGCAAAAGCGGTATTAATTTTCTTTTAAAATTCAAAGAAACATATGACTGTCGCTGTCTTTATGTTTTTTTTTTTTTTCCTTTGCTTTTCCATTTTTGTTTTTTTGCAGGATTTGTTTTCATTTTCTGGTTTGAAGTTCCTTCCTTTTAGATCTAAAAACCTCCACAGATTCCTGAATCTCTGTTAATTTGACTCACGCACGACCACAGAACTAGTTGCGGCAGAAGGGAAATTCTCTACAGTGCCGAAGTTCTTCCCTTTTAGCGCCCCACTTGTTTGGAAAGTTGGAACAACGCTCCATTTTTGCTTCGCCGTCATTTCGGTAACTTGTTTCAAACTTCTTATGTTAATTGCTAAGTTGCTAAAAATGCTATATTGAATAAGACACCTTTATGTTTGGCGTGTGCATTTTCGCAGTTGCTGGCGGTTCCTCATTATTGGTTGATGACTCATTTTGATTGCTTTAATATATAGAGACTTGGGCTGTTTTTATATATGCATTATGAAACGTGTTTTGCAGACTTTTTGTGATTTGAGATGGCTTACTCTTGATGTATTTTTTGAAGGATTGCTTGTAATTTACTTTGTTCAAGTATTTAACCTGATATGCTTTGCTTACATTGTTTTATGATGCCAGCTTTATTTTGCATCTTTGGCTCTGTAACATGGTCACTTGGAAGGTCTTGGTCAAAGCCAACAGGTCATGACAACTGTTGTTTTTGGTGTTGAAAGACAAGAATTTTATTATTGTTTTGCAATTTGGATACTTTCTAGCCGTTATTGTACGCACGGGGATCATCTGGGGTTACTAAACTTTGGTTTGGATTTCTATTGATGGCATCTATTAGAAGAACTTTGTCGCCTGTTGCTAGGGCTGGAACTGCAACGAATGTTGAAGTCTGTTCAGTAGCTTCTCCGTTGTCTAAGTCGTCGTCAAGTCCTCATAACTGGTCACCTTCAGTTGGATTGGACTACCGTGCTTTTGTGTTTGGTGCTTTCTCCCCAAGGTCTTTCAGGGGTTTTGAGAGATCAAAACCCAGGGGCCAGCTCTGGAGGAAGGTACTATTCCATTTTTTCATCTGTTTCATGGTTGGTGTTTCTGTTGGACTCATTCCACTTGCATCAGTACACATGTCAATGAATCTCATGCCAAAACATCGAGCCTTCTCATTTGAGGTGATATCTGCAATGGGAAATTTCCAGCAGCTTGAAAATGCAGCGATAAATATAACACCATCAGTCAACGAGGCTGTGAATTTTAATGCTTCTTTGTATGTAACTGCGAAAGAACCAGATCTAATAGATGGCGTGGCATATAATATGTCAAATAGCCAAATCCGTGAACATTCACATGTGGAGTCTCAGAAGCTACTCATCATTGTGACTCCAACATACAATCATCTATTTCAAGCATATTACTTGCATCGCTTGTCACAAACATTAAAACTGGTCTCACCTCCCTTGTTGTGGATTGTTGTTGAGATGACTTCCCAATCTGAAGAAACTGCTGACATCTTAAGGAGTAGTGGGATTATGTACAGGCATCTCACTTGTAAAACAAATATAACAAACCCAGGCCATAGGAGCATTCTTCAAAGAAATATTGTAATGGCTCACATTGAAACTCATCGTCTTGATGGAATTGTTTACTTTGCAGATGATGATAACATCTATTCAGTGGAGCTCTTTCAGCGAATGAGAGAAATAAGGTCATTCTAAGTTTTTGAGATATTAATTTTGTTTGGCTTTCTCCTTCTCTTGCACACCTTAGCTTCTCTGATGCAATTTAACGAAAAATGCTTCCGATAAGTAATGTACTGAGGCAACATGAATAATAAGACAACAATTATACATACATTTTGTTTATTATGAATTTCTAATTGTCATTTGTTTTGTCTCTCTAACCTACTGAAGGAGAGGTGTGAGAAGGGTCATTATAAGTGTCTTTGATTGGTTTGGTTTTATGTTTAAATTTGTCAATTTCTGAAATAGAGACTACCTATCTAGTATCTAGATACGTTGCATCCACAAAGGTCTTCTACATTGTGCAAAGTAATGTGAGAATGATGGTCATTCCCTTTCTTTTGTGCAGCTTTAGTAATTAATTTCTATCAATCATACATGCATTTATTTTGATAGGATTCCAAAATGATAGGAAACCCCTGAGCCTCACCTCTTTTGGTGTGGAATCATATAACGAATTAGCGTTGGCTTTGAATTGTGTGATTATTATGAAAAAGACCACTAAAATGGCTCTAAAATACAAATATTATAATACAGAATTCAAAATTGTTGTCTAAAATAGACAGTTATTTCAAATTAAAACACCTTGAAAAATTAAGAATATAATGTGTATATATTTGTGCATGTGCATAAGGAACACTGATGAGCGCTATCTGCTGCTAATGTTTCTTTTACTAGCTTTCAAGTCTTCAATCAAATTGGGTCATGCATAGTGTTCTAGGATATTCCTCTTTCTTACTATAATTTTGCTTTTTCAACGGTTTTTTCATTTATTAGTTGAGATATATCGTCATTTTGATTTGCAGGCGATTTGGAACATGGACTGTAGCAAGATTATCAGGGGATAGAAGTAGAATTGTCTTGCAAGGACCCATCTGTAATGGAAATCGAGTAATTGGATGGCATACGAATGAATCAAATGGGAAATCCAAAAGATTTCATGCTGAAATGTCGGGCTTTGCCTTCAATAGTACGATACTCTGGGATCCAAAGAAGTGGCATCGCCCTACTCTAGAATCTATCAGGCAACTTGACTCGGTCAAGGACAGTTTGAGGGTTAGTAAATTAATATATCTGCCAGAATCTTGTAGATAAGTTAGAATTCTATATATATAGTAACTGATAATATTAGAATTAATTGAGGATATTAGGATCAATTAGATTGATGCTATAGTTATGTTATCAGCCTAAAATAAGGTTACTGAGTATTCTATAAGTATGTTCTCTCCCCTATAAATTGAATAGTTCCACTGAGGTTTAGACACATAAAATTCATCATATGCCTTTTCAGTTTTACTCATCTCAACATTGTATCATGAGCCTGTTTAAGAAACCATGGAAGTTTTTCGGTTTTTGTTTTTTCCCTTGCTGCACTGTTCACAGTCAATGGCTTTCTGACAAGCCACTACCATCGATATAGTCTTGTTGTGCAACAACCAACCGCTAAAACCATTCCTCCATCAAAGGGCTCACACGCCCTCATGCATTCAAACCCCACTTGCAACTTTTCAGTCTTCTTTGCCATGTCCGATGAGCTTCTGAATTGGTGTTTTTGCGACCAAACTACCCTTATTGTGCTGTTTTATGGATATGAGGTCCTTTTTCCATTTTGAAAGTGTTCGGCTGACTATTCTGTTTGGTTGACCATTTTTTAGTGTTTTTCACATTGTTTGATTATTTCTCTCTCTCTCTCTCTCTCTCTCTCAGGCTGATCCATAACAACACTAAAACCAGAAGCTTTTATTTTCACCAACTTTGTCATCCTCTGGTTTTTGTATATTTGAGATAAGGAGCAACATCTTGTAATTAGGTCAAATGCAGAGACAGAGTACCGAGCTATTGCTGTAGCCAGTCTCAGGAGTTTATTTGACTCAACATTTGTTTCAGGAACTGAAGTTTGGGAAATATCTACTATCTTATGGTCAACTAGCAAATATATTCACAAAGTCACTAAAGGGTCTTCAGATTAACTACTCGTATAACAAGCTTGTTTATACGACTTATATGCTTTAAGTTGAGGTGGATTGTTAGGATCTTGGAGATATGTTAGAATCCTATTGATATAGTAACTGACGATATTAGGATCAATTAGATTGATTATGTATTTACTATTAGCCTAAAACAGGGTTATTGAATATTCTGTAATTATGTTCTTTCTGCTATAAATTGAACATCTCCATCGTGGTCTTAACACGAAATTCATTTTCTGTCTTTTCTCTCTTCTAAACAATATCTTTATTTTTCTGACTTTATCTATTATTACGTAACGTGACATTTTCTGTTCATAATCCAAGTTTTGAAAAACATATCCAATCAGATTATCATTAGTCAAGTGTGGTTGGGAATTGTTCTATATGCCCTCATGGCTTTCTACAATAAGGATGGGAGAAAAGTGTAGTGTTCAGAACCGTACAACCTTGAATTCTGCCCTCATCAGTGATGGATTTGCTTTTCTACATGCAGGTCAGCACATTGATTGAGCAGTTGGTTGAAGATGAAAGTCAAATGGAGGGCTTGATGGACAACTGCTCGAGAATTATGGTCTGGCATATCGATCTTGAATCATCTTATTCGTCCTATCCACAGAAATGGATTGTAAAGAACAACCTAGATGCCATTTTTCAGCTTCCACTTGTGTGAAATCCTGGTGGAGAAGTGGAGAGCAGTAAATCTTCATCCTGGCTGTAAGTGAAATCTTTAATCTCTAAACTTCTATAGCCCATTTTGGTTTTTTTTAAAATCAACTACTGTCCAGCACTTTTTATTTCAAGTTTAACCAGTAGATGTTTGGAACAATGTTAAATTATCACTAACTGATTATTTGTCAGATTTATTCTTTATTGAAGTTGGATGAAACTGTTAACAATTATAGATTTGGTTTCGATAGAGGGAAAATAGATAAAGGTGGCTCATGTTAGTAAAGTGAAAGTATCTGTTGACAGACAAACACAATGATAGTAAAGTCAAAGCTTTAACCTCTATTATTAATTCAAGACTCCTTATCATAATTAAATAAGGAAATCACTATCTCATCTAGACTTTCTAAGATGTAATAAATATTTCATGAAATTTCTTAAAATTATTTTAAGACTCCTCTGAAAGTTAAACCTTAGCTTTAAGCTTGTTACAATAGATGCAATAAAAAATTAAAAAAAAAAGGAAGCAGAATCCGTAAAACATAGAGGAGGCAAGAGATATAAGATTGTTGGAAGATAGATGTGCAAGATGACTGGAATTATTACGAGTTTGAAGAGTTTGTTGGTGATGAAACCCGGGTTTGGATATTCCCAGCTGATCAAAATCAACCATACAAATAAGATTTCTCTTCATAGTTGATTTTATCTTAATCAAAGGAAGAGATTCGAGTGATTGAATCATGGAAATCAAATTCTTATTACAATATACACAAGTAGAAAATGAGTTATATAGCCATATTATTACACAAGCAATAGCACAGTAACACGATGAATAAAATGGATGAACAAGGTAACGATCCTGGTGGTTTTAGTCCAAAAACAAAAGGACTAAAGCATTGAAAAACATGGATGGAGATTAGGAGATGAACATCACATATTTTCACTATTCTGTTACTGTGATCCTTTCTTTTTTGTCTTCATCTGTATTCTGCTGCTCCTTTGTCAAGTTTAAAGCAAAACCCTTGCCTTTCATTTGAACTTAGTTCACTTATATTTTTGTATCTTTAATTATACAATTTTTTGTTTACAGCACCTTTTAATTTTGTCCCAATTGCTGTGGAAAGGTTAAAGCATATCAATTAATTCTAGGAACATGGTAAATTATTTTCAACCTGAGTAGGTTTTGATTGCAGTTGTTCCTTTGTCTATATGTTTTCCTCTGCCAATCAGGACTGTTGGAAGTCTCGCATGGACTAGAAATCAGGTCAATTTAGAATATATAAATAGGTACAAACCTTACCTTACAAACCAATTTTGTAAAATTGAGTTAGATTTAAAGCTCACTTCTTAACAAGAACTTTGGAAATAATAGCTTTGTTCAGGTCTCTGAGGAGGCCATTAAGTCACATTGTTTGTACAACCACTAACAATAAACTAAGATTTTGTAAGATTGTTTGTTGTAAAATACAACATTGCAAATTAATGGTCTTTCCTCTATAGATCTCCTGTCAAATACTATATTATTACAAGATACAATCAATATCTTATGAGATACTTTCTAGATATTTACGTTTGCTTGAGTTTTCAATTGAAATGTGTATACCTTGAATACTGTTTATGTTTTTGATATTGTGTGGTTATACGTCAAACAAATCCAGATTTTGAGAATTTTACATTCATGCATTTCTTCTAAGGTGTTTTGGTTCTAAATTTTTTTCACCATTCTGCATTGCAGGGGAGATATTATAAAGAATTGAAGGTGATCTGCAAATGCTTTGTTATCTATCTTCAACTGATTCAGTGGTTGGCTACTCCATATAACGTGAATGACTGCCACTGTCACGTGGTGGCATGGTTGTTTCCTGTGAAAAACTCCATTAACTAATGGTGCATTTTCCCCTCTAACAATTTGTACATTATAAAAACAATTATATAGTTTCTGAGCAGTCCACACCACACTGTCACATTTTGGATTTTTGTAGAGCACATAGCAGAGGCAGTGACGTTTCAATTGGACCCCTGCTACTTCCCTCCATCTTTTGTTACAGTTGAACAATCTCTCCTGTAAAATTATGGCAGGAATTTTGAATGTGAAAATATGTAACAGTTTTCACTGCATTTGAATCTTGTGGTTTTGTGTGATTGTCTAATATTAAATAATTTTTTTTAGTTAATCTTCCATGCATATGGTAATCATTTTACGATTCAATTAAGTAATGATTCATTAATTTTTTCTTAAATAAAATCACATGATAATTATTAAAAATTAAACATGTTTTTAGATATAAATAAAATTAGTCAAATTAAAGTTCACATATAAAAGGTTTTATTTTTTATTATATTAAAAATAAAATATATCCATATTTTTCAACTAAAAGTTACTTATACGTATGCAAGTGTATGGACACATTACAAAATACATATATTAAAAACTGTTTTGTTGAATAAAAGTTCTGTCCATATCTCTCTTGCAAGAAGAAAGTTTTTTTATTTTTTTTATTTTTTATTTTTTACCTTAGAGACAGTAAAACCTTTTACTACATCTAATTCAGTTCTCCCTTGATGAATCAATTTAAGGTAATTGGTATCTTTTGGCCCGATTCCATGGAAATTTTCGTATCTATAATGATATATGCGCATACCACAAAAGGGAAGAAAAAAGAAAGAGGCCTTTTTGATCAATTTATGTATAAGGACTTTGATAGTGTCTATAATAAAGCTTATATATATAATTTTTTTTTTTCATTTTTGCTTCGATAGGTATATATACAGAGTGAAATTGGGGAGAAGGGGTTGTTGTGGAAATGGAGGAAGCAAAGGGAGTAGTGAAACACTTACTGCTCGCGAAGTTCAAGGACGACGTGACGCCAGAGAAGATTGAAGAGCTCATCAAGGGCTATGCCAACCTAGTCAATCTTATCCCACCCATGAAAGCATTCCATTGGTATGCTACCTTGTTTATTTTTTCCTTTTCTTTATCTTCCTCACACCCACTTTCATCTTGATGCAAACAAGGCCTGCAAAATCTAAAAGATTGAATTTTTTCAGTAACTTCATTAAAATAGGTTTGCCCATTATTGCTGATGAAAAAGTGATTATACTTGTGAATAGAGTGAGTGGAACATTGACTGGATCTGGTTGGCTTCCAAATTATTTATTGCTACATTTTGAGATTGTACATGCTTGTAGAATTCAGAAATGTTACTGGTAATTTTTGCTAAGGCTATTGAAGAAGTCCGTCCGTGAAATTGCAGGATTTCAGAACAAGATCTTTGCCTTTTCTGCACTGTAGGGTTGATGGTATTAGCTTCCATGGGTGAAATTGCCTTTTTTCTGTACATGCTTGATGGTATTAGCTTCCATGATATCTAACTAATTGTCCAATCTATGGTTGTATGTGGCAACTAGCTTTGAGTGCTAGCGTTAGATCTGACAGGCCTCGTGCTTCTTAAAGATCCACTGTTTAAGGCTTAAGTTTGCACTGCAATTGTTTGACAAATTTACAAGTTCAATGTCACAGTTAAGGCCTGAATGAATAGAGTTTTGGATTTTGTTGAAAGAATTATATGTTGTTACCATTGATGGAACTTGCATAGATTGAGCAATGTCATTGAGCTTTCTAAACATTGGCATCTAAATAAACTCATTCTAGTGGCCTAGTTGAGACATTTGAGAACAACATATATGCATAGGTGATAGGTGAATTATGTATTGTAGGGGCAAAGATGTAAGTACTGAAAACCTGCATCAAGGCTTCACTCATGTGTTTGAATCAACCTTTGAGAGTACAGAGGGCGTTGCAGAGTATGTAGCTCATCCTGCTCATGTTGAATTTGCAAATTGGTTCCTTTCCTCTGCAGAGAAAGTGGTTGTGATTGACTATAAGCCTACCAGTTAACCTTTCATTGGGAACTTGATGCCTCAGTTCACTGATAAAAATAAGTTTGGTTGCTTCATCTCAGTTATTTTACGAACTTCAATGATTCGCTTTGGTGTATGCGCTACAATGATTTCATTTATGCATATCAATTTGGATACGAAATATAAATGTCTACCCTTCAACTTTCAACCTTCACTTCACATCACATTTGCTCATCTTGGCTATCATCATCTCTAGTACTAAAATCTAGTATAATTTTTGTTCTCTTTTTGTATCTTGCATTCAGAATGGTATTACATTTTAAATAGCTTCATTACAAAAGCATAAACATTATAAGGAGTGGTATAGTGTATTATGGTAACCTCTTAATTATAGTGCTCCACCAAATGTGTTTCTTTTATCATTTAGATTATCTGCATAATCACTGTTTGTAGATCCAATCAAATCACATTTTTTTACCATTTTTGTAATATATTCCAAAGTTGAAAAACAATAAGGAAAGACCATTAAAACTCTTTGAACACATGAGTTTAATGCTTTTTTTTTTTTAAATATTACATTCAAAAATAACTTACCACTGCTTATATACTAAAATGAAAAGATGTATCAAAGAGGATAAATAGAACAATCCTTAACAACGTAAGAAGTTTGATGATAGCATAAGAGTGAGTTCCAAAACATTTGGTCGGAAAATCCTTAAAAACATATACTAGTAACTTAAAAACGTGTTTAATTAAGTTTGAAATTTTCTTTAATTAAAGTATGTTTAATAATATATAAAACTAAATTTGCACATTCAATTGTAATTAAAACTTAAAAAGAAAATACATTCCAAGTACCTACAAAATAAAAAAAATGATAACAAAAATTAAATAACAAATAAAGGATAATTTATAGTATTTTTGTAGAATCGCATAAGCGATTTAGGAGTGTAGTTAATGAAAAAGTAGATATAAAAAACAACATAGACCAAATAAATAAATAAAAAATATTTCATGTTGATAATTATAGAAATAAAATAAGACATAAAATATGTAAGTATTGTGTTATTATAGATGAATATACATATAATAGTTTATAATTATAAAAATCAAATCAAAAAAATTATATTTACATATTATTTCTAATAAAGCACACAAAATTAAGTCAAGTTATCCTTTACTATAATTTTTTTTTTTAATGTTTCAGTATGTTCCTATTTTTGTTCAGAATTTCAAATAAGTCTCTTTCTTTCTCGGCGTTTCAATTGAGTCTTTATTTTTATAAAATTGAATCAAATAGGACCTTTGCGTCTAATTGAGATGACGCCGTTAGGAAGGATATGCTGACAGTGTAATTTTTTATTACGTGGCATTAAAAATGTGACTGAATTGTATTTTTTTAATTTTTGAATTAAAAAGTGAAATATACAGAGTATACTTCATTTTTAATTCAAAAATTAAAAAAATAAAATTCAGTCACATTTTCAATGCCACGTAATAAAAAACTACACGGTCAACGTAACTTCTTAACGGTGTCATCTCAATTTGACAGAAAGGTCCTATTTGATTCAATTTTAAGAAAATAAGGACTCAATTGAGACGCTAAAAAAGAAGGAGACCTATTTGAGATTCTGAACGAAAATAGGGACCTATTGAGACATTAAACCAATTTTTTTCTATAATTCAACTTTGTTTTCAATGTATTTATATGAAGTATTCTCTTCCAATATTATTATTTGTGTTTGTAAGGGCTGGAAAATATATATATATATATATATATATATATATATATATATATATATATATATATATATATATATATATATATATATATATATTCATATATGCTAAATAATAAAGAAAAGGGATTAAAATAAAGAGAGGGGCTTTTCCTTTATTCCGAAAAGCTTACAATAAGTTCTGTTTATTTCTTTTGAAATCTCTCTCTTTAAAAACTGAGTTCTTCAAAAACCTCTGTCTTCTCACTAACATTCCCACTCATTAAGTTATTGCATGTCCGGTTAGGTGGTGTCCAAACATCCACGATGTCGAGAGCTCCGTTTTTAACCGAACAGTATCTCCATTCTAGCTAGGTAAGTGGTTTTGCCCTTTTTCCTCCAATGTTCTTGAACTTAGGGCATGCGATTTTGCTCTTGCATGTGCCTTGTGTATTCTTCTTTTCATTCTTTGCCTTATTCTAGCTCTAAGGGCTGTTTGTTGTCACCAATGCGGTGATTTGTAGGTCCTGTTTGGTTCTTTGTTGTGTGGGGTCCTGTTTAGAGTGTTATAACAAGTTGTATTGTTCAACCTCCAGGTAAAGGGAGCTAGATTTTTGTTTGAAGTTATAATGTATGATATATGTGTGAACCGTATTCCATACACTGTTGTTGTTAGAGTTGAAAATTGATATTGTGCAGACTAAATGATGTGCCCTTAGAATGTTAAATTATAAATCTGTGATATGCTATTGATTGTACTAAGAATTGGTTGAGGCGTGTTGAGTTTTAATGTATCTGAGATGTTGACCTGTGTATTGCAAATGTTGTGATTATGAACTGAATTGAAAACGTTAAGAGGGTTTGGGTAAGAAAATTGTTGAGGCATTGAGTACATAGCACACTTAAGGGTTGTTAGGATAGAGGAATCTTAGAAACCGGAGTTAGTGCATCCCTGATCATAGAGAAGTCCAGGTCTGATCCAGTCAGTTGTGACTAGTCATGTGTACTGACGTTTATGGTGAGTTTAATGCATCAAACATTTTATTCTTCTCCAATGACCAATTTGGGGTGGTAAAAAACTTGGGTCTTTTGTTTATGTATGATGAAATATATATATCATTGAAGAGGTAGAGAGAATAGTGGTCTGTGCAGGTTTGGAGTGATTTTAAGGGAAATGGAATAGTGAAATGGAGAGTTAGGGGTAATGAGTTCAGTTAGATTGTTGTGATAGTGTTAGCAAGTTTATTTTGTCTTAATAGGACCATAAAATTGGTTAAAAATAGGTGAAAAGTGGTAGTTTAGGAATTGGGTCTCTAAGTCGAGTAAAAAGAGGTTTAGAGTAGAAATATGTGCATAAACACTAGAAAATGATGTTAGGAATGCTTTAGGAGCATATAATCAAGTCAATTAGGCTAGTACTTCGATCTAAGATCATTACAAGTTAATAAAACTATCTATAATGGGTTTTGGGGAGAGGAGTTTGCATAAATATGAAGAATTTCATTCTGCAGGTTATGTAGACTCGCTATGCGGATAGTTTCGCACAGCGAGTCCTCCCTAGGGGCGCTCTCTGTTTTGCGCTACTCGCTATGCGAAAGTGGTGCGATGTGTGAGTGGCTTAACAGTGGCGCCCCCTATTTGATAATTCGCAAGGCGAATTAGGTGCGCTTTGCAAATGGTTCTGGCCTGGAACCTCTGCCAGAAGTAATTCGCTAGGCGAGTTAGAGGGTGTGCACTATACGAAATCGTCTGGTTTCACTGTGCACCCTGGTGCGTTGTGCCACCAGGTCCACTGAGTTTCCCACTTTTCTTTTTCTATTTGAGGTGTTTGATGTTGTTTGACTATCAGGGTGTATGTATGTCCATATATTTGAATTGTGTGACTTTAAATAATATGACTACAAATTGAGATGATGAAATTGAGTATGAACTGGACATTTCAGGGTGAGATGATTGAAAGTGATTGGCGAGGTGTTGTTGTTGTTCTGTATAACTGTATGGAGCTTTGAAATGGTATGTTTATCCCTACACTCAAAGCACTGTTCATGCTCAAATAGAGAAGAATAGTGTGAGCGGTGAGAGTAGAGGGAGATCCTCGTTTATAGTATTAGAGTTTATACATAGACTGGTGTGAGGATTTACCTTGCATAGTGTTGGGGAGGGCTAGCTAAACTATGCAAGTGCACAGACGACCAATAGTTCAACAGTTATACCAATTCGGATGAGTCTTGTTGAGTATGTTGGGTTATTGGGCTCCCTTCCTATGTGGAGAATAGGCCCAAATATTGTGGTCCATTATGTCTCATTAGGTTAAAATGAGATGGGTCAGATTAGTAGAGCACAAAAGAGTCATTTGAAGAGAGACAAAAGCCAAGTGAGAGAAAAAGAAAGAGAGAAAGTCATTCCTGCATAACCCTAAACCTACATTGGTGTTTTCGTCGCTGTGAAGGCGTTCACCGTTGGATCGAGCTGATTTTTGGACAGTAGGTTCCAGACATATGGTTCTTCATTCGAACCGTTCCGATCGTCAATCGCAGGTCTAGATTGGGAGAAATTGGTCCCGAACCAGCAGCCCTGTTTTGGAGAATTTTCATCTTCTTTGTTCTCATTTGTAAGCATTTGTTCTTAGTTAATTTGGCTTATTGAAAATACCATTTGGTATTATTATTAGAGACTCTTTTGTACCCTATTATTGATCATAGTGGATTTTTCTTTGGTCTGGACGACTCGTGGTTTTTACCCTTACATTGAGGGGTTTTTTACGTTAAAAATTGTTGGTGTCTCTTTGTGCTTTGGATTCTATTTTTGTTCTATTTGTTTGGTGCTCCTCGCAGATTCTCACAAGAAGGGAAATTGAATTTCCACTGCATTATCACTCCTTGATAAGTTGTCATTTGTTTTGGCCCTTTCCCCCATCAGAGTAGTGGATGCATGATTTGAATGGTATGCTTTGATTGTTCTTTTCATATGTAACTAAGCATGATGACATTGACTGAGTGTACTATATGTGTATTGCTTGTTTATCTAGCTCACCCTTGTTTTCTTGTTGTGTGTTGCTTATGTATGTTTCCCTTTGTGATGATCATCCACTTGGATGAGAGCAAATGTTGTTGAGGAGGTCCCCTTGGAGCAATAGTTGGAGGATGTTGATGCTGCAGCTTAGTTTATTATGATTGTTATATTTCAATTTAAGTCATTTTGAAATACTTTAGTACTCAGATTATGCTATGTTGAAGTACTTCTTTGTCCCTAAGGTTTTAATTTTGATACTTCTTAGATGACTGTAACTTAAGACTTATTTGTAAATCTATTTCTAATGGTTCTCTTTTATTATAACATGTGAATGCCTATATTATATGATTGTTTTTATTATATACTTTCGATGTCACAGTATTAATATATTTATTTATTAAATATAATTTTAACTATCTTGTGGTGTTTTTAAAAAGTGAGTTTTTATAACTAAGATAAAATAAAATTATTGTAAAATCATAAATCACTTTTATTATTTTTGTTAAAGCAATGTATATATAGTTAATGATATGAAAGTTATTAAAGTAAACAGTGATAATATCTATATATATATATATATATATATATATATATATATATATATATATATATATGATAATTATTATCATAATATGATTAAATGTATTTTTCCCTATTAAATATTAACATTGAAGATTTATATATATAATACTTTATGAGAAAATAACAACCAACACGATCATACTTTTAAAATTATATATAAATTTTAATTTATTTATAAATAATAAAAAATATTAAATCGTTTTTCTTCTTTAAAATATTTTAAAAGTTATATTTTATTTTCTAATCAAATATTTACTTATTTAAGTTCTGTATTTTGTAAAGAAATATAAAATATATTTTATAAAAAAAATGTCATACAATTTAAAGAAACGCATCCCTTTCATTGTAGGCCTGGCATTTTGAGACAGTCTTGGATTTGTAGTGAATGCATGGAATGCAAGAACATATTTATTATTATTATTATTATTATTATTATTATTATTATTATTATTATTATTATTAGTTATGGGCTTTCCTTTTTCTATGGAGTGAGGTGTTCTTCTCTCCACCTTTCCAAGTGAGTGTTGTATCTCTTCACTATTTTAATTTATTTTAAAAATATTCTATATCTCCTCACTGTTTTTTCTATTCCAAAAATACTCTACACTTCTCCACTATCCTTACCCATCTTTCTCTTTCTCCCTCTACATTAATGGAGCATTCACATGGATTTGGATTTGTGATATATTACAAAATATAAAATTGAAAGGAAACTTCAATATTAGTACTTTCGCCATTTCCATTTTATAAAATTAAAAGTTAGATTCAAATATAAAATGATAAACATAATAATATTAATAGTAAATAATATTATTATTATTATATACTAACTTTATAATGACGAAAGAACTAAATAAATTCTAAATCTTTAACAAATAATTTTTTTTATATTTTAAGTATTTAGTAATATTTTTATATTATTTATCTAATAAATTAAATATTTTATTCAAGTTATTTGAGTCAAACATGTCGGTGAGTTAAAAAATTATAGATATTATATGAAAAAAAAAACACACGTATGCATAAACATTTTTCTAGAAATTTAGAATAAAATTTTACCATATATTAAGTAATTTGAAAAGAAAAAAATATACTCAACAGCGAAAATAAGATTGAATCAAACTTATTTAAGAAAATATATCACAAAAATAAGATTGAATCAAACTTATTTAAGAAAATATATTACAAGTTCAAATTTGAGTCATGTAAATGCTACATTAATGTAGAGAGAAAAAGAAAGATGGTTAAGGATAGTGAGAAGGTATAGAGCATTTTTGGAATGAAAGAAAATAGTGGAAAAATGTAGAATATTTTTAAAATAAATTAAAATAGTGGAAAGATGCAGCATCCACTTGGAGAGGTGAAGGGAGCAACACCCATACATTAAATAAGAATAGCATACCACCACATCAATAATTGAGGAAGAAAAACTACACATGTTTTATTTTCTTACCTACTTTTTTTTCACGTGGGTTTATATTATTTTGTCATATCTGATTTTTGTATAATTATTTTTTATCATTTTATGTTATATCTTATATTAATCACAAAAATCACATTTAATAATAAAAGCAAATAAATAAAAGGTTTAAACCTCTTTTTGGTTCCTAAGTTATGAGCGGATGTTCAGTTTAGTCACCGCTTTTAAAAATGTAAACCTTTGATTCTAAGTTATAAAAAATGTATCAAATGAGTCCTTTTTTAACTTGAAATAATGTTTTTGGTTGTTTCTTAACAACTGCTACATCTTTAGATTCCTCTGATTTGTTTCTTAATAATAACANCACTTTAGATTGCTCTTTGTACTTTGACCATGAACATCCAAAAACAAATCAGAGCAATCTAAAGATGTAGCAGTTGTTAAGAAACAACGAAAAATAGTATTTCAAGTTAAAAAAGGATTCATTTGATACATTTTTTATAACTTAGGGACCAAAGATTTACATTTTAAAAAACGGAGACTAAACTGAACATCTACTTATAACTTAGCGACAAAAAAAAGGTTTAAACCTAAATAAAATGACAAATCAAGGAAATATTTACGTTATTTAATTAATAAAAAAATAGTAAATATTTAATTACAAAATATAAAATTTTAAATTAATTTAGATATAATACTTTTTTTTATTTTGGTTAAGAATATTTGAAATGGTCCTAATTTTATTTTTCTATTTAATGTAATCTTAAAGAACATAATTTGTGTTCAATTTAATAATTTTTCTATTCAATATAAAAAATGTAATTTATATTTAATTTAATCCTTATTTGTAATTTACGAAATTTATAAAAAAAAATTATCATTTTAGAACTATATTAAACAGAAAAATAAAATAGAACTATTTAAAATATTGCCAACTGGAAAAGAAAAAGTATTTTACTATTAATTTATTCAGTTAAGAAAATTCAAAATTATGATAATAAAAGCCTATTTTAGGTGAGGTAGATACATAAAGAGTGAGAGAAAAGGGAGAATAGGTAGTTGTGGATATGGAGGAAGCAAAGGGACTCGTGAAACACATAGTGCTTGCAAAGTTCAAGGACGATGTCACTCCCGAGAAGATTGAAGAACTCATCAATGCCTTTGCAAATCTAGTCAATCTTGTCCCACCCATGAAATCCTTCCATTGGTATGCTACCTTATCCATTGCACATGCTTCTAGTATTGCTATAAGATTATTGGAATAGTCCATCGGTGAAATTGCAGGGTTTCAGAAGATCTCTGCCTTTTCTGCAGGATCCTTTTTTTTTGTAATTTTTGGACAATTTTCACCCACATTTGTAAAAAAAAAGACAGTTAGACATGAGAGGCCTCCTGCCTCTTAAAGATACACTGTTTAAGGCTTAAGTTTGCACTCCAAATGTTTGACAAATTTACAAAGTTTAATGGCACAATTAAGGCTTAAATGAACAGAATTTTGGATTTTGTTGAAAGAATGATATGATGTCGCAATAAATGGAACTTGCATAGATTGAGCAATGTCATTGAGCTTTTACTGCATATAACTTTCTAAACATTAGCATCTAAATATACTCATTCTAGTGGCTTATAGGTGATGGATGAATTATGTATTGTAGGGGCAAAAATGTGAGTGCTGAAAACCTGCATCAAGGCTTCACTCATGTGTTTGAATCAACCTTTGAGAGTACAGAAGCCATTGCAGAGTATGTAGCTCATCCTACTCATGTTGAGTTTGGAAAACTGTTACTTTCCAATCTGGACAAAATACTTGTGATTGACTACAAACCTACCAGTTAACCTTTCATTGGAAGAGTAATAATGCCTCAATTTCACTGTTAGTAAGTGATAAAAATAAGTTTGGCTGTTTCTTCTTAATTGTTGTAATCTCTACTATGATTATTGTATGTACTACAATGGTTTCCTTCATGAACTATCCGAATTTGATATTTGAATGTGGGTTACACATATGTATTTGTATGTAATTTATGGAATATTTTAGTATATTTAGAAACCAAATATCTACTATATAAAATACAGATACTTTTATTATGGTAATGGTTGATAAATAATTTTTTTTAAACGTCTAAATGAATTCATTCTTATTTTAAAAAGTAATTCAAATAAATAAGTAGGAAGCTAATTTTCATGTGTATTTGGATACTTTTAAAGTCATATGGCATTCATACCGGTATCTGTATACGTGAATGCATAACATGAATCAAAAATATTTTTTTGAAAAAGGAATACTTAATTTGGGACATAAGGATGCTTTTGAGTTGTATATTAGATCCCAATTTAGATTTAATAATAAATATTTTCAAGTGGTTGAGAAAAGCTTAACCATTTTGATTTTTTAGCAAGTAGATGGAATTTGAAACCTAATAACACTTACAATCAGTATTGATTAAGAAATTCTCTTATTTTTTTTTAAGCAAACTTATTATATATTTAGTCTAAGTTGACTTGAGAAAAAGACATTAATAAGCATTAGTATTTATTGCAAAAGATTTGAAAAATACTAAGGGTGAAAAAATGTAAAAAAATATTATATTTGAAATATTATATTTTAAGTTTTAAATATTAAATATCATGCTTAAATGGTATAATTATAAAAGTAGTTACATTGAAACTTAAACTCGTGTCTTCCTATCCAAAATGCATGCTTAATGGCCATAATAGCAGACAAAAATTCCACTTACAAATTACACTTCCTATGTAATCCATTATAATTTAAATGTTATTGGTTACAAAGTCATTATATTAATACTTTGAGTAATGGTAACATTCATTTAACACACTTAGTTATAAAAGAAATAAACTTTTATAATTTTTTGAGAAAAAAAATAAAAAATAAAGAAAAATAATGTTAAATAAATGTAAAATATTAATGTATGTCAAATATATTTTTCTAATACTTTATCACGTTTGTTTTGCAAATACTGAAGGAAAACAGAAAAATTTAAGATGAATATATATGTCATATATCTATATATAATTAATTAATTTATCCTGATACCAATTCACACCCATCAGCACTGGTATAAAAATTATGGCCACATGCATATTGACATTGGTGTCAGAATAATGGCCACCAAATGAGATTTTTAGGTGACACTGTTATCATAACATGGTTAAATGTATTTTTGCCTATTAAATATTAACATTGAAGATTTATATATATAATACTTTAGGAGAAAATAACAACCAACACCATTATAGTTTTAAAATTATATAAATTTTAATTTATTTATAAATAATAAAAAAAGACTAAATAGTTTTTCTTCTTTAAACCATTTTAATAGTGATATTTTATTTTCTAATTAAATATTTACTTATTTAATTTCTGTATTTTGTAAAAAATATAAAATATATTTTATAAAAAACTGTCATACAATTTAAAGAAACGGATCTCTTTCATTGTTGGCCTGGCATTTTGAGACAGTCCTGGGCCCGACTCTGTTTAGACGAAACTGGATTTGTACGCGAATGCACTAGAATGCAAGAACAGATTTTATTTATTATTATTATTATTATTATTATTATTATTATTATTATTTTTTTCAGTTATGGACCTTTGGTTTTTTCTATGCAGTAATTATGAATAGCATACCACCACACCAATAATTGAGGAAGAAAAACAAAACAAGTTTTATTTTCTTATTACCTACTTTTTTCTTGCACGTGTGGGTTTATATTATTTTGTGATATCTGATTTTTGTATAACTATAATAGTTTGTTTAGTATTATTTTTCAAAATAAGTACCATGGTAAAATTTAATATAAAAATCTAAATTTTAATTAAATTCTATATTAAATAAATATAAGAATCTTAAATTTTTATATAAATATATTTATAAATTTATTACTTAAAGTTTTAAATTGAAATGATATGAATATTATGAATTAAAAAAGATGTAACAATGGACAAATACTTACACTTACAAAATATTGTTAAAATTATAAATGTGAGACTAAATCTCGTCATATCCACGTTTAATCACTTCGAATTTGTTTGGTAAGGATTTATTGGAATACATATTTTCTTTCTCCTCTTGTATATAAATAAGTAATAAGAATGTGACAGGAGTATCTCCAAAAAAAGCATGTGGCATTTGATATTAAAACTTTTACCAACTAACCAAAATTTACAGAATTGTTTGCAAATAGAAAAAAATTGGTTTATATAAAAAAAAATCCATCAAAGAGATACAATAATAGATAAAATCTGAGCTCAATTCATAAAAATTGACACCATTTTAACCAAAAACTTTAAAGTTTTAAAGAGATAATATAATAAATAAAATCTGACCTCAATTCATAAAAATTGACATCATTTTTAACTTAAAATTTTAAAATTTAAAGTTAAAAATGATAATAATCTCTTATTTAAATTCAGGTCTTATTGCCATTGTTGTTTCTTTATGGTAAATAACTTATTTTAAAATAATTTATATAAAAAGATCCATATTAAAATTACATATATCTTTTATTTCAAATAATTCTTATAAATAACTCTCCTAATAAAAATCTCTAACTCATCTATTTAAAATTTATTTTTACATAACATGAAGAGAAAAAAAATATTGTAAAAGATATTTTGAATTTTCTTTTTCTTTTAGAGCAATTTATGTGATTTTGAGTTTGAATTTTTAGGATTTTTGTTTTCTAAGAAATCAAGCTGTGGTTGTAGTGTAATGAGTAGAAAGGGTGGAGATTGCGAGTTTAGCTCATTTCAATTTCAATTTCAATTATTGATAGTGGCCGTGAAAGAAGAACAATGAAGTTATTTTATGATAGTGTATTGGAGTGCGACATTTTGTCTCCATATGAAATTGTTTGCTATTTAAATTGATTTAGAAAAAAATAAATTATAATTAGTGGTTCATTAAGTATCTGTCATTTTTCTCTAACAAGGAAGATTTATAAGAAATATATAAATTTTTTTTGAGGTTTTACTTATAGATGCAAATTAAGAGTTTCATTGATATAATGAATTAAACGCATGATAACAAAAGTTTTTACCAAAAAAATTATTGAAAAGAACTTATCATTCAATGTCTCTATTAACTAATGATGAAATTAAAAATTAATTTATTTTATAATGTTGAAAAATGGAGCATGTGATGGGTATTTTGGGACCATTGTGTGGCATTAAGAGCTGTAGTAAATAATGTTTCAGGCCAAAAGATACATTTCCAAGAAGCTCAATAATTGAGGCTACCTTATCACGAGAATTCATAAATATAAAAACTGATAAAGGATACGACAATACGTATACCTATACAGTTGGCATCATTTAATGTACGTATTATTTGTGGTATATGTGGGTATCTATATATATATAGAGGGTTGTGTGAAGGAATAGAACTCAGAAGAGAAGAGATGGCAGAAGCAAAGAAAGAAGTGAGACTGGTGATATTGGCAAAGTTCAAAGAAGATGCTACTCCTGAGAAGATTGAAGAAGCCATCACAGAATATGCAAAACTCGTGGATGTCATCCCAGCCATGAACTCATTCCATTGGTATATAATATCATTCTTATATTACATTAATGTTTTTTTGTTTTAACATTGTCTGTTTTGGAGTTTAAAACATCATTGTAATTTTGTCTTGGACAATGAATTATGTTGCAGGGGAAAAGATGAAAGTGCGAAAGTTAACCTACATCTGCACGAAGGGTACACTCATATATTTGAATCAAGCTTTGACAGCATAGAAGGTGTTCAAGAGTACGAAGATCATCCCGACCATGCTGTGTTTGAAAAACTGCTTCTTTCCCGCACTGAGAAACTGCTTGCCTTTACCTATCAACCTACCATTGTTAACCTTCAAAAGTAATTAATGGCTTCTTCTGCTGCTTTCCTTTTTCATCCAAATAAGTAATATTGTTACTGTATTTTCTATGCACTGCAATATTCATCGTTCTGTCTCAGCTTTCTTTCACCATTTCTCCAACGCTAAATCAACTTCTTTTATTTTTCTGTTTACATTTTCATTTTTACATGATAAAATAGTTATTTTATATTTTTTTTAATTTAAAAATATAATGTTAAAAATAAATATAAAAAGATTAAGTTTGTGAAAAATATTTTTCTTATATTTATACACCAATACTACCTATTCAAAGTGTTTTATCAGTTAAATATACTCAACTTCGTAAGGGTAACTTTGTAAAAGAAGGAACATTTCAAAAAATGTATAAGAAAACTTAATAATTAATTAAATAAGATCCAACAAAATAAAATATATTATGGAAATAAAATTTAAATTCTTTTCTGACTTTGTACTATGAAATTTACACATGCTTTTATT
>NC_028355.1:16779047-16836829 GCF_000741045.1 Vigna radiata var. radiata | reverse complement strand
TATATATATATATATATATATATATATATAATATTTTGTTGACATAATTTGAATCACACAAATGTTGCATTTATTGGCATACACTCTTCCACACAAAATGAAATGCAATTGATAGGAACCTTTTTAATATATATGTCAACGAAATCCATTGGGAAAATAAAAAAAACAGAAAGAAAATAAAATGAATAGTAATAATTATATACTCCAAATATTGAGCATTATATTAATAAGTTTCTTTTTAGTTTCTTAACTTTTGTTCTCCTTCTCAACTACATCACTAATGATATTTACTAAAACAGTTATCGAATCAGAAGATTAAGAAAAAGTGAAGCTAATATGAAAACAAAATAACATATAAGTTTCCTTAGATGCGAACAAAATGTATTTAAAAGACATTATAAAAATGCTATTTTAGTAACGCCACTAATATCAATGAAAATCTTTTGTAAAATAATTATGAAAAAAATAAAACATATTATTAAGTCTTCAATGCAAATAAAATGTTTTTACAAAATGTTTTGGGTCATTTTGGACAACCAACATTTTCATTGAAAAAGATTGATGATTCATTTGAGAATGTCATGGACAACTGAAGTATATTTATATTTTAAATATGGAGGTATTATTCTTCCTAAAAAGTAAACGAAGATGTAAAGTAATACGACAAAAAATTGTACATGCAATAAAGATTTACCACATTAAAATTTCTTATTTCAATCTCCATATACATGCATGTTTTTAATCAAGTAATGAATCTCTAAAGTAACAAAAGTTTTGAAACAATAGTGAAATTAAAATAACATGTGATTATTTTGTTACAAAAAGAAAGATTAAAACAACGAAGTGGGTTTTAAGCCTAACTCAACCTTATAAAATCAGTGAGGTCTGCATCCCATTTATAGACTTCCAACACACCCTCCTCATGCCGAGGTATATACATTTCGAGCGTGAGACTAGATATTAATAGATGGTCCGATAATGGCTCAACAATGGGTGGAACAATATGCCCAACAAATATCACTAGGATAGACTTTAACCATAGCTCTGATACCATGTTAAAAGTGGGTTTTAGGCCTAACTCAACCCTCACAAAACCGGCTTGTAAGATGAGGTCTGCATCCCACTTATATATTATAAATTGACCTTATCTCTAATCGATGTGAAACTTCCAACACAACATATTTGACAATCTTTGGAGGATATTAAATCAGATTAGTTACACGTATATATCGAATAGAAAAATTATGAGGAATTTTTATAATAATAATTTTATGATTTGTTATTCCAATTAATAAAATAAACATATATTTTATAATAATAAGTTTTTTATAATAATAATTTTATGATTTGTTATTCTATCTTAAGTTACTCTTAAGAGTTATTAATTATTTATTGAAAAAGCTTTTTAACGATTTTTTTATAATTTTTTTGACAACGGTTGTAATTGATCTGTATTAAATATTTTTTTAAAATAAATTTAAATAAAATAATAAAATAATAACACGTATTTAATTATAAAAATTGTTAAAATATCTTATTATTGATTGCGTAACATATATCCATCCCCAATTGTTATTCAAGTCGATATAAACTTTTCACAATTGTAGGAATAGACATTTGTTTACCTCACTTCTCTCAAATTCTGACCCTAATGTGTTAGTTGAGAGAAAAAACAACGATTCATGGTGTATTGAGCACGCCAGCTGTGAGTTAGCGAAAGCAGTTACGTTACGCATAGACTCACTCTCAAACATAAAGTGAGACCAGTTTCCCTTGAGCTTCCGCATGCAGTACAGGATGGAAACCAAGTTCTGTCACCCTCTTCTTTTCTCTCCTACATTCCCCCTTCTTCCTCCTCTCCCTCTTTCTTCTATCACTCTTCGCTTTCCCTCCACATCACCAACCACGCGCCTCCTAGCTCACGCTTCCGTCTCCGACACCGTTCCCCTCCAAAACACCCCACAAACTCCGCCTTCTCTTACAGTCAAACCTACTTACTCCCCCACTCCTCCCAACCGAGACCTTCGAACCCCTCACAGCGGGTACTATTTCGCTTTCTCTCCTTCAATTAACACTTTCAATCTCTCCATTCTTTTAACTCTTCAATAATTAGGTACCATTTCGATGGGACTGCCCGCAAATTCTTCGAGGGATGGTACTTCAGAGTCTCCATTCCGGAGCGGAGGCAGAGCTTTTGCTTCATGTATTCCGTCGAGAGTCCCTCGTTTCGCAAGCCCTTGACGACACTCGAACAGTTGCAATATGGGCCCAGGTTCACCGGTGTCGGAGCCCAAATTCTCGGTGCCGATGACAAGTATATTTGTCAGTACTCTCCCGAATCGCAATTCTTCTGGGGAAGTAAGGATTGGTTTCTGCACTTTTTCCTTTTTTTTTTTATCTCCTCTCATTGTTTAATCACTTTCTTATTCTTTGGATTTGAATTTTGGAAATGCTTAGGCAGGCATGAATTGATGTTGGGGAACACTTTCGTACCCAACCAAAACTCTAAACCTCCGAACAAGGAGCTTCCTCCTCAGGTTTATATTCCATCTTTCACTCTCGTGGTTAACATAAAAGTAGAACATTTTACCAGGCACATGACTATTTCGTGTTAAAGTTTCATCTAAACTCAAATAAGATAAAATTAGAGTCAATTATAGTAGTAGATATTAGGACTATTGGGTCACTTGTTGTCTTATCATCTCAGATGTATAATTACGCAAACTTTGTGTTAGAGTCGTCCTGTCGTTGGTGAAGATATGTTAAAGATCTTACATTGACCAGTGATATATAATCATAATAGTGTATATAAGTGAATGACAACACTTAACGACCCACTTTTGAGGTTAAACTAGGCCAAACTCAAAATCTAAGTCTTCAAGTGATGTGTTTTCAGTGGGACCTGTTCTGTTACAGTTTTGGACCTTGCTTTTTCTTTTTGGTAGTTCTTGACTGTCTTGCAAATTGCAATAGGGAGTTTTGTTTCTTAATTTTCCAACAATTTTAAACGCCCAAGCACATGGTTTATATCTGTAAGTATGTCATAGTTGGCTTCCAGAATGGTCTTCTCTATCTCTGCTGATTATGCTTTGTGTGGGTCATTCTGCTTAGGAATTTAATGATAGAGTGCTGGAAGGTTTTCAAGTCACTCCCCTTTGGAATCAAGGTTTTATTCAAGATGATGGAAGGTGGGGGTTAGATTTCTTTTTAAATATTGCATTCTCTGATTCTTTTTTACATGACATGGATTTTAATTATAGGTCAGATTATGTGGAAACAGTAAAAACGGCTCGCTGGGAGTATAGTACACGCCCTGTATATGGTTGGGGTGATGTTGGGTCTACACAAAAGTCTACCGCTGGGTGGCTTGCAGCTTTCCCTGTTTTTGAACCACATTGGCAAATATGCATGGCTGGTGGACTGTCAACAGGTGTTTGCTACTTTTTTAGCTGTTGGCTATTTGATGTTTTATTTTATTTATTATGATCTAGTGTTCTGCTTCTTACGGCTGAACTGAAATATGATCATTTTGATTGAATTATTGATATGAATATATTGTGACAGTAACTACTAATGTAATTTGCCAAAGAGATTGACATTTAGTCACTTAAAGATAATAATAGATAGAAAGCTAGTAAGGATTAAATCAAAAACATTGTGAGGCTGAAAGCATATAATTGTTGTTGATAGAGCCATAATGTGAGACAGGTAGAGTGAGTGGTCTTATTCTCCTTTAGAATTTTGAAGTTAGAATTGTAATGTTTGTATAAAGATCGGCTTTTAGGATTATGTTTGATAATCAGTATGCGAAGTGCATGTGTTCTTTAAAGTTAATCACCCCTGTTTGCGATGAGATAGTTTGTCCTCATTCATTTTCCTCATAAAAATTGAATCTCAGGTTGGATTGAGTGGGATGGCGAGAGGATTGAGTTTGAAAATGCCCCATCTTATTCAGAGAAGAACTGGGGTGCAGGATTCCCGAGAAAATGGTTTTGGGTAATTTTTCTTTTCATCACGAAAGTGTATCCTTAGTACTCGTGATCACATCAATTCATCAGCTATAGCTGGTTGTATGTATGCAATTACAAACTTTTTGTCTTTTGAAAATTATGGATAGGGAGTTTTTTCTTCATTTTATTTATATCTTTAGCTTTTAAAATAATCAGTTGTCTATTTACTTAATAATCACTAGATGCAAGAAGGGTAGTCCTTAACATTTAGGGCTTGAAGACTTTTAGGAGGTGGAGTCCTCATGCTACTTTTGGATGATCAAGTATAACTTGATAAAGGAAAAATATAATATTCTGAAAGGATTAGCTTTATAGTGATTCGTGATATATGATAGAACACCAATTAATAGATTGATAGAGTATAATTCTGAGTATAGACAACGCACACGATACATCAACACAATTGTTGTCCTAGAGATGGAAGTTTCCTACAAAGAGTATTCTCTATCCACAAACTGAAAATCATGACACACTAGCCTAAGGACACACCTTGTTATGAGATATAATCCTAATTCAAAATTGTTCAGTTATTTTTTATGAATCACTGTCACCATGGACTTTCTAATACAGAAGTCATAATTGAAAGTAATATAGGATAAGTTTTTTCTATCACATGCACTCCTAATATTGACTGCCTTCAATTCACCAATAAATCCTTCCTAATCAATCTATTTGGATCTTGGTTTCCATCATTACTTACTGCTTTCTGAAAGTAGAAAAATGGCTTTTTCCTTATTCTCTTCATCTATTTTTCAATAGCAGTTACATCTTCGCAAAAGGTATCGTCATCTCCCAAAGTTACTAACATGAACTGATTAACCTCGCATTGGTGTAAAGAGAGGATTTCTCTCACCGGAAAAAATGCCTTTGGTTTCTCTCTCCCTGTGTTCTTAATTTAAATATTGCAGCTCCTTATACTTTTCCCGAAAATTCTGTTTTTATGAATTTGTATATGGTTTAGTCATCTATGTAGTTTAATTTTATGTAGCACTAATGTACTATCATACTTTATTATTGTGAATTGTGGTTTGCTACTTTTCTTTATTATGGTGTCGAAAAATTGAATTATTGTTGTATTAAGAGTGTTATGTTATGATATATGTCATTAATAGATTTTGAATATTATGTTTTATATTTGATAAACTCTTCGAAGTTTACGGTAACTCTCGAGTTTACATCAACTATTAAGTTTCGATAAATCTTGAGTTTGGCAACTATGTTTCTAGGTATGATTTTGCCCCATTGATCCATCCTACAACGTCTTTCCCTTTTAAGGTGGCAGTTTCACTTTCTTAACTTCCATACAATAGTCACTCATGCTTTACGATAATCTGAATTAAGTAGACCCTTTTTCTCTGTAGTCTTTCTCCATGATTCGAACTTCCATGCTCTTCCTCAGCATGTTCTCCAAACACCTTCCTCATTTCAGTTAAAAGTTATTCGTCATAGTAGTTTCCATTTGTGCCATCTTTTCTTCTATACTAGCCACAATTCAACCCTTAATGCTACCCCTATATCCTTTAAGATCCTCTGCCAAAAAAATCTCTATGTTCTGTCACGGTAATATGACAAATTTAAATTCTGGCTTCCTCTTTTGGGTGAGAACAAAATCTGATAGAACATTAATTGATAAACTAATGAAATATAGTTCTAAACATTAAAACCAAACAATATGTGTTATGAACCTAGTTTAAGTGGATAAAAGATACAAATCACTCTATAGTAAAGGAATTACACTTAGTTAGATATTGTTATAGTTTTTTGTGGAAATATAACAGAATGCCAAAATTGTAGGTTCTTGTTAAGTTGTTATGCATAGTTAATAGTTAGTTGCAAGCAATATTTGCTGTATATATGTACTGCAATGATACCAAAAAGGTAGCAATGAATGAAGTCTTAGTTTTCTCTCTATTTTATTATCTTTTCATTCTCTTTTTCTCGAGGCTCCTTCCCTCAAAGTAGGGTTCTATCAATACAGCAATACAATTCCTGTCCACAAAAGTGTCCTACAGGGAGTACTATCCATCCACAAACTTCAAATAACAACACATTTAACTAATTCTACACCCTACTATTAGTTTAATCCTATACATAACGGTCATCAGCTATTTTCTATGAATAACTACCACCATGCAGTTTCAATTGCAGAACTATTACAGTGTAAGTTGTTTTCTATCTGTGAGAAAAATGGAAAATAATTTTTTTCAGAATAACTTGATGTTTTTACCAGATGGAAAAACAACTCAAGAGTATTACAAGAGAACAATTAAGATACCAGTACTTTGTAAGATGCATTGAACCTAGCTATACCAAGTATTAGTATATATCTTGGCAGAAAAGGGTAACGGAAAAAATAAACATGAAAGAGTCTCTGTATCTTAAAATATTTCTATTTCCTATTATATATACTTCTTAACAATTGCCTCAAATCCACCAATGGATCCTTCTAACTGACCCACTTAGATATTAATTTTCATCAGTAACTAAGTGTGCTGGAATTTTTACGGCTGGTTAATATACTTCTACTTTATATTAATAATTACTTATTCTTATCAATATTTGGATTAGTGTTTGTATATTTTTATGCATATCAAATTTTTGATGTCTCTTGCAGGCTCAATGTAATGTTTTTGAAGGTGGTAGTGGAGAAATTGCTCTTACGGCAGCTGGTGGATTGAGGCTAATTCCTGGAATAACTGAGACCTATGAAAATGCTGCATTGGTAACTTTATACAGCACTTCGCTCTCAGTTTGACATATTTATTAATTATATTTCACTGGCTTCATGTAATATTAAGTTTAGCTTCGAAATAAATGGTGGGGCGAGGGGTAATGGGACTGACGAAGATTGAGAATGTATAGCTAAACTGGTAATGTCCTTTTGTCAAAATCACATTCTGTGGTAGTTAAATATTCTCTATGATTTGACAAAACCTTGTGAGGATGAAAACAAGTTTATATTATATATATATATATATATATATATATATATATATATATATATATATATATATATTTCCTCAGTTTGGTTTTAATTGCATTCCCAACACTTGAAGGAAACTTTTGTCCACCGTCTGCAATCCTGAGTGATGAGGAGACTGGTGATAGTTATGCAATTGAAGTGGTTTAATTAGGTCAATATTTCTTTTGGAATTTTTCTAACTGACATGTCTAATGTTTGATAGTATTTTTTTTTTTTTCCTTTTTTTGGATCCAAACTTTTGGTGAAAGTTTCTTTCATGTTCTTGTTTTGTGATTTTGTTTTTTTTAGTATACCCCTAGATTGGTTGTTGGACATTGGTTGCTTTTGTCCTGACTTTTCTAAATCCTTATTTAGTCTCAAACTTCCAAATTAATGTTAACCTCAATCCTTTTCTACCTCAACTTACATTGATTTTAAGGACCAAAGTGAATGAGTTCTTGAAAAAAGTCAAATAAGTAAGGTTTTGAGAAGGTTAGGGAGGGACTAAAGAGATCGGTTCTTACAATAATCTAGGGCTTATTTTTCTTTTCTACATATTCTTTTGCTCACAACGAACAATTAATCTTTTTAGTTTTTATTATTTTATTTTCTTGATTTTTTTCTTAATTTTATATTACTTTCTGTGTTGCAAACTGCTGCAGATTGGAATTCATTACGATGGAAAATTTTACGAATTTGTGCCATGGAATGGTGTTGTTAACTGGGAAATTGCTACTTGGGGTTATTGGTTTATATCTGCGGACAATGGCAAATATGTGGTAATTATACCTTTCCGAGTACTTTTTACCTTTTTCAGTCGTTTAGCCAATAGTTCGCACAGACCACACCTAAGTCATTGAAGTTTGCATTTCATTTCCGTTTGATGAGATCTATAAACTATGAACTCATAATTGCGAGTAAAAAGAGGGCAATCAGTTGAATCAGCTGAACATATTAATGATTATACGATTGAATAGGTAGTAGTGGGAATTGCTTTGGTACTACAGAGTATGTCAGACAGAAACATATTGTTATTTTGGCAGGTTGAATTAGAAGCAACAGCAGAGGATCCAGGTACAACATTGCGTGCTCCAACAGAAGAAGCTGGCCTTGCCCCTGCATGTAAAGATACATGTTTTGGAATTCTAAAACTGCAGATGTGGGAACGAAGATATGATGGCAGCAAGGGAAAGGTCTCAGTCTTTTTCACACATAAATAAACTGTCTTTAAGATTTGGTATTTAGTGGAAAATTCTCATGAATATTTGGTAAATGGCAGATCATTTTAAACGTTTCAAGTAACATGGCAGCTCTGGAAGTTGGAGGAGGTCCATGGTTTGACACTTGGAAGGGAAAGACATCAACACCAGCAGCCCTTAGAAGTGCCCTTCAATTACCCATAGACGTAGATAGCATTTTTAATCTTGTTCCTCTGTTTAAACCACCTGGCCTGTAGTCAATCGGTTTTAATTTAATCATGCAGCATAATGCATGCATGCTATATTTTTATGATTTTGTTATAATAGTGCATGAAAATATTCACAATTTCACCATATAGATAGAAAAGGATTCTTGTTGAGAAAAGAAGTATATAATAACGGTGTTTACATTGATTTTATGAACAGAATTTTATATGTCGTTGATTATTTATTTACTCTAATGTCAAATTATGCACAAAAAATGCTAATGTCCCATAAATAGTGGTTTTTTAACGGAAAACTGACGTGAACGTTAATTTACTTAATCTATAACGATACTAATAAAAAAAATGAAGAACTTATTTCGATCTTCTATTTTAAAAATTTGTAACATACAATAAAGTTTAAAATTTTGAGTTTTATCAAGTTTAATTAAAAAAATTCATGTATAAAATATTCTTTTGCCAAAATCCTTGGTAATTGTAGAATAATGCGACTACTATTATTTTATCTCCAATTTTCTTCAACTTGTCTTTATTTTCCTCATTCCCTGTTCAAAAGATGAAATGATATAATGATAAAGTGAATGATAGAATATTTAAATAAAAATAAAAATATTTTGAATAATAAATAAAAATGAAATTTTATAATAAAAACTTAATTTTGAAAATATCCATTAATTAAGTTTTGCATCTACTTTCCAATAAATCTATAGAAATTTGGCCACTACAATGATATATGAGTTTTTCATAGTACTTGATGTCTCTTTCAGACTTGTTAAGTAGTTGAGAAAGATGGTGTGTTTGAATCCAATTTGTTCACTGCTAACTCTCTTACATAATATTTATTTCTATTGCCAATGTTGACTTCCACACATTGTTTTCTTTACATGCAATGGATCTTATTTAAAATTAAAATTGAGAAAAATTTAAGACTTGAATAATGTTACTTCTCAAATCCTAACCTATATTGATTTATGTATTCAATGAGAATTATCATCTCATACTCTTTACAACCATACGTCTAATGTATGCTAATGTTATCTTTAAGGTATTGAATTTATTTTTAATATATTCCATATTTTATATAGACATTATATTATGATAAAAAATTGAAGAACTTATGCATACTTATAAAATTAACTTGTAATTTCTTTAATTTATTTTGGATAAGCTTAATATTATGAAAAACATCTTGTCAAAATATTTTTTAAACTTTTTTATTTTTTTTAAATATATCTTCTCCAATAAAAAAAATACATTTATTGAAAGAATTTTTAATAATCAATATTTTTATTTAAAAAAAAAAGAGAATTATTAAGAAAACACAAATAATTAACTAAGCAAATGTAATCACCACTTTTCTACACTTTTTTTTTTCAATACAAATCTTGCGAATATGAAGGGTGCAGCGTGCAGGTTCCCCTATCTCTCCTCTCCTTCTTAAGGTGATGATATAAAAAGTTCTAAATGTAATGTTTTTTAATTGCTAAACACTATTTTGTACAAATTTCTTAAAATTATTAAAAATTCAAAAATTAAATATTTATTTTTATCATGTATAATAAAGTTAAATTTTCAATTTTTAAATTATTTATTTATATATAATGTATTTAAATAAATTATTTAAACGTCAAATAAAACTTAATAGTTATTCTTCCTTGCATGTCCCAACTTATTTTACAATTAAAATTTACAAAAATATATAAAAACTTGAAATAACAATGTAAAAAAAATTAGAAAATAGTAAAAAGAATATCTGAAGATGATAGAAGAAAAAATAAGAATTTCAAAGGTCGGTGATAGATTTCAATAACTTAGATTTAAAATAATTTGTTGCAAAAATAATTTTTAATAGAGAGTTTTTATTGCATTTGAAATTCATTTTAAATTTTTAGTATTATATTTTCTTAATTTTTGTTGGTTTTACAAAATGGTGGTATAAGAATGGACTTTCATAATTATAGATAATATGAAGAATAAATTTCAGCTTTAGTTTCGGTCTCTCTTTTAAAATAAGTATATTTTAGTCTTTCAATAAACTTTAATTTTATTTATTCAAAATTAATACCTTAAAAATTGAAAAAATAAAATTATTTTAAAAAATAAATAATTAATTTGTTAAAATTTGAATTTATATAGTTAACATAAAAATGAATTTTTGACTTGTTGGTTTTACAAACTGGTGGAAAAAAAAAGAGTTTTTCAATAATTATAGATAATGTGAGGAATAGACCCCTTCAATAATTATAGATAATGTGAGGAATAGACCCCTGTGGCTTTGTATTTAATATATATATATATATATATATATATATATATATATATATATATATATATATATATATATATATATATATATATATATATATATATATNTATATATATATATATATAATATTTTACAAAACATGTTCAAAATTTCTCAAAAATATCTTGTCACTGGTATTAAAAAATATATTCTGCTCCAAAAATAACAAAAACAGCATTTTTTTTTAAAAATAATTTTAAGGAATAAAATGATTTTCAAAAATAAATAATTAATGTGTTAAAATTAAAATTTACACAAAACATAAAAATGAAATTTTGACTTTCATTATTTATTTTAAAAATATATTTCCCAGAATTAAAACATAGTCTCACTTGTTACAATAAAATTAAAATAAATTTGATTTATCGTCCTTCTGAGTCAAGTTTCTAGATAGATGGTTACTGGATAAAATTTCTCTTAAAATAAATGTGTGTTTTAGAAAATTTGGCAAAACTTTATAAGTCAAAGTCTCAAGATAAATTAAAAGAAGGCTTCCAATTGAACTCGAAACGTTGGTATTTGACGCCATTTTCATTATATATATATATATATATATATATATATATATATATATATATATATATATATATATTAAATTAAAAAAACTGTGTATGATTAAAATCTTCATTGTCAAATCAAAATATTATTAAATATCTTTTAAGAATGTATTGTTAATGTAATATTTTTTGTTCCTGAATTCCAATATAAGTTATCATAAAATTACCAAATATAGAATCGAATTAAAAATTATTATCTAATTTCTTAAATAATACTGATTTTAAAAGGAAAATACGATGTATATGTTATTATTTTTACTTATCCTGTTAAAGTGAAACATAATTTGGATTTATTTTTAAATCTTACAATTTTAAGTAGAAGATATATGCTAGTGAGAAACTGTTTCCAATAATTTAAGTTGTCTTGTTTTTGTATATTTAGCTTACCTTCAGAACATGTCAATGTCGATGACTAATTCAAATAATCTTTAGTAAAAGTAAGATGATTAATTAAGAATAATAAATTTCAATTTGTAATAGATATTTGAAGTCGTCTTTCATTTCTTAATCATGCTTGTCTTTACTATATTTTTGGTGATAAATTTGTGTGGAGGATATGCTTTCTCTTTTCTTGATTTGTGATGGGTATTATTTCCTAGATATTTATGGACAAAATTAAGTATGAGTAATTTTTAATTTAGAATTTATAGTTTTTTTTATAGTGTTTAACTTTTTTTTTTTAATTTCTATTAAACTAAGCTTATCACACTTAGTTTTTGAAAGAGACACTTCTTAATAATTTCTATGTGGGACTTTGTCTCTGAAAGATACATTTTCCAACAATTTGGTACCTTTGTTTGTATAAAACGGAAAGCTCTCTTCTCTTTCATTTCACATGTTGAATAGTTTGTGTTTGGAAATCAGGGATAAAGATGATCAGAGGTGCCATGTACGTGTTTCTGGCTGCATTTTTGCTCTTCAATATTGGTGAACATGCTTCTGTAAGTTGTGCTTTGACGAGTGAGTTGCAGAGCAAAATTGCAGAAGCTAACAAAAAGGGGCCTTATCTGGGTTTAATCATACCAAATTCTTTTGAACTTAACCCTCTTCTTGAGAACCCAGGCTACACACCCTATGACACCGTAATAGACTTTGCGGGTACATGCATATGTAACATTATTCATACGAAATATTATTAATTATTAACTTTCTATGCTCTCATTCTCATCTTGGCTAATAATAATTAATGAAGGAAAGAGATTTCGGTTTGGAGCTATTGGTGACAAGCCTGTCGTACTGGTGATGACAGGATTGAGCTTGGTATATAAGGCTTCCTTTTTCTTTTTCTTTTGGGTTCACATATTTTCCTATATATTTCTATGAGGTATTATTCATTATTTGGAATTTGTTTTTGTTGCTGAAATATGCAGATAAATGCAGGTATAACAACTCAGCTTCTCCTGAGTTTCTTCGCAGTAGAAGGAGTAGTGCATTGCGGCATTGCTGGAAATGCAAACCCTTCATTGCATATTGGAGATGTAGCCATTCCCAAACAATGGGCTCATCTTACACTTTGGAGTTGGCAGGTATATACATACATACATACATATATGTATATATATGTATGTACGTAGAAGTATATTTAAGGAAAGAAAACTGATACCTTTACTTGTGCTATGGAAAAGTAGGAAGTGTATTCTTTTACGGCTGGCTTGATGAGATCTGACGCATTAATTCACCCCGTTTTGAATCTGATATTGCAAATAACTGAATGATTATAGAAAGGTGAAAGATTAATGAATGATTTGGGTGTTGAGCAGAGACATGGACTGGGACCTAATGATACGTTACCCTTGGAAGACAATGGAGACTACACCAGAAAATTAGGGTTCTTAAAATTTGCAGATTTCACCACAAACGTAAGTGCTGATAGTTCCCCTGACAACCAACTAAACAATATATGGTACCAACCTGAGGAAATTTTTCCCGTTGATGGCGTTCCGGAACAAAGGCAGCATGCCTTCTGGGTTCCAGTTGATTCCATTTACTACAGCATTGCTGAAAAACTTCAGGTAAATCATCGTAAACCCTAATCTTGTACTCAAAATCAAGAAATCAAATATGGAAAGCATTTGCAGAAAAAAAGCAACAAGTGGAGAAATTTCTTTATTTATTTGGATGGGTAGTTTTTGTTTAAAATAATATATAATTAAGGCCATGTGTGGTATAAAAATGATTTATGAGAAAAGATAATTTAAGGAATATAAATTGATAGGGTGGTTGAATAGGGTTTTAGTTTAGTTTGATGATGATTGGAAGTAGACATTGTTATGGTGAAAAAGCAGTGATTTTAACGTTCAGGGGTTGAAGTTAGAGTCGTGCGTAAACTCGACGACGTGCTTAAACTCAACGCCGAAGGTGCAGTTTGTGAAGAGAGGAATTAGCCAAAGCATCTATGTGGACAATTTGGCATACAGAACATTCATCTACAACAAATTTGAAGTGAGTCCGGTGGACATGGAAACTGCATCGGTCGCTCTTATATGCCTTCAACAAAGGATACCTTTCATTGCTATTAGGGCTCTCTCCGACTTGGCCGGTGGTGGCTCCGCCGAGTCCAACGAAGCCGATACCTTCTTATCCATCGCCGCCGCTAATTCTGTCACCGCCGTCATTGAGTTCGTTAAGCTCTTATCTTCCCACTCTAAGTAGCAATCCACGTTGCACATGTAACAAACAAACAACAACTTCATCGTAGGTTGTTTTCCCAATAATAATAGAAATACCTACTTTTTTTTTTGCATACAAAATTTTACATTTTTACAATTATTTTATCCTTATATTGTTAAATAATGGAAAAGTGTATCATCCTCTGGTAATAATAATAATCCATGCATTCAATTATTGTATAGAGTTTATGAAGTTAACGGAACTTTGTAGTTTTTGTTTTGACTTTGACCCTTCTATACGGTTCCATGTTTCTCTTAATAATAAAGAAATAATATATTTTTTTCTACACTTATTTTGACATGTTATATACGGTTTGCCTTCCATGTTATATATTTTTGACATAAGTTTTCAAACTTTTAATATTATATTCATTGCACGTAACATGAGAGTCTAATTTCTATGAATAGATAACAAACAAGTGCATCATAATATAAAAAAGGATGGTAGAAAAACATCTCAATCGACATAGTATAACAATATGTTATCTTGATCTTCGTCCAACTTTTGATAACTTGCCAATTCAATTAAAGAATGAATAGTGTGTTTGACACTTTTAAAAGAGATGACACAATTATAGCCACAAATAAACATTGCTTCCAAGATGTGACAACAATGAAATTTAGGCCAATTAAATTCAGATGGTGTATAAGTACAAAACTCTTAACGTTTTAAAAATATTTTGATATACTTTTAAACCATTTTAGATATTGACAAAAACTTGTTTTTTTTTTTCTTTTTTGGCAAAATGTAACATGATTGAGGGGAGATTATGTATGTCACACACATTTTCCCCCATGTGTTTTGCATCGATGTGACTTATGTCGGTGACTTTTCTTGATTTTTCAAACACAGCATTAATGAGTTTTACTTTTTTCATAAATATGTTAGTTGTAAATGGAGTGAGTTCTTGTTTTCTTTATATGTTTATTCAAGTCTTTTCACAATAATATATGGAGTGAAACTAAATTTTTTTTAAAAGTCTTTAATGTTGAAACTATATTGTGTATTTTTCTTTAAAAAAAAATGTTTATTTCACATATAAAATATGTTTGATCACTTAACATTGTAACCCAATAATTTCTCAATATGCAGAAAAGTTATTAATAATACAAAAATAACATGTATCAATAAACATATTTTGCTTTAACATAAGATTTTTTTGCAAAAGGATTTTGCTTTAACAAAAATCATGTGCTTCATTCAATCATAAATAATTGATTCAAAAATCATTAGTTTGGTTCATGATTGACAACTCCAACAATTTATCATCTTATGTCCATGTCGTATATGATTTTTAAAATATGATCAGAGATTCCCAACTTTATGAATAATCAGACTACTTTTACAAAAAGCCTAAATATTTATGTATAAACTCTATTACAAACTCATATTACTATGCAGTATACTAATCCAATTTCTATCCATAACATATAAACATCATGCATATAAAATAAAGGTATGATCCTATCTCATTTATAAATAGTCACTTTTTTATAGTCAATTAATACATAGATTTTAATTATTATTTTACACATCTGTGTTCAAGTAATAGAAAGTGAAAGGGGTAAAATAGAATTAAATACAACGAAACGCATACCTGAACATCAAAACAACAAATTCAAATTTTATAAAATGTATGGAATTAATGCGGAATAAATCATCTTTGTAGAATTGGTCAACCCTACAATTTAAGATGTGTTCCTGTCCGACCCTCCCTTCACAATTTTTTCTTTCGTCCAGTTATTCCAAGTTCTCTTTCCACCGCTTCTCCTGAGATCTTGTTCAATATTGTCGCTTCTTCTATTCAAACCGGTCGGGTACCTGCCTAAGACACTCTGATGCTCAAATCAGTAGGCAGTCAAAAGATAAAGATATAGAGAAAGTAACTAGCAAGAATAAATGAGTATTCAGTGTAACCAACTACCTTTCACCTTTGACCTCTTATATTTATAGTTCCTATCATGGGTATGTGATTAGCTAATTCTTAATTGTGGCCCAATTCCTGGCCCATCCTTATTAATCGTGTTTTATCTTAATCTAATTTTAATGTTTCCTTTATCTTAACTGACTCACGTATGGTTCCGCCCGTCTCGGACGGTCGGTTTGCGGAACAAATCTGACTCCTTATGACATGTAGATATTCGTAAAAATCCTAACTGCAAGATCGTCGTCTGCTAGTGGGACCGTCCGTTATATCCGGTCTCTATGAGTGAAGCAGCAGCGGAACAGAGGAAGCTGCAAATACGCAAATTTTCGTGAAAACCCTTTGAAAATCGCTGTCCTCGAAATGGGGTTTTCTGAACCATCGACATTTAGTGAGACCGTTCCTCGCGTCCGGACGTCTGTGTTTAGTCCGTCTGGTTCATATGGTACACAAATATTTGTATTGAATTTTAAATGAGAAATAATTCAAATCAGAAGTATATCGTAAAACCCTGTTTTTATTAAAAACTAAAACTAGCCTATGTAAAGGTTCTTCTTCAAACAGATTTCTTTCTTCTAAGCTCAATCTCTTCTCTTCAATATCTCACCCAAATCTCGTCTCTTCTCCATGATAAGAAGACATCTAAGGAATTTCCGCATAGAAGAGAACCCAATCTAAGGATTTAATAACAATAATGTTATCAAATCATGATAACATTATTGTTTGTTGTCTTATCTCGTCCACGTGCATACCATGTATCTGCTTTCTGCTGTTTGGTTTGTTTTTAGTTTTCCCTTGTATTCTAGAACTTTTGTAATATATATATAGACACACACGTGGATGTACGTCCTTTTTAACATACAATAATATATAATAAAAACATTCTTAGCATTTCCGTTCCCATATCTATGTATTTGAATAACTTATCATCTATAAATATATATTCAACCTATTCACATTAGTCTCTCTAATGGAAATATTGTTACTGCCACCGTGCTGGAACTGTTGTTTTCACTAATAAATTTAAGCTCTTTTTACTCAATTTTCTTTAGCCTGATATATATACTGTTAAAATTTTAAGTGTGATCTAAGTATTGAGTAAAAAAAATGGAACATTATATAAGAATAAAAATATATTAATTAACTATTTTAAAGTTTTAGATAAAAAATAATGTTAATTTTTTATATGGTAAATTATGTGATCTTTTATGGCTGTGTTACTTTTACACACGAACACTGATATTTCTGCTGCTGATAACATGTTCAAATATGAGAAAACTTTTAGATATGGTAAGTGAAATATTTAAAGAGTTTTGTCGTGATAATGAATAAGAGAAGATCATACTTGAACCTAGATGCATAAGCTCGATTACAAGATCCAAAAGTGCCTTTATAAAGGGTGAATTGTTCATCTTTAAGACAACATAATAATAATAATAATAATAATAATAATAATAATAATAATAATAATAATAATAATAATAATAATAATAATAATAATAATAAGTGCTAATATAACATATTTTTACCTAAGTTGAGAGCGTAGACTTCGTTTTCTAAGAATTAAATACACCGGAGTGATTAGTAATTTTATTTAAGTAGAAAACGATAGAGATAAAATTATTTTATATGTTTTTCTAATTTTTTACGTTGTTCTAACTTTGAATGTAGTTCTGAATTCATTCTTGAGTAAATTAGCCACCAAATGTAGTTGTCTAATAATTTGGTTTATTTAAATCAAATGTTGGTCCCAAAAGCATATAATCTTCATGATAAACAAATTAATTGTTAGAGGATAACATAATTAAAATTATAATTAAGTATAATTTATCTGCAAGTTATTGTTTTACACCCGCCTTTCTTTTTGCATTTTACTGATTGCACCCCAATTGATTTAATTTATTTTTTGACTTTTTTTCCTGCACCCCGCAAATTATTACTCATGCACCTCACCTCCTTATATACCATTTTTATCCTCTTTTTATTAAACCCCACCACATTTTATCCATAATCCCATGCTTTTTCATTTTTACATTTCAGGTGTTTATTTTACTTTCTCCAACATTTGTTTAACCTTATCATACCTCCATCCCTATTACTATTGGACATCTAACTTTTTCATACATATGCCAATGCTTTAAAAAAATATTAAAATAAAAAATGAAAAATGTTCTTTCATTTTACTTTTTAGTATCTGTCTGTATGACTTCTCATGTCAGTTGATACCGTTTTCAAATAATAAAAATATATAAAAAATATATATATATATATTTTTTTCAAAAATTAAAACATATGAATACTCAAATGGTTTTTTAAAATTACGTAAACTTTAATTTTCTATTGTGAATTAAATTAAGTAGGGAGCAAACTAATACTTGTTGGATCTAAAATTTTCAGAAAAAAATAAATAAATATTTTTTGTTACTTTAGTATAGTTTTTTCTTTTTACTTTTGGTGCCTTTTATTTTGTTCACTGTCGCAATTCTATTAAGGAAAAATGTAAAGTAAACTTATTACATTTGCAGGTTTATGAAGTAATAAGTTTAAAATTATAATGATCTTAACAAGCTCTATTTTAAATCGTTCTCCATGACAGAGCAAAACATTTGCTAACGACTAGGATCCTTTAAATTTTGAAAACCCTGTTAGTATCCAGTATTCATGCTCCAGGCATTCTTATTTATTTATTTATTTATTTATTTATTTTATTTTATTTTTTTTTATCTAACAGCGGGGTATCTTTAAAAGATCATCCCACGCTTAAGTTAGTATTAACCAGAGATTTTAGTTAAATATAAACTAATGCAAAAAGTAAAGTCAAATTATAATTAAAATAATATTTATAAATATATCTTCCTAATTATGAATCCTTATCTAAATGGACGACAATCATAAGTTCATTGGTCTAAAAGCACAAGGATCAACTTACTCGAGAGAAACCGCACCTGTTTTTTTGTTAACTCTTCTAATGTTTATGATAGACATAAGGAAATATTGTTAAGTTTGGATTTATTTATTTTTTCTTCATCTTGCATGTGATATTTTGCAAAAAGCTTGGATTTTGCATTAAGGGTAAAATTGATATTTTACATTAAATCATTCAAAATCGTCATTTGCTTAAGGCGAATCATCTCGCAAATTCATCCTTACCAATATTTTTCAACAGTAAATTATTCTCATCCGAACACAGTTTTAAAGAGAAATTAGAGATATCAAAATAAGTTCTAATTTGTGAATCAATCCAGCTTATAATTGGTTTAAGCCAGATTAGGTTGATAAGGTTTTAATTTTTCTAAATGTGGATTGAACTAAACCCGATTCACTTAACCCTCGGGTTAAATGAATTTGAGCTAGATTGAAAGTGAGTTGACTCATAATCAACCACTAACAAAACTTTTAGTTTTCTTACTTATTTTTATAAGTTTTTTATTATTCTTATTTACTATTTCTAATTATATAAATCCATAATTTGATATTTTTACTAAAACGTAGATACTTTAATTTACAAGTATTATCTTATATTAATATTCGGAAAATTGATAAATACATTGATTCCACTGATAAAAAAAAAATTAATTAATCTACTTTCATTCCACTGTAATAAATTTCAAAAATAAACTTTTTTAAAGGAGTCAACTTATTAACCTGTAATAGATTGAATCAGGTTAAAAAAGTTTTGATTTATCAAAAAGTGAATTAAAAAATTTTGACTTACCAAAAACTCAATTAAATTGATAATTTTTTAGTTCAGCCTTTATGACTGAGGTTAACTCATTTTGACAACCAAAAAGAGACGGAGAAAATGTTGGGAGCTTTGTGTTGAGATGGAATTCAGGTTTTTATGTTTAGTTAAGAATGTGTTTTGTTTTCTTTTTACAAGGTTTGGTGTGATCTCCGATATTTTTGTATCTTTTTTCTTTTTCTTCTTATGATATGGTTAATATAATATCACTGATGAATTTTTGGATGAAGCACGGTATGTAAATAACATTAAATAAATTGGAAGTATCTGAAAATTGTTATTCGATAACTTTTAATTATTAATAAAAATAAAATTGAGATTGTTTATCAAACCTAGTTTTTTTTCATTCTTTTTTTTTTCTTATTCATATTATATACATGTGCTGAAAATAGCATGTTTAATATTGTGTTATTACCAGTAAAATATGTGATATTCCAATTATATAACAAGTATGATATAATATAGAAGTTCACATTTAAATAAAAGAAAACAGTTAGGAATTAACTAATACATAGATATTAGGCATTACAGTCATTCTCAAAAGATGACAGAATTTAACTTAAATCGTTTAGAGTATATCAAAATACATCAACTTAATCAAAAATTCCTAAAAGAACTACGCAATGGTGTCATCTTCTTCCAAGACCTGTTCTAGGGCCACCTCTTCAACCTCTACTCACATCCAAGTGGATGATCATTGCAACAGGAAGCACTAGACATACAAGCACACACAAGCAAACAAAAAGGATGAACTAGATATACAAACAACATACATATAGCACAATCAATCAATATTCGTCATGTTTAGTTATATATAAAGAAAACAATCAAAGACATACAATTCAATCCATGCATCAAGTATTCAACACGACTCATTCAAATTTGTATAACTGTCGAACTATTGGTAGTCTTTGCACTTGTATAGTTCAGCTGGCACTCCCCAACACTATACAAGGTGAATATCCATGTCAGTTTATAGCTAAACTCTAAGACTATAGACAAGGACCTCCATCTACTTTCACCACTCACATAGTTCTTCTCTATTTGAGCATGAACGGTGCTTAGAGTGTAGGGATAAACTTACCATTTCAAAGCTCCATATATTTATACAAGACAACAACCAAACCTCTACAATCACTTCCAATCATCTCACCCTGAAATTTCACAAGCATACTCAATTATATCATTTGATTCACAATCATATACTTACAAACCACACCAATCTAACACACAAGCATACATAACACTCAGCCAAGCAAACCATATCAATCCAGCCTAAACAGAAGAAGAAAAAGAGTGAAACCTACTTGGTCTGGTCGCATGGCGCACAAGGTCGTACGGCGAAACCAAGGGCTTTCGTATAGCGCACATTCCCTCCCTCGCCTTGCGAGTTAATCTGGTAGAGGCTCCAGGCCAACACTAGTCACAAGGCGCACGTGATTCACTTTGCGAATCATCAAACAGGGGGCGCCACTATTCAGCCACTTGCACAACGCACCACTTTCGCATAGCGAGTGGCTCAAAATAGAGAGCCCCTCTAGGGAGGACTCGTTATGTGAGATATCCGCATAGCGAGTCTGCATAATCTGCAAAATGCAAGTTCTGCAGAATTATGCACTCCCACCCCTTTCTTACCAATTGTACATATTTCCTCCAATTTCTAATGCCTTTAATCTATGTTTTGTTCTCAGTTTAACTCATCCAAGTGATTTAAATCCTTCGTATTACAATTTTAAAGTGATCTTAACTCAATTCCTAACCTAAAACACCTAATTCATCAACATGAGGACCCAATTCCAATTCTCCTACTTAGAACATGATTTTAACCAGTTTGACACTCTTAATAAGTCACAATATACCTGATAACATTACCTCAATAACCCACTTACACCCTAGACCTTACTTTCTCCAAATCACCTTCTCACTTCCTCTAAGCTCACTTAAAGCACTGAAATTTATTTAAATTATTGCCTACTAATTAGTATAATCTGTTTTACCTCATCACAATTTCATTTCGCAACACAACATCATACCCAAATCACAGTTCACAATCGAACAATCTTTAGAACCCAGTTCATCATTCAAAATGCACTAAAACTCAACATACATCAACCAATTCCTAGTATAATCAGTAGCACACCACATAGTTCATTACACACACACACACAAATATATATATATATATATATATATATATATATATATATATATATATATATATATATAAAACAAGTAATAGTCTAGCTCCCCTTACTTGGAAACTTCACCATTCAGTACCAAAGCTTGGTCCTATCGTACCCCCGAGTCACACAAAACTNACCCAAATCACAGTTCACAATCGAACAATCTTTAGAACCCAGTTCATCATTCAAAATGCACTAAAACTCAACATACATCAACCAATTCCTAGTATTATCTGTAGCAATACACATAGTTATTTATACACACACACATATATATATATATATATATATATATATATATATATATATATATATATATATATAGCTATAAAACAAGTAATAGTCTAGCTCCCCTTACTTGGAAACTTCACCATTCAGTACCAAAGCTTGGTCCTATCGTACCCCCGAGTCACACAAAACTTAGACCGCACCTTACAGACCACAAAACTATGATCAAGAACAACTCTTAGAACCAGGGTTGAACAAAGATTTGAAGGAAGGAAGCAAAAGACACATGCATCAACAGATTGCATGTCTAGGTTTCCAAATAGCAAAGAACAGTGAAGAACAACTTACCCGTTAAAAAAAACCGAACTTGATCGGTTCAGATCGAAGTTCTCGACTTCGGAAACGCGTGAAAACCACCTAAAGGAAAATGCTATGGTTCAATGAAGAGATTTAATAGAAAGAAGGCAAAGAGAAGTAGAAATTGAAGTTCTAGAGAGAGCATCGTTCTTAAGAAAATGACTTTTTGCTTTTTAGAAAGTCTAACAAAAATATAAAAAATTGTTTTCTTTTTAAGAGTGGCCCTCTCCTTTTTCTTAATATAGTTTCACCCATTCTCTTTTTAATATATATATTCTTACATAATATCTTTATAAATTATTTTGGAGATATTAAGATAGATGTATACAAATTTTGATGTGCCAAATACAGAAAATATACCAAAATTTAGAAAATAAGAAGGAAATTATATACAAATTTACATATATAGAAAAAAAAAATTAAAGAGGCCAATACCTCCTATTAGTCTGCTAAGCTCTGCCACGGGGTTATTACGGCTTCTACCTTTAATGCTTTCTTGGATTTTATAAAACTCTGCTAGATATCATTATGATCATTGACACATCTCTGTTATGCTGAGACTAACATGAAACTATTATTAAAAAAAAATACAAACAACTCATAAAAACCAAACCAAAATCCTTAAACAAAAAGCAAATCAGCTATAAAGTTATACACAATATTCTAACTAGCCTTATACATAGGAAAAAAGAACCTACTATAATAAAAGTCCAAACTTATAAAAGTTGGCATAGTGGTATACCATTTAAACACTTCTCTACAGGATATGCATATGCATAAACTCAAAAACTTGTATTCCAAATGATTTTCTTTCCGAAATATATGGAATGTTTTAAAATCAATAACACTACAAAATTTTACGCATTTCCTGCAACCATCTCTGATAGACCACGATACGAGAGAGAAAGCTTAGAAACCAAATTTGAATCACGTTCCAATCAGAATCTTCTAAAATCTGACACTTCTAGCATATGCAATGGCATGGATAGCTCCCATAAACTCGGAAAAAAAGCGCATTGTAGGGGAATACAATTCTCACATGATCTCTTGGTTTCTTATTCTCCAACAAAAATGCATAAAATTGGATCCTCTTCTGCATTAGGTAATCTTAATCTATTTACATAATCAAATTGACGTAGACATGTTATCAACTTCTTTCTGTATAAACTTGTGCTTATGCATTACATACAGAACAACAACAGACCATGTAACAAACACTATAATTCATTGTGAAAACTTGCAGCAAGCAGTTATTACGTTATTTTACAACATCAAGAACCCACGAAACAAAAACTCTGTCCATGGTATAGACTGGCTACCAATCTTATCAGCTACTATCATCATCTCTGTCTATCCCTCTACCATTACAATACCAAATAAGATCTAAAGTTCTATTTTCTTCTATCCTTACAAGGACCATAAGATTTACTACAATAGATAAAATATATAAAATTTAGAAAGCTCAAAGCACAGATTAAACCATAGTAGCTGTCATAATGACCCTTGTTAATGTTGCTTGAAACCCAACTCTCATGTCCTCCGCCTCCACTAACCCTGTCCACAACACTCAGAATGAAACTTGCTACCAAACTTGCAAGAGAAGATCCAAGGCCATTAAGACTGGAAGCAAGACTAGCCATAGATGAAGGTAGCTCAGTGAGGAAAAACTCATTCTGTCCTATTACACTTGTGCCCTCAGCCACTCCATTGAGGATTTGGCGAGGCAAAAGCCACAAAGCAGACATGTTCACCACAGCTTCTGCTTGATCTGAGTATCCTTGCTCAATGGCAATTTTTCTTCTAATGCTCTCTACAATTACAAGGGATGCAATTGATACGCAGCTAGTAAAAAGACCAACTCCCATCTTTTTCTTTGCTCCTAACTTTGCTGGGTACCCTCTTATATTTGATACCACAGGGACTAAAATGCGGTCATAGATTATAACCCAGAGAACCAGAGATACAATCATAAATGATACAAAGGAGCCTGCGGGAATTTCAAAATTTGGAGTGATGTGGCGGTTCATGGAAGATGCCTCTAGTACCAGAAAGGAACCTTGACTCATGTTCACACCGATAATGATTCCTGTTGACCATATTGGAACTATCTTGACTAGTGCCTTCAGATCTTCCACTTGCTCCACTGTGCAAAGATTCCATGGATTCCTAGCTCTTCCCTCTGGTGTTAAATCCTGTGAGGGATTTCTAACTACGCATGCTTTGTTCAGAAACCTGGCAAACAAAGTCACTGCTTCATTAAGCCTTTTCTCTCAAAAGCATTTTACAAGACCATTCAAGTGGACTACAGATAGAACAAATGAACCAAAGAAACAAAACATACCTTAAGTTTTCAGTTGGCATTAGGAGATCAGAACCCTTTTCTTGGTGGTATGTGCCATTCTTGGTCTCCTGGGATAACTGAAGAAATCTGTTTTTGTAAGAGGCAACAAGTACCTGTGCTATACCATTTAGCATGTTCCTTTTAACCTCCGCCATTACATAAAACCGAGAAGCTAAGAAAAATGATACTGTTGCTATTAACATTAGGATAACGGGAATTCCAAATCCCACTGCCCACCCCATGTAATCTTGAATATAGACAACAACAGTTAAACCTATCAGTGATGACATTGAAACAGCAGCAAAGTACCAGCTGAAATAGCTCTCTTGGATTCCCGCATCTTTGTCCCTCTTGGTCAATTGATCAACACCAAAGGCCAAGGAGGATGATCTTATGCCTCCAGCTCCAATAGACATTAGGGCAAATGAAGAATGCAAGATCAAAAGTTGAATTGTTGTAGGAGAGTTATCGCAGCTGTCGGTTAAAAATCCCTCACAAAGTGGCTTTGACATAGGAATCAAAGTTGTTAACCATAGAAGAACCATCCCCTGCACAGCCCCAACACAAACAAGGTTCAGAAAACAGTTCTAATTAACTGATTTTATGCATACACTCACAGTACACCATAGTGTTGGCCACTAATTTTTATTTTAGTTCATCAATGTTGTTGCCGTACAAATTTAACAAAAGAAAACAAAGCTATCGGTGACTGAAAAGTGACAACATTATATCAGAGGCAAGCATTTCAAAAACCAGCCATTATGGTTTATCCTTTACAGTTGCAACTCGGCAGAAATCAAATTTCTCAGCAATTTCTTGGAATGAAAAGTATCGTGACAAAGCTACAACCGAGCTTGCAATTAATAAAACTTTGAACAGAAGAGGAAAGAACATTACCAGTAGGCTTGCAACAGATCCAAAAGCGATCATGGAATATCGACCCACATAGGAGTCTGCAAGGACAGCACCGATGAATGGGGTGAGATTTGAGACAGCAGACCATAGTAGGAGAAAATTGGTGGCTCCTGCAGTTTGCATGCCATACTGTCTTGTCAAGTACAATATCATGTTAGGCATTAGCCCAAGGCTAGCCAGTCTCTCAAAGGCCTCATTTGCTGCCACAAGAACAACATCTATTAGCACATATTCATTATCAGACATCTGAAGAAAATAGAATGGTAACTCATTCATTACCTATGATGAAAGGTAAGGTTCTGAAGCCACCCTTGGCATTGGAACTCTTCTTGCTCAGAAGGGACTCTTCTATGGCACTTTCCATTTCTGAGATATTGTCCATTGCCAGAGACACAACGGAAAGAGATTGTGTGCAGGTGAATTGAAGAGCTATGACACTGTACCGTATCTTATGTTACACCAAAATGATGACGTGGCCCATTGAGCTATGCCTTTCGTATGTTTCTTCCAGAAACATGTAATCTTAAATGAAGGGTGATTAATTTTTGTTAGAGAAATAGTAATATATCAAATAATGATTTTTCTATGTTAAAATATATATTTTTTATTTTAATAGTATCTCCAACTCCACTGTGCTTTTTTGTATGCCACTTTTTAATATAAATAATAAGATATGTTTTAACCACTCACTAGTAAAAAAAGTTGTTCAACATCACTTAATAGATGTTTGTTAGAGCTCCACCGACATCATATGATGACCAGTGACATTACTGTAAATAAGATGGTAACTTAGACGTCGGTTTCAAGTTAATACATCTATTAAGTAATACACGTCAGTTCTATCGTAAGCCGACGTCCAATGTAATGAGGTAGGCGAGAAGACAAACTTCTCCTGCGCATTTGACGTCAGTTGTGATGGGGGCCGACGTCTACTTGGGTGCAGTTAATGCTGGTCACCTGATTCCCAGGCGATTAGACGTCAGGTTGTCAAAAACCGACGTCTATGGCCTGTCCGGAAGGCGGAAAGACAAAAATTTCTGCAAAATAGACATCGCATTTCTGGGTGTGCGACGTCTATGTGCATGTAATTAATTATGTGCATCAAACTCCGAGGCACTTCCACGTCCGACAACAGAAAACCGATGTCTATATTATTATAGACGTCAGCGCCCCTTCACAATTGTCGTCTACGTCCCTGACAGGAAGTGAAACGTCAATCGGTTCAACGCCCTAGACGTCGGTGCCCCTTCAGAACCAACGTCTAATGGACATTCAAAAAGTCAGTTTAAATGTTAACTTGGTTGTCGAATTAGTTAGAGAAACGACATCTAATAGGCATTGTCAACTATAGATGTCGGTTTCGCAAGCAACCAACGCTCCATTTCATTTTAAATAAACCACAGACTCTTCACGACATTCAATTTCTGATATTGTCTTCCTCTCTTCTCTTTTTTCTCTCTTGTGGTATTGCATTATTGTTTCTGATATCTTTATCGTCTTCCTCCTCTTCTTTTTCTCTCTTTCGGCATTGCATCCCAGGTGAGTTTTTTTTTATGCTTACCGTTTAAACTTTGTTTAGTCTTTCATCGATTATCTTCTAGTTCAACTGATTAAAATTTGCTTTCTTTGTGTTGTGTTTTAGTGCAGTTTTGTTCCTTTCTTGGGGTAACCTAGTAACACATTCTCCATTTCCTAGCTGCCTCCCAGAAAAAGCGGCGTCTTGTAAATTTCTGTTGGTCGTTTCAACCCAAAAACGAACCTGGGTCGTTGTTTGGTTATCGTTTCACTGCCATTTTTCTCTCTTGCGGATGAAAATGGAACTAAGCAACAACCTAGGTTCGGTTTTGGGTTGAAATGTCATAAGAAATTCAAAAGACGCAAGCTTTTTTTGGGGAAAACTAGCAAAAGAGATTATGCTACTAGGCTATCCAAAGACGGGAACAAAACTGCACTAAAACACAACCACTGTATTAGACGTCGGTTAATGTATACATCGACATCTATAGTACCTTTTAGACGTCAGTCAGTGTCATTTTCGAAGTCTTTAGTGCCTCTTCGACGTCGGTTATTGCTTAGACCGACGTCTATATAATGTCTTTAGACGTCCAGTTAGTCCTACTCCGACGTTTAGTGACGTTGGACATGGCACTGACTGACGTCATTATAGACGTCGGTTATATTCATGTCTGATGTCCCATTGACATCACCGGAAATGATGTCGGTTGTTTAGTAGATGTTAAAAATTCAAAATAATCGACGTTAATCAACTTTTTCCACTAGTGACTTATTGAAATACAACAATACGAATCTCATAACTGATGTTGAGATAAAACTCAATTAAATTAAAATAAAACGTTATGATAAAATCTTGGGTTGCAAGTTAAGGGAATGAGTGTAGGACTAAAGAATTTTGCTGTCAATGTTAAGAACATTATTCATTATGAGAGAAAGTTCACTCAAAGACATAACATCACATGAATCTAATATCATAGTTTGAGTAGATTATAAGTAATAATGAAAAGTGTATTTCAAAGAGGGTAGTGATATATATATATATATATATATTATCTTAATAGTAAATCCAATGATGGAAAATAAAAATAAAAAATCCATCGTTGAACCTTTTTTCCTGTGTGGACATTATGCATAATTTTGTTGTGAGAGTGTTAGGTAGCTATATTCCTTTCTTCATTCCATAAAAAAGTAAGTGTTAGTATCAATTACCTTCTTGCTGTTATGGCATTGACCAGATAGTTCGAAAACCAATAAAGCAAAAATTCAGATAAGTGCTTTCAATAAAATGATTCCTTAGCCTATCGTGAAACGCACCCTTTGTTCAAAAAAATTGTAAAATCTGATTATTATAACACTTTTCAGATCTTAGAAATCGGTTTAGGCAATACGCTATACTCTATTTTTGATTTTGAAGTTTAGGTCACTACTTTGCCAGAAAACAATGTTTCTGACTTTTAAATAAAATTATCATAAAACTTTATACAAAGAGAGTGATGGTAGCGTGATAAACTTTTATTTTTATTTCACTTCAAACCTAATATAATAGTAAAATGATTATAAAAGTATAAATTTGTATAATTTTTTAAGAAAAAATAAAATAAAATTAATATTAAATGAGTATACAAAAATTTAAATGTATCAAATAATTATTTTTTTATACAAATCCTACAATGTTGGAAAGTTAGAGTCCACGTTCAACGAAATTGAACAATAGAGAAATTGTTAAAGTATACTTAAATTTAAAGTAGGGTTTCAAAAATTTATCCAAATAATGGAAAATAGAAAAAAAAATAAGAGTCAAGATTGTTTTAGAATTTCTTTTTCTAAGAGCCAGATTTATTTGAATTTTAAAAATTAACTGAAACCGGTACTGTAGGATACCTTTGATATATTTTATCATTATTATTATTAATATAATAAAAATAATTTATATATTTCAACCTAAATCTTCTTACAATATTGTTTTTGCTTTATATATTTAATTTGTTATGGTTAATTTTATTAACTTTTCTTAAAGGTGATGTCCTCAACTCCATTCTTTTGTTTGATCTAATGTATTTTTATTTTTTTTTAAAATTGATATTAAATTTTGTTTTGTATATTTTTAACTTTTAGTAATATTACATTTTTTAATTTTACAATTTTATTAGTTTATTATTCAATATATTCATAAAATTCTGAGTAACATACTTTTTTATTGTTGTATTGTAATTTAAAAGACGAAAATAAAGAATAAATTTTTAATAAAAAGTCAACCAAGAACGAATCAAACTTCATTGCAAATACATGTAAAGTAAAATAGCATTACAATAATTGGTTTAAATCTTTTAAGTAATCACATGTGTTATTATGCTTACTCGCAAGTAACTAAATCCACAAATCCTCTCATGTGCAATATATATTTAAATGTGCATTATATAAAAATAGGTTTATTTTAATAGTATCATAACCCACGTGTACGTTTGGATTCAACCACAAAAAACTAAGAAGCTAATCAATGGATGATTTTCTATGCATTAAATTAACGAACAAAAATCACACATGCATTATTGATTTTAGTTTATGTATGGGTTAAAATCTCGTGGATTGAACATGTTATATTATATTATAATAATCCATGTAACAAATCAAGAAAACATATCTTATTATTATTATTATTATTATTATTATTATTATTATTATTATTATTATTATTATTATTATTATTATTATTATTATTATTATTATTATTATTNATTATTATTATTATTATTATTATTATTATTATTATTATTATTATTATTATTATTATTATTATTATTATTATTATTATTATTATTATTATTATTCGTTATTTCTTATAAAATCGACTAAAGGATGTTAATATTGCACTTTTAGTTAAAGTACTGTTTTTATTATATATTTGTTTAAAGAAATCTTAAAACAAGTTAAATAAGATTAATTGAATTGAAAAATATAAAAGAAACTTGTAAGATTAATAAGTGTTTGGAAGTTTTATACCTATATCAATTTATAATACATAAAAAAAATATTTTTTTCAAGTTAATTGTGAAACTAAATTAGATTTAGAGATTTTAATATGGTATTACGACTATAAATTAATTTATCTTAATAAAATTTATTATTTATTGAATATATTATTTTATTTACTATCAAAAACTGTTATAGGATTTTAGTTTTATGTTGAAAATATATATCTTTCAACATAGAATGTGTATTGAAAATATATAACACCAATTTATTTATAGTAGATGCAAACCTAGATTATTTTACAAGCTAATTCAGTAATCATTTATATATCATATGTTCTTATGAATGTATAATTAGGAATCATGTATAACTGATGTCCTTTTGCATTAATTTTGTGTAACTGAGATCATATAATAATAGGTATTTATATTGATAACTTTGATAAATGAAAATGTATAATGTTTGAAAATATTATACTAAAGATTAATTTATAATATATAAATAAATATAAATTTTATTTTACAAATTAATTTGTAATGTTAAATTGAACTTAAATTTCTTACACAATAAAATAGTTTATAAACAAGCTAAAATTAAAACTTGTTTTAAAGGTTAAAAGTAAAAATAAAAAGTAAATGAAAGAGGTAAAATAAATATTAATTAAAAATTAAAATGTAAAAGAACTAAAAGATTAAATTCAAGTAAGAATATATGGCAAATAAATAAATAACAATAACTTGGAAATAAATTACCAATGGAAAAGAAGAAGATTGTATAGAAAAGCAAAAATTTAAGTGACCAGATTGTAAAGAAAAAGTCATTTTGCCTTAAAATATAACAATTTATCGTTATTTATGATGTTTCTTTTACTTTTGTTCATTCCATTATTACATTGATTTATTATTCAATATGTTTTTCACAATAAAACTATGATTGCAATAGCTAATTGAAAATCTCAACAAATTAACTTTTGATTCTTCAAAATGGATTCCTTACCATTTATAATTGTTATTTTTCCAAAAGATAAATTATTAAATTTTTTTGTGACGATAATTTATCCATAAAACTTGTTATGTAATTTTTCTTAATCTCTAGTTCGTTTTAAAAACTCCTTTATTCTCTCCTTTTACTTTATTCTGCATCTCAATTCTTATTGTCTTTCTTATTTTCTTTTTTTTTCCCTCTTTTCTAAATTTCATCTATTACAACACTCAAGGACTCGTTCTTTTTCCATCAAGCAATTAGTTAAACAAATAGCATCCTTTACAAGTATTTCTTCTTTTCCGAATTATTAAACTTTTATGACACCAAATTTACCCCACTATGAGTCTAGAAAAGAAATTAAAAAAATGAAAATATAAATTATCAATTTTCTATTTGGTTAAAAAGAAACGCGATATGCATTCTTAGGCTTTATAAGATATTTTTCTCTCTTAGAATCTTTCAAATAATTTTCTATTCTACTAAATAATCATATTCGATTCATGAATCATGAGTTAAGATTAATTTTCTAAAGTATATAGAATCAGTCTAACAGACAAAAGTTTCAACAAAACTTCTCTTGATACGAGAAGATTCAAGTTTGTCTAGACCTTCTTAATTATATTACGTCTACAAATCCATGTGACTTTGACTTATTATAGTATACTAGCATGTATTGAAAAAAGAAAGTATATATTCACATGTAAATCAAAGTTCTCTTTTATGTTCAGATGTACGGAATGTTTAACTTATATCTTTAAATAATATCAATCATAACCTATAAATAATATGTAAGTAAATAAATGTATAACGATTTGTATTATCAAAATATAGTTATTTATTACTAACCTAACTCAATACTTTAATTGTTTTCTTCAAGTTTCATTTGATTTGAAAGTGTGGAATGTATTAATAAGAATGAAATGTTTACAATAAAAGCATACGTGCAATGTATTAGTAAATTGAAGATTAGATTCCATGATTGTTTATTATTTCCTTGTTTTGAGAATGTTAGAGGAGTTTTTTTAATTGATTGTTTCATTCAATCCATTTCTTAGATTATCTTAGATGAATTATCTTGTTTATCGCAGGAAGAAATTGACAGGAAAATTAAGCAGAAGTATGCAAAAAGAGCTTAAATGAAGTTGATAGTTTCATGAGAAAATGAAGCCTATAGCTAAGTTAAGAGTGTTAGATATAGATATAGAGTACTTACCAGTAACGATGAAGCTGAACACATGACGATGCTTTTGCCGTCCACGTTGCAAAATAGAGAGTAAAAAATGGAAGGTGAAATTGTGAAGTGGTGGGATTCCATGCACGTGGCTGCTGCTTCCGCCCTCCCGCATGACGCAGTCTGTCAAAATTCGATGTTGTTTTCTCCGATCAAAAGTAATAATAATTAATTAGCTGTCTAATTATATTGTATTATGTATATATGTATAGATAATATAATATGTTAATCGAATGATACGGTGATGAGAGAGGAGGGTGGAGGGTGGAGGGAGAAGAGAGAGGTAGGTCGGAGGAATGGTGGAGGGGATAACTAGGATTGACAAATGCAAAATGGTCGTTCTCGAGGAACACGAGGTCACAATTTTTAAATCTAAACATAATCCTTCAATATTTTATTGATATTGTTGATGTAGTTTTATATTCAATTAATTTTATTTTTTTAATATATACCCTAATGCTATTAATAAGTTGGAAAATAAAATTTTAACACCATTTTTTGACACCATTTTAACACTGTACACGTGTCAAAATGTGGTTGGACGATTTCAAATTAAAAAACAAACTTTGGTTTTTCTCTTCCAAATATATCCCTGCCTCAACTTTTTTAATTTGAAATCGTCCAATCACATCTTGACACGTGTGCAGTATCAAAATAGTGTCAAAAAATGGTGTTAAAATATCATTGTCAAACTTTACAGAGCTCGTGCCACCGTGGATCATAGTGCTATGTGGGTTGGCAATACAGAGGGAGAAGGTGAGGTCACACATTGCTATATTTTCTGTTTTATTACCATGGTTAAAATAGGTGACAAAACGCCCATCCGATTCACTTTTAATATTTGGTTCAGAATATTTGCAATAAATTAATAGTTAAATATATAAAATTAGAATTTATTTTTAAATTTTAAATGTTAAATAACTTAAACAAAGGACAATATATATTCTTTTTGTAAATAATTATTGAAAATCAATCCTTTTGATAGGATTCTTAATCATAGAAATTCACATTCATAGGATCCAGAATTATAATCATATGCTTATATGTATATATTGATATTATCATATTAATTATTAATGAAAGAGACACGTGATTTTTAACATTAAAGATAAACTAATATAATTATTTTAATATTATTATATATTAAATCTTGTTAATATATATTTTAATCACTGAAATCCTTTTGTTAATTATTATATTTTTACTAACTTTTAATTATGATGTTAATTGGTTTAAATCTTTTAAATAATCCACTTGTGTTATTTAACTAAATCCCTAATTCCTCTCACGCGCAATATATATTTAAATGTGCAATATATAAAAATAGGTGCATTTTATGTCCGGATACGGATACTTCAATTTTTAGTAGAAATGGAGAAAATTAACTTAAGTATACTGAATTATCAGACACTAAATTGAATTAAAAAAATTAATTGTTTACTATAAAAGTTGAATTGTATTATTTTATAATTCAGTTTTTGAAAACTAAACATTTAGAGTGATAGCCTAATTCACTACTCATTAACTTAAAATTAATTCATTTTATATTTTTTTAGTTGTTTGAAAATCTTAAAGTTACAATTTAGTTTGGTTACTATGGATTAGACGAAACTTTAGTCATGGTCATCTCCATCAAATTCAACTAAGATCAAGGCTAATTTGGTCAAATTTAATTGAATTCCTATTAGGACTGAATCAAACAAGTTTCAACTGTAGTTGTTTCAATCAAATTTGTTTAATATTAAATAGAGATCAATTCAGTTGAATTTCGGTCGAGACCAACTTGATTAAAATTTGCTTGTAGCCTTCCTAACCTAATTAAGTCGATTTTAAGTTGAATTTGACTTTGAGTTTCAAATGTGTCCACCACAGTTAAATTTAACTGAATTACGATTCCAACATATTTCAACATTTTGTCTAACTTGATTTATCTCAACCTTTAGTCCGACTTGACTCATATAAACTTTTTAATTTTGTTGTTTATGAAAAAATCTATATTATAAATGAAATGGATAAATACTACATTTTTTAGTTTTTTAATTTAAAAATATTACAGTTTGATTCAAAATTAAAAGTACTACATTTAAAAATATTACATTTTTTAGTTTAATTTAAGAAATTTGAATATACTAAAACTTTGTTTGCATAATTTCCTTTTCTTTTATTCATTCTCACATTCCTTTCGTTTAGTTTTATGTTATACTACCATTATCATCTCTTATTATCATTGTTGAAACAATTATGGAAAATAATTCTTTCATTCATTCATTCATATTTTCCTTATCAAATGAGGTACATTTATACAAGCAATATTAACAACGTATACTTAAAAATAGGAAACAACTTAAAAACAGAAAACAACTTTAAATATTTAAAACTTATTCCTAACTAAGTGCAACAATAATTTAAATTCAAATTCTATCTTCAACACTCCCCCTCACGTTGACACATGAATATCACTCATGTCCAACGTGTTAATGATTTCTGCAAACACCCTTTCACGTCTAACATCATGGAGTCGAAACTAACATTTTTAAATTAATTCTCTCCCTTCACTTGTTCCAATGTGAATCCAGAGTCATCACTTTGTGATTTCGATCAAGAATATCAAATACAGAAGCTGCAACACTTTTTGATTGGGTTTTCTGTCCATCTTCTCCAAACCCTCCTCCCACTATGAGCCAAGGTTAAGATAATGAAATAGAGAAGAGGAATGCCAACGGCACAACCACTAGGCACCAAATTCACCAGTGTCTTGATAAGGAAACAACAAGTCAAAGAAAAAAAAATCAAAAACACAAGATTAAGCAAGAGAAGATTCAAGAAGAAGAAGAAAATTCAAGAACAAGAAGATTCAATAACAAGAAAGCTAAGAAGAAAAATTCATGAAGAAGAGTGGATGAAGAAGAAATTAAAAAAGAAAAAGATTCACGTAAAAAAAACTTCAAGAAAAAGATGATTCAAGTAAAAGAATTAAAATAATTTGAGAGAAAGAGTTCAAGAAGATGATTGATTAAATATTGAAGAAGAAAAGATTCAAGAAAAGGAATTCAAAAAGAAAATTATTAAAGAGAAAAAGATTCAAGAAGATGAATTCAAAAAATTGCTTCAAAAAGAAAAGATTCAAGAAGAATTCAAGAAGAAAAAGATCCAATAAAAAATTCAAGAAAAAAGAAGAGATTTTTAGGGACTGCCGGTGGTCATGACGGTCGGCCCCCGACAGACAACAAAGACAAAATAGTAAAGGATCAAAAAATTTGCTCTAACACCATATTGAAACAATTATGGGAAATAATTCTTTCATTCATTCATATTTTCCTTCTCAAATGAGGTACAAACCTAGCTCAATACTTTAATTGTTTTCTCCAAATTTCACTTGATTTGAAAGTGTGGATTTAGAAAATAACCTATAAAGCTAATATCTATTAATAAATTTAAGAGTGAAATATTTACAATAAAAGCATACGTGCAATTTATTAGTAAGTTGAAGATTAGATTTCATGATTGTCTATTATTTTCTTGTTTTTGAGAATATTAGAGGAGATTTTTTAATTGATTGTTTCATTCGATCAATTTTTTACATCATAAGTTTTGTAGGAATAACTTATCAGTATACTATCTAATTTTATAAGCTGATGATATTTTGTAAGTGCTTTTGCATCACTTAATAACTTCTACATATTTTTCTATGTTCATATATTCTCCAAATATAGATCCAAACAGTGTGTTGCTCATGCACTTCAGTACAAATGTTGTCTCTTTTCCATCAACTTTTTACCAACCGCAGAATATGTAACGTGGGTGAAGTTGTTACGTGTGTGTATATGTGTTTTTTTTAGGCAAATCATTTAATTTAAATTGGTTTATCTAATGGGTATTATCAATTTAAATTTTTATTAGTTTTAGAATTTTATTTATTTTTATTTCGCATTTAAAAATCATATATAGTTGCGTTAGTTTCTCTTTTACATTTTTCATTGTGTATATTTTTACATAACATCATGTAATTAATATACCATTAGATCCTTCAATTTGTAATGTTACTTTTTTTTTAATTTCAACTGCATATATAAAAAATAAAATAAAATAAATTCAAAATACTATGGTTTTTATCTCCACAGAATCGAAAATAGATTTTTATCTTTGGAAAATAGCAAATAGGTAATAATAGATAAAAAAAAACTATAGATAATAAAAAAGTATTAAAATAAAAATAAACAACAATGAGAAAGTTATTAGATAAATTATCTTGAAGTTGACAGGAAAATTAAACAGAAGCATGAAGAAAGAGCTTAAATGAAGTTGATAGTTTGATGAGAAGATGATGCCTATAACTATGTTAAGAGTCTTAGATATAGATTCTTTGGGGAAAAAAAACAAAGTAATGTAAGATTTGGTATCTTTAAGAATACTGAAAATATAACAGCATTTAAAGTAGAGTACAGTACTTACCAGTAACGATGAAGAGAATATGAACACATGATGATGCTTTTGTCGTCTCGTTACTCCAAAACTCGATGTTGATTTCTCCGATGTCAAACTGCTTGCCATATATATTAGGGAAGTAATAGTAATTAATTAGCTGACTAATCAGAGAGGGTGCTTCGAGAAATGGTAATAACTTGGGTTGCGACAAATGCAAAATGGTTGTAATAATAATTGTTTTCCATGTTTGTAGCTCGAGGGACACGAGCTCACACTTTTTAAATCAAAAAATTAACTCCTTCTCAATTTTAACCAACTTTTATATTCAATAATTTAAATCTAACTTAATCTTCCAAATTTATTTATAAAAATATAATTTTTATTTATATGTAAATTGAAATTTATTTTATCTACACATGACAGGATTTGGAATGATAAACCGTTTTGGAATGAAAGACTAAGAAAGAATCAAAATTCTAAGTTTTTTATATAGACGGAGGCAAACAAATAAAAAAAAGGTTTAAACCCTTAAATCGTCTCTATTTTTGGGACTGATTCCCAATTTCATTCCTCAGTTATTAAAGCTCCTAATTTGGTCCTCATAAGAGCCAATTTGAATGAAATTGACCCTTTCCGTTAAATAAAGTTAACAGCGTCAAATATTTTGCCAGTACAGTAAATGAGGTGTTATCTTATGCACAGGTGTCATGCAACGTGTCATTGATCTGATGAAACATGGATTTTTTAAAAAATTAAAAATTAAAATCAAGTTTGCGTCAAGTGGTTCGAGCTCTTCGAGGGGACGATTTTAATATCGGTGGAAGGTTAGTACGATTTGAAACTGAGGTTAAAGGAGGTGATGCTGAGAGGACAGAAGACTTAGAAGTGCAGGGAAAGGAACCTGAGGTTGAGGAAGGGGATGGTGAGGAAGTTGTGGTTGAGGAAGTTGTGGATGAGGAGGCTGTGGTTGAGGAGGCTGTGGATGAGGAAGCTGTGGTTGAGGAAGCATCTGAAGTGGAAGTTGATGAAGTTGTGGTTGAGGAAGTGCAGGAAGAGGGTGATAGGTTACATGGGAAGGCTTACAGAATAGAAGTAGAAGACTTAGATGTAGAAGACTTGGACGATATAGAAGTAGAAGTCCGTGATGATAATGATGGGCTAGTAGACATAAATGTGCAGTGTGATTTACCCGAGAATGAGATTGAAGTGGAGGTTGAGGTTGAACCTTTATTACATGAATCTGAGTCAGATAGTGAAGAAGATGAGATTGATGATTCGAGTTGGTTTAATGATGAATGGGAATCAGAGGACTTGACTTTTTGCCTCGATTCTTAACAGTTTTTGCAGTCCTCAACACACAGCTTTCTCCACAATGGCATATGATCGAACCATCATTTCTGTTCCAGCTTCCATCTCCACGAGAGCTGATAGAGCGCAAATGCTTTCTTCCACACTCATTGCAAGTGGATGACGAACAAGAATGACCCATGGACATTTTCGAAATTTCACAAGCTTCCCAATCTTCGTCAACGACGAACACAGACCAATCCGCTCACAATTTTTGCTTCTTCAGGTTTCGCCCTTTCCCTTATCGAAAACCCAAATCCTCTGAACTTAATGAAAAATGCAATATGAATCTCATATTTGAGTTCATTTTAAACTGTCCAAAAAGTAATTTAATTTCTAATTTTTGTAAAATGCCATGTTTCATCAGCTCAATGCCACGTTTCATTACACCTGCGCATAAGTAAACGCCTTTTCTACTGTGCTGGCAAAATATTTGACGCTGTTAACTTTATTTAACGGAAAGGGTCAATTTCATTCAAATTGGCTCTTATGAGAACCAAATTGGAAGTTTTAATAACTGAGAGATGAAATTGGGAATCAGTCCCAAAAATAGGAACGATTTAAAGATTTAAACCTATAAAAAAAGAAGGCACATTCGTCACCAAACAATGCAGCATTTTGCTTCCTTCTGTTGGCAGTAACAGAGCACGAGAAAAGGTCATACATAATAATCTCGTCTTACGACTATTATTACATGTATTTAGAAGAGTAATTTTTTATTACATTTTTAGCTATGAAGCTTATTGGACATAATTCTTATAAATGCGTAATTAAGACACAATTTGTAAGCATTTGACACATCTAAGCCGCACTTAAACATTAGATGCATCTCAGCACTATACACATTTAGGCGTTAAACGTTTTTTAGTGTTAGATTTTATTTATTTATTTATTTTTTTTGCATTAGATGGACACATGCATTTTAATGTATATTTGATTAGCATTTTAGTAATCTTATACAACTTACAGAGAAATATACATTATTGAAAAATGTTGTTTTTGAACATAGTCTTATAGAATTTTTATTAAATTATATGTTACTACATTTTAAAAATTCAACATGTGTATTTCCTTATTTCACAAATTATTTTCGACAATAATTTGCTTGCTTCCTGATTTTAAAATTCCTTTTTAGAAATATTATGATGTTTTCAAAAGTTTTCAATTTTAGTTTAAAATGCATGCGACCATCTAATGCAAAAAAGACATATATAACATTCAGAAGCATTTAACGCCATGTGTCTAGTGCTTAGATGCATCTAATGTCTAAATGCGGCTTAGATTTTTCAAATATCTAAATACATTATGTAAAAAGCTGTCATGAATTTCTTTGTAAATGTAAAAAGCATATTGTAAAATAATTATTTTTTTGAAACAAATAACAGATCCCAGAATAAAAGCTGTCATGAATAATTTGAAATTTATTTATCTTTTATATTACAAAAAGTGTAGATAGTTTTTTCCACTAGAAAAAATAGCCACAAAAACTTGGGTCGGGCCGAATCCTTCAAATAAAATTGGGCTGATCCATTAACACGCATGACGTGACGTGAGAGTCTCGTCAGTTAAATCACGCATTTAACTTTTTAAGTAAAATATTATAATCAAAAGCATACCACCAGCATGCTTTCTTTGACCACTGCACTCAATACTTTCTTTTGCAACATTTCTTTAATATAATAAAACTCAAATAAAATATTGCTAATATTTTGAATTAAAACATAGGTTTTTATCTCTCATAATAAAGTCAATAAATATTTTTTCAGTAAAATGTTTAATAGTATTTTATTTTGGTGGAACCGTATTAAACATATCCAATATATTCATTTATAACAATACCACATTCAGATAATCTAGCTCTCTAAATTTAGGTGAACCATGTGAGGGGCTTGTAAGGAAGAGGTAAAATGTCTGTAGTAGATTAATTATATAATTTCCTTAAATAAAAACATATAAAATTTAAACTAATAATAATAGAAAGGACGAGTGCGTTGACATTGACTGTGTCTTTATTAATTTTTTTTTTTTATAATTTCAAACATTATTTGTAAAACTTGACTGTTATCATATATTGTCATAAAGAGCTGTAACAACGTTTCGACCCTGAATTCCATGGACAGCCTTATCCAGTTTGGAAATTCCCTATCCAAAAGAATCTATAGGAAAAAATATTGTCATTAATATATTAATATCAATTTTAATGATTATGAATTATAACAATTAATAAAAATATAATAAGAGGACCGTTACCGTTATGCTGTTAGTATTAATGTTCGTAGCCACTAATAAAAAATAATTATTAATTATTGATTGATCATAGGAATTAGGAAGAAAGAATTGGGGAAAAAGCGCATTAATTGAGGGTTTGAATTATTAGATCCTGCTGAGTCAGATTTGAGTATATCCAAAGAAGATAAAGGTGGAAGAAAAAGTAATATTAAATGTTTCTAAACCAGAAACAAAGGAGCGTCGGTTATTTGTTTATTTATTTATTTATTTATTTATTTTTCTTTCAACTTTGGTATTTTAAATAATTTAAAAATGGAAGCATCCCTGTAATAAGATAACCGCGTAAAAAATATTTTAGGTGTAAATAAAAAATGGATGATAACATGATATAAATATTGAAAATGTGGCAGGNGAAAGAAAGAAAGCGTGTTTTGGAGATTGCACACGTGTTGGAACTGTTACTAGGAGGATGGTTATGTTATGTTATGTTGTGTTGTGGTGATGGAGTTAGGTAAGAGCACAGCACAGGAATGTTGTTGAGCTGAGGTTGAGCTCCTTCGATTGGACAGGTCAGCTCCAACTTTAATAACAAAACCAAACCGTACCATTCGATCATTTTAACCCCACAATTTCATTCTTCCGTCAATCTCTGTGTTCTCTTCTTTCTCTCACTCTCTCACACGCAGACACACAGCTTCTCCCTTTCAGCAACCATGGACAGGGTCATCGGCGGCAAGTTTAAGACTGGTCGGAAAATCGGAAGCGGTTCATTTGGAGAAATTTATATAGGTCACCACCACCACGTGTCTTTCTTTCTCCTTTTCGTTTTTATTTTTTTGAACTGGATTGAGTATGTTGGGATAATATGGGAGGCATCGTTTGTTGCTGTTTCATATATCTATATCTATATGTGTGTATGTATGCATATGCTGATCATTGCTTCCGTTTTTTTTTCAGCCTCAAATATGGACACCTCGGAGATTGTTGCCATCAAGATGGTAAGTCTTCTTTTATTGTTTCTGGGTTTCAGCCTCTTAATCATCTAACTCAGATTTCGTTTGTGTTGAATATTGGAAAGAGTAGGAACTGCTTAGGTTCAATCTTTGTTTTTACGAATGACCGGAAAAATATCGTTTTTCTTTTGCTTTATTTTTTTTTGTTGACAAGTATTTGTATAAAAATAGTGAAAAAAATAACGGAATGTTAATACAAATGTTTCTGAAACAAGAAATGAAGTCAATATTTTGATGTTTATGTAATTATTAGTTGAAACTGGGAATAGAAATGGAAAATAGGTTCTTAATTTTATCGTTTGAGTCTCATTTTTATTTTTCATGTGTGCTTCTCCAGCATGAGCGTGCTGGATGGGGATAAGTGTTGGGATATGAAAGCTTGGGTGAAATTTTTAAAACTATTGCTTGTAGGATGTTTGCAGTTGTTTTTGTCCTTCTTTTTGTTCAGGAATCAATACGTATGGTCTAACTGTGATTTATGGTGCCGTGTTCTGATGTTGTAGGAAAACAAGAGAACCAAACATCCACAACTATTGTATGAGGCAAAGTTATATAGCATTCTTCAAGGAGGAAGTAAGTTATACGAAAGAAGCACCTCGATAATTTAAGTGCTCTCAGCACATTTTCAGAGAGTAATGCTATGTTTTTAATTTCTCTTGCTCTTTGGAGTTTAGGTGGTGTTCCATGTATGAAGTGGTGCGGTACTGATGGAGACAATAATGTTTTAGTTATTGATCTTCTGGGACGGAGTCTTGAAGACTTTTTTGTCTATTGCGGGAGGAAATTTTCATTAAAAACAGTTTTGATGTTGGCTGATCAGATGGTAACGACTCATTCATGTCTGCATTGCTTAAATTTTCAAGGAACCTGTATTTGTTCCTTCCTGACTATTCTATTTCCATGTTTCTTGCAAATTATTGTATGAGTTTAGTCTTTAAAACTTACATCTTAGCTAATGCTTGCATCCATGGGAGTTTTCAATAGAAAATTAAGTCAGATTCGTTACCTTGACTCCAGCTGACAAGAATAGAGTACCTGCATTCCAAGGGATTTTTGCATAGAGATATCAAACCAGATAATTTTCTCATGGGTCTTGGGAAGAAAGCAAATCAGGTAACATCATCAAAATTCATTCTATTTCATGGCTAACTTTGGTGGATTGTTTTCCTCTCGACAGTTCCTTTGATGCTTAAAGTTCTCTTACATGTTTTCTGCAATTTGTTACATTTACAGGTTTATATTATTGATTTCGGACTAGCAAAAAGATATAGGGATCCAAACACAAATAAGCACATTCCTTACAGGTATGTTTTGTTCTTGTTAGATTTGTTTTACATTTTTTATCTTTTCATGCCATGAACTAATGTTTTCCAGGTCTAGCAGTGTCCTTTTTATAAGGTTTTCTAGAGTTAATTGGTTTGATTGCTTTTCCTTCTGCCAATAAGCTTTCCCTTTGATTTTCAGTATATATGTATTAGCCTATTCTTTTGATAACGTATTAACCAAAGTGGTACAGTTTTTCCTGTTTCTTCATTTTAAATGTTTTACCAAAGTTTTGGAGGTGGAACTGAATGGTACCATTTTGTTTAAATGTTACGGTGGCTTGACACGTAACTAAAATTAAGTTAACAAGAAACCAATATGGAACAGTATACAAAGTGTTCTTTATTGGATACCATGTAAGAAATATTCTTCGATCAAAATTTTGATACTTATAATTTTGTAATCACCAAGATTTATAACTTGTTGAACCATTGCCTCTATCTCCATCCTTGCAGTGTATTTTTCTAAAATAGATATTGTATTTTTTTGTTGTTCCAAAGTAATAGGACGGATATTATTGTTTAGCAATGGGAAGCCTTCCAAACTTTTGATCTGTGGGAATCTCAAATACTTCTTTTTCTGAATTCTTCTGATTGATTCATTCTTAGTGTTGCTTGTGCCTTACCAGTTTTAGTTTAATTAGCAAAGATATCATTGCCTAATATTTGTTTTAATGTTGATAAACTCATCCAGAGAGAATAAAAGCTTAACAGGAACTGCCCGTTATGCAAGTTGCAACACTCACATGGGAATTGGTGAGCAAAATGAACTTTTACCTCTATAACTACAACTCATAACCTACAAAGTGCTCACAAATTGTTTTTCATTTTGTCAGAACAAAGTCGCCGTGATGATTTGGAGTCTCTTGGCTATGTTCTAATGTACTTTTTAAGAGGAAGGTATGATTCTCCTAGTCATTGTAATTTCCGGGCATCCTCGTGTAAAAAATAAATAAATTGTGCATGTAAAGTATATGAAGGGCATTGTTTTTTTCTGGTAAATATATGTCTTGACTATCTGGTTCTTGCATTTCAGCCTTCCTTGGCAGGGTTTGAAAGCTGCCACCAAAAAGGAAAAATATGACACTATCTGTGACAAGAAGTTATCGACTCCCATTGAGGTATGTCCCCGTTTTTCAATTTGATCGAACAGTTGAACTCCCTGCCCCAATACAGCTTTTATTTTTCTTTTACATTGAACCTTGTACTGTGGCCTACTTTAGCGAGTGGAAATGTGGAATAGATTTTGGTTACGGTAAGGCGAGTCCCCCCCTGCCCTTTTCTATTTCTTGTCAAGAGTGGGAGAGGAAAGGACTCTGTTGGCAAATTGAGCATGAAATGGAAATTAGAGTTATGAAAAACAGGAAGAAGCAATGACAATCCTTAAGTTTTGGTTCTTCTCCTGTAGATTTTCTTATTGAAGTTTTCTGTCCCTCACAAGTTTACTTATTCTGATATTAGGTGCTCTGCAAGTCATTTCCTGTGGAGTTTGCTACATACTTTCATTATTGCCAATCTTTGACATTTGATCAACACCCAGATTATGGATACTTGAAGCGCCTGTTTAGTGATTTGTTCAGACGAGAAGGTAATCATATTCTTGATTTCAAATACTTTATCCGCTAGTTTGAAATATAGCCTATTGTTTCTTGAAGATGACAATGCTCATATTCGTTGATTTCTCTACATATTAAATGCAGAAGTATGACATGTAAATGACACCATCAAGTGTTTTACCTTTCTTTCTCTTTCCACTTGTCATCTGCATTTCGTATCAGAGTATCTTTATTTTGGCACAAAGTTATTCTTAAGAGTATAAAACTAATTCGTGGAGAGCAGTCCTACTTCAGTACAATTTATCTAACTTTCATAGTCTATTGTTTCCACTCTTTATTCTTTTTCCACAAGCTTAAGTTTTCAAGCTGTGCAAGTTTTATGAATTAGCTCATTTAATTCTTAATGTTTGTCATGGTTACCAATATTGGGGCTTTCAAAGTTTCATTTATCATATTCCTACTGGTTTCGTGTGTCATATGTATATTCTCTTTTTAACAATTTTTTATTTGCTGACCTTAATGAGCAGGATATGATTCCGACTATATATATGACTGGACCATCCTCAAATACCAGCAGTCTCAACAGACAAAGAAACAAAATCAATCATCTGTTAGTACCTTCTTTGGCTATATTGCTTGCTATAATGTATTTCCTCTTGGGTTTGGAAATTTTCATCAAAGCTGCTCTAATCTCCCCCTTCCCTCTCTGTTGCGATGTTAGGAATTGTGGCTGAAAAAATAAAATAGGCCGGAAGAGGAAATAGAATAGATTGGAATATTTTGAACTAAGAGCGAGGAATTTGATATTTTATTTTATCGATCAACAATGTTTACATTTATAGTTATTAAAAGAGAAAAACTAGACTGACAAAGTAAGAGATATTATTCTCAACAGCTAACAGACTTGCTCCTTAAGTAAAGGTGTTAGCAAGAGTAGCATCTCCATTTTTCTGCACTTATCTTAAGAAAAATAACTTCATGTTGAAATGCTTAGTTTTTCCATGAAAGTTGGCATTATAGCTGTTACATCTCTTTCTTGAATATCTTCACATGGCTTGAGTTGTTTCCTTTCAATGATGGTGTTTTTTGTTTTTCTTGCCAAATTGGAATGCTTTTTTCCATTTGAAATTTCATCCTCAAGCATAGGGACATCTAATGACAGCCTTTTTTCACTTAACTGCCGTAACTGAGGAAACAACTTGCTCCTACTCCAATGAATTGTCTCTAATTGATTGTATTAATTTATATGTTTTTTCTAATAGTTTTCACATTAAACTTTCCTGATATTATTCTCTTACTGGAGTTTGTTTTGACAATTTGTAGTCTTCAGCTGCATTGCCTAGCAATCTAGAACCAGCAGTTGTGGAAAACCCCAAAGGTATTGAAGGATGTTTTATTATAGATATATTTTTATTCTAGAAAAACAGTATTCTACCAAGTTTATGATTTGCATGCTGAGATTTGTTTATACTGCAGATTAAATTGGAATTTAAAGTGACATTTTACGCTTATTAAAATAAAATTAAAAGAAAAATAAATTATTGGTGCTTATGCAAAAGTGAGTTGGTTTCAATGTCTTCAAAACTAGACTGGTTTCAATGTCTTCAAGGTTTAATAATTCAATTACAGTGGAATAGATATTAGAAAAATATTAGTTGTAATTAAATAATTGATAAGATAACATTTAAGAAATATAATATTATAACTTTATATCTCAAAAATTAAGAATACAACATTATTTTTAGATTCTTAACTTTCAATGTGTACATAAAATTCCAAATCAAATATATCATAATACTTTGATCTAAGTTTGAGCATTACTAAACAATGTCCATTAATAATAAAATGTCTACATCTAGAAAGAAAAGGAAAATTATAAACACTTTAGTTTGATTTTTCATTTTTCAAGAAAGATCAAAATGAAGTCATATTAAGCATGTTCATCAACCACGGTAAACTGGTTTTGACTGATTTTCCACTTCCAATAACTTTACCCAAGGTTGGTTTAGTCTGGCTTTCAGAACATGGTTCAATTTTCATGGGACTTAGTTGTCTCGGAAAACAAATTAATAACTTCTGATATGCTAAGATTGTGACCAATACTCAGTGTGGATATGTATTTCCCATATAACTGTTTCTATTGTTATTGTTGTTGTTATGGGATGTTGAGTGTCTTGTTTTGAACCTCGGATAACTAGTTTTTGCTTACTGTAATGGTGTTGAACTAAGATAGCCTAAAAAGTTTGCCGCACACTGTCTATGCTCTTTAGGTCACATCCTAATGCCTATGCTTTACATTCGCTTTTCAGGAGCCAATGATTCAACTCATGTTAATGTAACAAATATGTTAGCTAGTCTTGAACTCCCAAGTGCACGTGCGCAGCCTAAGCCATCTAATGCTCGGAATCTGGATGCCAAGATTCGGACTGAGAAACATGTAAGTCACCTCAATGAAATTTCTGCCTCTGGCTTCGTTGTCTATCCTCTGTGAATTTCTTCCAGATGGTGGCGTTGCTACTTTTTTCATGTTAGGAGCTGTTAGTTCAATTATACTGATCTTTATTTTGAATTTTGTTCGGCTTAGGAAATTCACTTGACTGATATATATTTTTGCAGGGTGTGAACAATATTCCACCTAGTTCCTCTGCCTTGCCCAAATCCTCTACAGGAAATGTCTCGAAACCAGAAAAGTCCACAGGAACCTCAAACCTTGGTCGTGTATTTGGGAGTAATTCCCGTGTTTCAAGCAGCTGGATTCCTTCACTACGCCGAATTTCTTCCGCCAAATAGGTAAGAAAATCACATATCTAGAATATGAACTAGAACCCTGCTATATAATTAAGCAATGTCATAGATGTCATGAACTTATTTGGAAATTCTATTTAATTAATCTAGTTACCAATTGCTGTAATTTTGACATTTTATGTCATAACTATAGAATATTTAGCTGAGACACGGACTTTGTTTCTTAGACAGGATTATGAAGGTGTGACTTGGAGCTCTTTTCACATTTGCTAATGGTCATGTACTCATTTCACTCCACCAGCGGAACATTATATTAGACTGTAATGACCAGCATGATACAGTGACATAACAAGCTTCCTGCACATGACACTGATACTAAATGTATGGTCGGATTCATTGTTGCTGAGTGAGATTGGTGCCGTCATATTTGAAGAGTTGGAATGAGAGAAAGAAAGGGAGTGTGGACGATTTTAAAGAACGAGGCATGCTGATGGATGTCCCACACGAGGCCCCAGGGTAATTGTTTGGTAGGCCTTGAACTGTAAGAGTTTGGCGGGGTTGCATTTTTTTCTCTAATCATGATGAATCGAACATGTATGGGTGTGGGGAAGCTACAATCATTCTTATTGTACCTTTTTTATTATTTTATTTTTTCTATTCTTTTGATTTTCTTTCGAGAATTCACTACACCGAAGTAGTTGTCATTTCTTTGTACAGTTAGTTTTGTCATCATATGAATATAACCACCTTGTACCTCAATCCCAACAAGGGAATTATTCATAAGTCAATCCAATTCATGGCTATTTGAAACTAATGAGGTCCATTTCTTTTTTCACTGAAAGGGTGGTTTATCCAATCTTTGAACTCGACCAAGTATTCTACTCTCTAATGAACATTCATGTGGTATAGTTAGGATTATAAAAAAGCAAACATTTAACATTCCAAACTAGTAAAGTATAGGTTTAATAGGTTCGGAGGTTCCTATATTTGTGGGTTCGTTCCAATTGGTTCCTTCAATTTTGAAACTGATCAATTGAGTTTCTTATTTGCTAAATTTTATTCAATTATAGTTTTTCTGTTAAATGGAGTTAACGACGTTAACTTTTTAAACAGGTGGGATGCTGAGACACATTCAAGTGGTACCGTTTGAGTTGTATAGTTAGATTTTTAACATTTTTAATTGTTAAATATATTAATAAATGAAAATATAATTAGAAATTATTAAATATATTAAACATGATCCTCTTCTTCCACTTCGACACCAACACCTTCACGGACTCCGAGTGGGGTTCCGGCCACACTCACCCCTTCGTCTTCAACCCCATCAAGCTCAATGCATCAGAGTGGATAAGGGTTGCTAAAGATTCTGGTTTTTCCACGGTAATCTTCACTGCAAAACACCATGATGGGTTCTGCTTGTGGCCCTCGGAGGAAGCAGGCATATGAAAACTTCAAACCAGCCTCAGACTTTTCAGAATGGATGTTACACTCATGACTAAGCAAAACAAAGGCTCGTTAATCTTCAATACTTCGTAGAGAGAGTAAATATCAAACCTGGTTCTGTGAAACTACTTTCTTTATATACCCTTCCACTAGGAACATCTACATCAAACCTTTAAATAAATTATGAAATTAATCCTTAAAATGATTTTTTCACTAAAAATAATATAACGCGTGATACTATTCCGTGTGTTCCAGCAACAGGAAGAACGGAAACGGCGACGTCCTCGCTGAGCTCTCTACCGCTAAGGATGTCGGTGTCGGCCTCGGTAATTGGGGGTCATAGGTCGTGTCTGCAAAATTGGAGAAATCAGAGAAGTTAGGGTTTGTTGCTGCAATATGTTTAATAATTTCTAATTATATTTTCAATTTTTAATATATTTAACAATTAAAAATGTTAAAAATCCAACTATACAGTTTAAACGGTGTCACCTGGATGCCTCAGCATGCCATCTGTTTAAAAAGTTAACATCGTCGTTAACTGCATTTAACTGAAAGATTATAATTGAATCAAATTTAGCAAATAAGGGACCCAATTGATCAGTTCCAAAATTGAAGGATCCAATTGGAATGAACCCACACATATAAGAATCTCCGAACCTATTAAACCTAAAATATAAAACCCTGCAAAATACTCGTGCATGGCTCTTTCAATAGAGTTCTACTTAAGGAGTAATTGTCAATCTGCATAGTTTAAACTTGTTTGTTATGGAATGGTCCCCTGAACGATCACCAATTGATTGATATATCAGAATGAAAAATTGTGGTAATATAGCTACTATATATATCTTAGTAGTAATCAGCAACAAAATTAAAGAGAAGATGTAGTTAAGGGGAAAAAAGGCACCCTGTGTCGTACGCTTTAATTAACATAACCAAAAGAATGACATTGTCTCCATGCTAAGGGAAACAGTAAAAACAGAACAGTCCTGTAAATACAATTAAACTTGTATCCTGGATCCAATTTGCAATGCTAATTTGATGTTTATCAAGTTATCAAAGTAAAGAAAAAACGTACATATGGGTCCCCTAACTCTACTTTAGAAAGTGATAGTGGTGACAAAGGAGAATCCTAGCAATGATGAACCCTGCTGCCATAAAAACAGGTCCTTAACTATTTGTGCATGAACCACTAAGAGGTGGAAATCAAAAGCAACAGCTTAAGTTGGAGACAAGAATGAGTGGCCTTTAAACTGGGTCCTTTTGTTCAGCACTAAGAATCTTTTACATTGTTTTCATTTTCCTTAATTAGAAGCACTCAGAAACAACGTCTTATTTTCATGTTAAATATCTCACTGTTGCTCATCTGTCCTATCATCATCTTGTCCTTGCTTCTTCTATTCTCACTCATGCCATGAGATTTTTCACCACCCGTATCTGCTGAGTCTCGAGTGATCGAAACGTTAAGCTTTACAAGTGAGTGTAACATTAGTTGGTTTCTAAATGAAGAAACTTCATTTCAACACAACCACTGAATTTTCTCATTGAGGCATTAGAAATTATCATGAATATATAGAAACTTGAAACAATGACCAAAAAAAAGAGTTAAAGCTTCTTGTAATTCTTACGATCAAGTTTCATTCTGATGAAAGCACCTAACTCCTTTTCAATTTCAGTGAGCCCGACAGCGTCTAACTCTAAATGCTCAGTCCATCAACTGGAGAACATAGATGAGAATGCTCCTGCAGATTGGACTGCATCATCCTGTCCCCCACCTGATACTCCAACTGAGTCTATGGAGTTCCTTGCTAGATCATGGAGTCTTTCTGCCATGGAACTCTCTAAAGCATTGCACAGCACCAACATTGCGATCTCCACCAGCATAGATATGCCACTTTCTTGCCCTTCAGGTCACCAATTTGATACCAAGAGTTCTACTGCTTCAAAGGATGTAAGAACATTGGCTGTGTTTAATTTGAAATAGTGATTTAAATTAGATCGTTAACTCTTCCTTTAGCCACTTTCTTCTTAGTTGGTTATGCAGCATGTAAATAGGAATCATGCAAATGCTATGTTACCTCTCTTAAAATATATTCAATCTCTATGCAACGCACATGCTTGCAGTGGAATAAAAAGGAAAAAGGAGATATTCTAGGTCCTCCAAAAAGGGAGTTTCAGAGGAAATAAATTTTTCATAACCTAGACCTTTCTTTTTTCTGGTCCTAGGATTCTTCATTTTAAGAAGAATCTAATACTGCCGCTTCTTTATGTAGCTTTTATAATTTAATAACTTCATATTGGTTCTAAACTTCTGATGCAAGAATTTTGTGCAGTTATCTAACTGTTGTTATCCTCCAATTTCACCGAATGACAGTAGCGAAAAGAAGGTACATTTTGTTAACTTATGTGATAAAAAAGTATGATCATAAACGCACAAGAAACATTTTGGCTCATTGTTCAGTTTCAGTTAAGAATTTGAAGCCTATCACGTGGCCTCAGCTTGCTTTCATGACTCTCTGTTTTTATTGTGGTCCAAACGAACTTCACTTCACTCACAATTATATAACAGTACAAATTTAAACAATTCAATCATCATTGAGTGAATTTTTTTTTTACTTTCTCTTGCCAACAGCTGCGATTTCAGTTACAAACAATCACGGACCACATGTTTTTGCACTGGGAGTGAATCTTTAGTGTGTATAAATTCATAACATAACAATATGTCATGTATACAGGATTTACTTTTACTCCATCAAGCACTCAGTACAGAATTCCTTTCCAGTCAAAACATACTCAGAAATGGGGTATGTGGCAATCAACTTAATGATTTCCTTCATCAACTCTGCTCAAATACCAGATCAATCTGATATTAGTTAGTATTTGTTTCATTTATTTATTTATTGGTGCGAACTATTGCTCACCAGCTTTACAGAAGTTTGCTAAGAGGGAGGACAATGGGTAGGTGGTTGAAAGATCAAAAGGAGAGGAAAAAACAGGAAATTAGGACCCATAACGCTCATTTACATGCTGCGGTATCTGTGGCTGGTGTTGCTGCTGCTATTGCGGCGGTTGCAGCATCAACAGCATCACCTGAAATACCTTATTCCAACCCAAAGACCCCTCCTCCCCTGGCTTCTGCTGCAATTGCATCTGCAGCAGCTTTAGTAGCCTCTCACTGCATTGAGATTGCAGAAGATATGGGAGCTGAACATGACCAAATCTTAACAGTAGTCAACTCCGCCATTAATGCAAAAACCAATGGAGATATTATGACTTTAACAGCCGGAGCAGCCACAGGTATCAGAATTTAATGTTTATTTCTCTATTTTGGACCAAACTCAGTTATGCTTTTAAACGGCATCACTTGGTAGTGATATTTAAGCAGGATCCATGTATGAGGCATAAATCAAAGCATTTTTACTCTTCTGCTAACTCTGCATTTTCACCAAGTTATCTTCCATAAAATAACTAAAGCTAAAATGTACTGAACAACAGTTATACTTAATGAGCAACATATTGGTAAAAGAAAGTGGGTCCAAAACCTGCAAGTCATGGATTCATTTCACATATATATTGTCAAATATTAACACAATATAATGAACTATATGCGTGGTTGGCAGCCTTGCGAGGAGCTGCTACTCTAAAGGCAAGGCTGCAAAAGGGGCCTGGAGCAACTGCCATTCCTCTAGTTGAGGAAAAGTGTAACGAAAGCAAAGAAGCAAACATTTTGACAGCACTGGACTATGTTTTTAAAGGAGGAGAACTTCTCAAACGTACAAGAAAAGGTATGTTTACTAACATGTTTACGTTAATGGCTTAGTTAGAACTGGAAAGAATAAAAGAAGAATTTCAGATTTTCAAAGAAATTTACATTCTTAACATCAATAACCGTGCTATTTTAACTGTTATTAACAGGAGATCTTCACTGGAAGCAAGTTTCTTTCAATATAAATTCAAATTTGCAGGTATTGGTAGAAGAGATTTCATATATTCATTAAGAAATCATGGGCATGAGCTCCAATAATTTCTAAGTTTGATACAAGACCATAGCTGACCAGAAAATTTTACTAATTTTGGAAAACAAAAGTTAATATTGGACATTGTCAATGCAAAGAAATGAACGCAGTAGCAGCTTAAAAATTATAAATAGAAGTAGAAACTAAGCATGGCTTTCTTCCTACAATCTCATCATATCAATCAATTATACATTATTTCATGTATAAGCATATTTTAACTATAATGTTCATGAATTTCAAGGCTTCAATCAGTCAATATTTTTCTAATAATGACTCCCACTTATATATCAAGTACGAGCTCAGATATGTCTAAAATATTATCATGGCATGTTTTATGCAAGTTTCTCAATACTATTTGATGGAACATTTTTTTGTAAAGATGGCGGCCCAAATAATCTCTCAGCTCAGGCGATGAGACTGGTTTTATCTGATCCTCCCTAGATTCCCATAATGGTAGGAGCCTTCTGAGAAATCAGAAGTGGCACTGTGCCAATAGTGTAAATTTTGTAAAACTATTAACTCCGAAAATCGTTTCACAGATCAAAGAGAATCAAAACTATTGGTTGTGTCACTATCTCCATTTAATAGTTATTTGCACTAATACAAAATGACAACAGGTTGTAGTCAAAATGAAAAGCAAACATATGGGAGGAACATTCACAAAAAAGAAGAAATGTAAGCAATGTTTCATTCATAGCTCCTCCTTATTTTATGCTTGCCAGTTGCCACTCTCTGCTAACAATATTAAGGTATGGTATGTCCTAAAATGGCAGATATAGTGACCGGCCTTTGCAATGATATCCCAGCATGGCCTGGAAGGGAGAGAGAAGACACCAATGAAAAGAGGGCATACTTTGGAATAAAAACAACAGACAGGACCATAGAATTTGAATGTGGAAGTAAAGGAGACAAACAGTTCTGGCTTGATGGTATCCAGTACATGTTGAATTGCCGTGTCAAAGTAACATTATGAAAAAAAATATATTAGGATTGACATTGGGATTGCTGTATATATGCCTTTTTTTTTTTTCTTTCCCTTTGCCTCTCACAGCGATTGGAGGTTACTTCTTTTTAAAGGTGAAGACTTGACAGTACTCCTCTAAGGTTTCGTTGACAAAATTATTGAGACTTGCGTGATTTCAGTGGAGATGTATGGAATCTAGAACCATGTTATTGTCACTCTAATTCCTTCAGAAAATCGACATTATCAACAAATACCTGCATGAAGCAATAAACAAGCCAAGTTATAAAGACAGCGGTTTAGAAGTGCACTTAAGCATGATAGGAAGGATTCCATTAGTGCTTTATCCTACACAATAAGTCTTTCAAGGTGAGTACAGAACGATTAGTGGACAGGTTTGGATTCTAAAGCATATGAGTTCTAAAGCACAAACCTTTCTAGTTTAGTGCTGAACAAAAATCTTTAATCTATCGCAATTATACTATCTCCTTACGCATTACATATTCCACCCATTAACTCATTAACTATTCTGGTGCGAAGTATCTATCTCTAATTTTGTAAATTTATTGATGACTAATCTCTGAGAAAGAACTTGATTGATCACTTGGAATCATCACTCCTCAACCACATTTTTCTAAGCTCCATTCCACTCTTTGTCATTAACTCATTGAAAGTTTTTTAAAGGAAAGATTTATGGAAAAGACACAACACAATTGAAACCTTAACTCACGTAAAGAATTAACATAAATTCAACCTAAAACTTTAAGACAATAAGTTTGCATTTTCTTTTTTAGTAATCAACTTTCTCATTTTTATTCAATGTAGAACTTAGACTCACACTTAAATAACCTAATACTCATCAACTAAACATCTATGACTTCATTAGTGGGATGTAAGCTAAGTTTATCAGTGACAAGGTTAAAGTCTCAAAGAAAGTGATAAAACACATAAGAAAACGGATTAAAAGGTGATACCAATTTCCAGCCATCAGGGTCCAAACAAGCTACAATCTTGGTGTTGATACCAGGCAAGGGCCCCGGTTCACGGATAATCTTCCCCCCACATAATTTGATTGCTTCTGCAGTCTTATAGACATCATTTGTGCCTATTGCAATCTGTTTAAACACAAAATGTATTGAATTCTTACAATGCATACAGCAAATATTCGTGAAAACCATACAAACGTCGTGAAATTCCTCTTGTAAACAGAAAGAACAGAATCTACCTGAGCGTAACCATTTCCTTTGTCGTAATCAGTAACGCCATAGTTATATGTTAGTTCTAGAACAGTATTCTTATCTTCAGGACCATAGCCCAAAAAGGCTACAGTGTACTGGAAAAGAAAACACAGCAGAGAATGATCAAAACAAGCATTTTACAATAACAACAACAATAAAAAAAATAATTAACATATAATAGCAAAACATGAACTAAATTTCTGAAACTTCCAGGATTTTCGTTTGGATGGAAATCGTTAATGCCTACCCTTCCAAAATAGTAACAGTTTTCCAAAGGGACAGACCTACGTTCATGTTTATGATTTAGGCAGTCTAATTGTCATATGGAATGCACAATTGTAGCTGTGTTTCAATTGAACGTGCATTGGAAAATGTGTTTTGAGTAAAAGCAAACAAAAACACTATATAGCCAGCACATCACACACTAAGATTTCTTAGGAAAACATTATAACATATATAGAAGAGATTTATATCAGGAACTCAAATAGCCACGCATCTGATAAATAGCCACACGTAAAAGTTAAGTTACCTTGTCCTCAGGATTGTCCTTCTTGCGGAGAAGTTTCATTCCGACAGCCTTTGAAATCAAACAAAGACAAGGAAAAAAAGTTAAGTTACTAGTGATGAATGAACAACCTTCACGATTAGAGTAGTAAAAACCACTTACTTTTTGGTAGAAGGCTATGGCACGATCGAGATCGCCAACACGAAGCATCACTTGGCATAGAGGTTCAGATGTAGGTCTTCTCTCCAAAAGTTCAAACTTATAACCATCAGGATCTTCAATGAAAGCAATTACCGAACTGCCATCTCTAACAGGCCCTGGTTCCCTTGTAACCTTTCCTCCTTTTGCCTTTATTAGATCTACCCTCTTGTAAATCTACGAAGTTTCAGTAGACAACCATAATAATCTTAATAGTCTCAGAACAAATCATAAAGCATAGATTAACACTTAGTACCAACAAATGAAGATTAAAAGTCACTCTTATCAGCCTCTTAGCTGTCAAATTCCTATAAGAATTAATAACACTCCTCTACTAAACACTAAATTAATCGAAGATAAAGGCAGATTGGCAACCAAAAAAATATAAACTACAAGGAACTTGAAAATTCAAGTTAACAATTGGGATAATTTGGTTTTCCACATTCAAGGAAAACAAAACCCAGAATGGATTAATAAAAATTAAACCGATTCTGTATTTTGCATTGCATATGTAGTGACAGTTGTAAACAATATTGCATTATTATCTTTCACAAAAGGCTTACATCTTCAACTGCAACACCAAAATGACCAAAGCCACTTCCAATGTCATAGTTATCCACTCCATAATCTGTGATCTCCATGAAATAGTAAGCACGATGAGAAGCCATTTTGCTATGTGTTCAAGCATACACAATAATCACACAGAAAAAGAGTGGCAATCGAATCTGAACTCACTGTAAGTAAGTTCAACTGTAAAATTAGAATCTTCGGGCCCATATCCAAGAAAAGCGTTAGAATATCTATCTTCAGGTATATCACGTTTCCTCAAAAGCTTCATGGCAAGGCATTCAGTGTAGAACCTGCATCCCAGCAATGTAATCAAATTCCACACGTTTACATTGAAGTATAAGTGAAGTATGATTTCCGAAATTCAAGTATAGCATACTTTATAGTCTTCTCCAAGTCCCCAATACGGTACACAACATGGAGAAATCTTCTGTTGTCATTCTTAACCCAATCAAACAAAAATTTATCTGGCTGGACTATATTTTCCGCAGCAGTAGCCTCTGCTACTTTTAACAAATCTGATCCTTTTGCACCAAACAGCTTACATTGTGGGAGAGCTGAATAACCAGATGATATAGCAGAGAACTAAGTTATAACTAATGATATAAAGAGTTTGTGAGTAAATGGAGAAGGAAGGTAGATGTATGTATGTATATATGTATGTACCAATAGCACCAGTGGTGACAAGGTGAAAGAGAGCAAGTCTTCGTGAAGTAGAGGATGAAGTGGCAGATGGTCTCAGCATTGAAGCAGCTGGTAACATTAAGGATGATGCCATTGCTCATCAAACAATGTTCCTCTGGTAAGCAAATCAGTGTCACACTCCACCCAACATGTCTGTCTTCCTATCTATCTGTAAGAGTTTTAATATGCTATGTTCCTATTGGCTCTTGCTATATCCATTTTATTGGGCTATTATATATGGGCCGTAATAGATTGGAGGGAATTTCTATTTGCAGCTCATGTTTTTCTTCCCAACTCATAAATACTGAAATCCCTACTTTCCTGAATTTGTTGTTTTTGAAAGTTGGTAGCCAACTCACATATTTATCCGCTTGTGTCGAGATTTTTATTTTTATGCCTTTTCCGTAACCAAAGGCTTTCATAAGGTATAAGGTATATAGACCCTCATTTGTTTTTTCAAAACATAACTTTCAAAATTCTCTCGTATTCTCATTTCTCATTTTCTTTTTTCTTTCTTATAAAATCTTAGGTTTATTCTTTTACCTTTTATAGAGTTTTTACTAATTTTGTATATTAGAAAGGAAAATGTTATGTTAACACTCAATTTTGACACTCTTTTAACAACGGTCAGGTGTCAAATGTTGATTGGGTTTTGTTTTATTTTTAAAAAATGAGATGATTAAAAGAATTGAGGGGCAAAAGGTGAATGTAAATTGTTGGGTTTTTGTTTTCGCGCTCTCTTTCATTTTTCATTTTCGTCATTTGCTCTCTGACGGTTCCCATCATCTACGTCTTCCCAGTCTCTTGGCCGGCCTCCTTCTCGAAGTTGTCTCAGGCGTTTTGGTTGCGGTGAGGTCTTGTTGTTGTCGGACAATCAATTTTGTGGTGTGGGTCGTTGTGGGTGTGTGGCGAAACGCTTGTGGGTCATTCTCCTCTTGCTTCAACCATTGTCGTTGTCGGACCATGACCGTAGTGGTGTCGGACCATTGTCGTTCTCTATAGCAGTGTCAATCTCGCGAAACCTTGGTGTTTTGTTCTCGTTGTCGGACCATTGCGTATTTTGGGTAAGTGCAACAATGTACTTTTTGTTATGGAATCTGTAATAGAGAGGTTTGTTCTTTTTAAGCGAAAGCTAAGTTATTTTGTGGGTATTGTTATGACTGCAGGTCCAATGGCTTCAAGAAAAGCAAGTGTAAGAAAAAATTTTATGTATTATTGT
>NC_028355.1:16651780-16776037 GCF_000741045.1 Vigna radiata var. radiata | reverse complement strand
TACAACACAGTTATGTGGTGCATTTCAATTTGGACTTCAACCAACCATGTGGAATCTCAATGTTGGGTCATTTACTACCTCTTTAGGTCTGCAAAAAACACCTACCACACTTTTAGTATAGTTCCATGCACAAAAAAGACAGTTAATGGGGATGGTTCTCTGCGTTCAAAATTTTGGTCCCTGCTGGCTAGGATTGTGTCCAAATCCTGCATTTGCCTCGCTGTAATCGTTTACAGACCAGTTGTAAACGATTACAGCACAGTTATGTTGTGCATTTCAATTTGGACTTCAACCAACCATGTGGAATCTCAATGTTGGGTCATTTACTACCTATTTAGGTCTGCAAACAACACCTACCACACTTTTAGTACAGTTCCATGCACAGAAAACACAGTTAATGGGGATGGTCCTCTGCGTTTACAATTTTGGTCCCTACTGGCCAGGATTGTGTCCAAATCCTGCATTTGCCTCGCTGTAATCATTTACAGACCAGTTGTAAATGATTACAACACAGTTATTTGGTACATTAAAATTTGGACTTCAACCAACTTTAATAANTTTGGTATTATTTAAACGAATTATTAATATCGTGTTTTCGAATACAAACACAAGGGGAAAAAAATATTGCAAATTCAGTTATGATGAACAATGTAATGCTATATATATATATATATATACAAATCATCAACAATGTGATGTTCTACATAAATTCATTTCTAAAGGAAACAATGTTCTTTGAATTACAAATAAAATATTAACAATCCTCCAAAAACCCATAGACATGCAGCGCTTCCATTCTTGCAATGTTGTCTTTGTCCAGAATTCACTCCTTCACGTAGTTCTTTCTAATTTCTCGCAAGTCCTCCTGAAACAAAATGTTTTTTGCTTCAGTTATAAACAACACCATTATTTGAAATGTATAANANCAAAATTTATGCTTACATTTGTATATTGCGGCAAGCTCTTGCCGTTGTACCTGTNCTCTCCATCCCCTAAAGGATGTAAATCAACTCCACCAACACAACCTTCATCCGCTTTATGTTGTTCATCAAACACAAGATGCCCAATCATATAAACACAAACTATCTAAATCATCTAAAAGTGAGCAAGGCATGTTACAAACATGTTTAGACTTCCTAGGAAAATAAAATGTAACTAAACAAACTAAAATATATAACCTACACACCACATCCACCTCTATGTCGTCATCCTCTACAATCAAATGAAACTTCTGAATCAAGTCCTTCTTTGTCGTGGTTCTGGGATTAAACATGTCACCAACCAATCCAACTAAACATTGGTCAAAGGTAACGTCTAGACCACCTATGTCTAACCCTGTGGCCATGAAGACATCCACAACATTCAAAGGAACCAATTGTTGACACACCCTAAAATTAACATCACTCCCAACCCACCGTTGAACCATCTCCTTCAATAATTTTAAATTCACCTCAATAGGGTTTAAAAGGTTCATGCAGCATTTAAAAGGGGTCATATTAAGACGCTCTATATGACGATATTGTAGTTTGGTATTCATTTCAAGAATGCTGGCCGAATCCATGAAAATACGAAGACGCCACTACAAAACATTAAAATAACATACATTAAATTCTANCCTTCAAACCTTATACATCATCCATNACAATAATACATAAAATTTTTTCTTACACTTGCTTTTCTTGAAGCCATTGGACCTGCAGTCATAACAATACCCACAAAATAACTTAGCTTTCGCTTAAAAAGAACAAACCTCTCTATTACAGATTCCATAACAAAAAGTACATTGTTGTACTTACCCAAAATATGCAATGGTCCGACAACGAGAACAAAACACCAAGGTTTCGCGAGATTGACACCGCTACAGAGAACGACAATGGTCCGACACCACTACGGTCATGGTCCGACAACGACAATGGTTGAAGCAAGAGGAGAACGACCCACAAGCGTTTCGCCACATACCCACAACAACCCACACCACAAAATTGATGGTCCGACAACAACAAGACCTCACCACAACCAAAATGCCTGAGACAACTTTGAGAAGGAGGCCGACCAAGAGACTGGGAGGACGTAGATGATGGGAACCATCGGAGAACAAATGACGAAAATGAAAAATGAAAGAGAGCGCGAAAACAAAAACCCAACAATTTACATTCCACTTTTGCCCCTTAATTCTTTTAATCATCTCATTTTTTAAAAATAAAACAAAACCCAATCAACATTTGACACCTGACCGTTGTTAAAAGAGTGTCAAAATTGAGTGTTAACATAACATTTTCCTACTAGAAAACTTGTGCAACATAAATCGGATAAATTTTTAAAACAATAATCTACACGCCTTAGAAAAAATTATAAGTGATTTTTGTCGACATATACAATAATCTTAAAAATTTATGAAATACTTGTGTCAAGATTTTTGTGCCTTTTTTTGCAAGCAAAGGCTTTCATAAAGGTCTATAGACCCTTGTTTACTTTTCCAAAACATAATTTTCACAACTATCATCCTCTCATTCTCTCATTTTCTTTCTTTCCTCTTTTCATTCTTATAAAATCATGAGTTTATTCTTTTACTTTTCTTAAAATTTCTTACTAGTCATGATATCTTCAAATATTTTTGAAAACTTCCCGTGTCATCCTGAAAGACATTAATTCTTAAAAATAGTGATTTACATATGTTAGAAAATTTTGTAAGTATCACACACAGATGTTTTGTTACACAATCTTTAAACCTATTTTAAATTATGTAATACGAAATACATTTCATTTATTAATTTTGAATTGTATAATTTGATATAAATTTCTAAATTAATATAAAATGTTTCCACTCAAATAATTTAGAACTTTTTTGGCAATTATTGATATTAAAGGAAAAAAGTATTGGTATTGTTGACCTTCATCTGAGATCTGGCTTAGCTGGATGAACAATATCTCATTTATGAATAGTTAATAACGTTAAATTTTTTAATAAATTACAGGTAGATGGTGAATATACGAAGATTAATTAGCGAGATATAGTTTCTTAAAGAAGTTGAATCTAAAGTTATTTCTAAAGTATTTAAAGAAAATGGTATGAGAAATAATAAACAGTGCATAAAATTCCATTGACCTTAGGTTGGTGTTATTAAAGAAAGGATTAGTTGCTTTCGAAGAAAAAAAGGTGGCCATTGAAAATATAAAGTTGAAGTGGGTACAGTGAGCCATCAGTGACAAGAGAAGAGAAAGTAGAGGCATGACACTACCGTCATCATGGCAGAATTACTACTTTTATTACTAACTACACATTTAACAAACGCAACCTTAGCTAACGACAACCCTGTCGCACATGTCCAAAGGACTCCCTTAACCAGCATGTGCAATCACAACGTTAGACCTAATTATTATTAATAACAAATTATATTTTGACATTTTATGTGAAATAAAAACTCATTGACAATATTATTTTGATAATATATATATAAGGTACATCAATGATTGGACTTGAATAATAGAAAATGTGATTATTAATACAGTATAATGTTGCTGGTCAACGGGTGTATAGTCCAACAGGGTTGCAGTAACAGGCCTTTCTGGTTTCATATAAATAACATGACAACGTTGTTTTTTGGTTATCCGGGAGTGTGAAGATTGTTTGTGGAAGAAAGGAGTCATGGCGAAAATCGCTCTTGGAAGCACCAGAGAGGCCACTCAGCCAGATTGCATTCAAGCCCTCGTCGTTGAATTCATCGCCACCTTCCTCTTCGTCTTTGTTGGCGTTGCTTCTTCCATGCTCACTGGTATACTCCACTATTGTATAACACAACGCAATAATCTTTGATACTTATATACCTATTTTTCCTTACTGTGTATCAGAGAAGCTTGGTGGGGATGCACTGGTGGGGTTGTTTGTTGTGGCCGTGGCACATGCACTGGTGGTGGCCGTCATGATCTCCGCCGCACACATCTCCGGTGGCCACCTGAACCCCGCCGTGACTATTGGTCTCCTTGCCGGTGGTCACATCACCGTGTTCCGTTCCATCCTCTATTGGATTGATCAGTTAGTCGCATCTGCGGCAGCTTCTTATCTCCTTTACTTCCTCTCTGGAGGACAGGTAATGAAGTTCAAGCTAATCAAATCTATATTTTTTATTTGTTTATTTATTTTTTTTAACGGTTTCTTGGTTTTCAGACAACTCCGGTTCATACGCTGGCTGCCGGAATAGGGTACGGTCAAGGGGTAATTTGGGAGATTGTGTTGACCTTTTCTCTGCTGTTCACTGTTTACGCCACCATGGTGGATCCAAAGAAGGGACCACTTGCTGGGCTTGGCCCAACCCTAGTTGGGTTTGTGGTGGGGGCCAATATCCTCGCTGGTGGGGCTTACTCCGCCGCTTCTATGAACCCAGCGCGGTCTTTTGGGCCTGCCTTGGTTACTGGCAACTGGACCGATCATTGGGTTTACTGGGTTGGGCCACTAGTTGGTGGTGGGCTTGCCGGTTTCATCTATGAAACTTTCTTCATTGATCGATCTCACGCTCCTCTTCCTCGTGATGAAGAATCCTAATGAGGAGGACTGTCAGCTTCGACTTTGCTTCCTTCATTCAGATTATTAAAAAGTCTTTTTTTGTGTCTATTTGTATCTTTGTTTTTTTTACAGCTCGCTTTATGTGTAATATATCTCCCAAAATAAGATCGCAATTTAGTTCACCCTGGATCTTGAATTTTACTTTAGGCATATTTTTATGCTATTGCTAAAACAAATTATATAACTTATTGTTTGGTAAAAAGAGTGCTCTAAACCAGAGAAAAACAAATATAATCTAATTCAAAATTAACAGTATTAAGTTAAAAAAATCTAAAGTGTCTAAGCACTATTTATCATTAAAATATATAGATAATATGTCAGTTTTCCGCTTTCCACTAGGCTACAAAGATCGTAAAATATAATCTTCTTTATCTTTTTCTAGTATCTCGCTTTTACATATTAACAACACTCAATACATATCTTTGCCTAATAACAAAGTTAGAGCATGACCCGTTAACATGTTTGGACTATGGTCATTGGTACCTTGGCCCAATAACCAAGTTGGACCATATCTCATTAATTTGTTCAAACTATGGCAGATAGTATCTTAGACCAATAATTAGGTCGATATTTGAATGAGTCTTTATACAATCAATAAGGATTTAGATAATGGATTGGATCCCTCTCTCTCAAGTCGTCATCCTCCTTCGGTGTTAATCTGACCTAACACTGGACAATACATTTATGTTTTTTAATTAATTGATATGAACATTCTTATAGTTTTATTTATGTATAACCTAATTTTAATTTATAGAATAAACTTGTTTATATACTTATTTTTCTCTTCTAAATCTATGACAATTAAATTCTTCGTTTTCATAACTTTTGTGGTCATGACAAACATAATTAATGATGTTGATCCTTTTTAGCCAAACTATGTCTTCAAACACTTCATGTTGAAAAATATAAAATGTTATTCACCCAATTTTGAAGTATTTGTATTCATGTAATTCAAAATTTGGGTTCAAACCTCCGTATCAACCCAATCGTATCCCTTTCTAACCTTTCAAGAAGTCTCGGCATGTTTCTTAGGAGGGTTAGCTCAGGTCTCTATGAAGTGCTCGACACTTATCCCTAGTCCTAAACAGGATGTGGTATTTAAATGTATCAATATCCAACTACCGACACTCCTACCACAAAAGGACTTTAACATACCTAATAAAAAAGGACAAACACTTCACTACACTTCTGGAGAAGCAAGCTTTTTTAGCGAGCACAAGTCACAACAAGTATAGTAGAGTGACTGAGTCATAAATTATGGCTCTTCCATTTCTATTTATAACGAACTGGTGATGGTTCAACTTCTAAACCTATTGGGCCACACCCATTTCATCCGAGCCCATGGATCTTATACCCTTTCGCGAACCATTATAATATGACAGTAAGCTAACACTTTGATTCGCATGCTAACTTTACCACCAACAATCATATCCCCTCATATCTCAAGGTTTTTCATTAAAACATTTTTGTTGCTAATCTCCTCGAGGTTAGAGGGCTACTATACCCGTAAGGGTAAGGCCAAAAATAACAATTTTTCTTTACAAAGCCTCTATTATAAACACCACCAATAATTGGACTACGGAATACCGAGACACTAAGCAATCTGTACATGCCTTCAAGTCATGAAAATATTGAGGGGCTGATGTATTGTATAAGACTAGAGACCTATTGGCTCTTCCAAGTAAGGTCTATAGCCTTAAACACGATAGAATACCGAATATCGTCGACCAAATATCATAATCTATATATCGGGTACCAGTGTATCCTATCCAAGAACGCATGGATGGACAACCAAAGAATGATGCTCACTTGACAAGTAATCGGGCCAGTGGGCTTTAAGGTTGGCGAACCCACATAAGTTGTGGCCCATGCAGTTGAATCAATGGTCAATGAGGTAAAACACTATAAATAGAGCATTAATGTTAATCTACGAGGTATTTTGCATCAATTGAGATTTGACCAAAAAAAATTTGATCAAACTTGAGCGTGGAGAACCTTTTGCAAGAATCCCCCTCTTATGATTACATCTGAAGTATTAGAGGACGAGTGTCAAGTAATAAGAATGAAAATCGGATAATGAGAAAGACAACATGTGAAGGTGGGATCTTTGCAAGATAAATTCAATCTTGAAAGAATAATGATAATAAAGGATGAGTCTTGCTCTTTTGCTTTACTTTGACATGTTGAATTATTCGACATTGATTCCAACTTTATCTTCTTCTTTTTTTCACTAGGTGTTTAGAGAGAGATATCACTACTCACTATTATATAATATGTCCATATGATGACACCAACAATAACTTAGTACTTTGAATTTATTAAATACTATTATAATCGACAAATATCAATAAAAAAAATAAAAAGATAACAATCTCCATTAACTTACATATATCCATTAACTTAGATATATATAACTAAAAAATAATTGCATCCCAATTAAATTATCCAAAAGATAAAAATCCATTGTAATATAATTAAGAATCCTACATTATTTGTGTTACAACATTACCATTCAAGGAATCTAAAATATCAGAAGAAATTAAAAGAATATGAGAGCTTATGTTTTGTAAAACTGATTAAAAGAATATGAGAGCTTATGTTTTGTAAAACTGATTATGCAAATTTTGAATAAAGTTCGTAAACAATAAATTTTCTACAAATTTTTAATTTATTAAATATATTTTGCATGATTTATATATATATATATATATATATATATATATATTACATTCTTAGTTTAGATACCAAATATATTTTTTTTATACACCAAATTAAGAGTGTGTTCTATCCATACAAAGACAGAAAAAAATGCTTAGAAATTAAATTAAGAATATATTTGCAATTTTGAGGTAACGTAGATGAGATTTAATCAGTTAAATTCTACATGTATATGGAACGATTTAATAAATAGTGATTTATATAAATGAATTTGATATTTAATATAGTATAATAGGTAAAACATATTTTAATCTGAAATAATAAATGAATTATTTGGAAATTTAAAAATTAAAAAATAGTCCTGTGGTGAGTGATTGTTCCGCAGGCGTCCAACGTACCCACTCTCCGCACCGCACTACAAAAGCAGTAGTTAGTTTAGTCATTACACTCCTTTATTGTATTTTAATAAAAAAATAAAAAATAATATATTAAATGAGTGTAAAAGAAAAATTTATCTTTAACAATTGTTTTTTACTAATTATTTTACAATCATTTATGTAACAGTTTGTGATTAGTATGTTTCAAATATATAAATTAATAAAATAGTGATACTGTTATAAAAAATGGTTAAAAAAAATTGTTAAAATATCATAGAGCCTATGTAAAATGATATTTTTTTTCCTTCTTTTATATACACAATGTACAATGCGTATTGTAAAACTATACATTTTTAAAGCAATTATGAGTATATTTCAATTTCTTAACTGAAATTATTTATTAAGCTAAATAATCGATTTGTATATTTAGCTACACGTGGCATTTTGATCGTGTTTAGGTTTTAATAACATTTGTTTTCTTAATTACTATCGTTTTTGATAATTTCATCACTTATTTATTTTTTTCAAACTTTAACTTTTTAATTTTCATATTCTGATTTGCTACTTTTAAAGAGAATAAAAACGTGCACAAAGAAAAAGAAAAAAAAATAAAAATAAAATGACGTTTCTTTATGAATTTTCACAAAAGTATGTCATTTTAATGTGTATCTTTTTTGTGAATTAAAAACTTTGATAATACTATTCATGTATTATATTTTTACTTCAATAAAGTATTTTCCTAATGTATACTTCAAAGATAACTTTGTTCTTAGATAAATATTTTATTTTCCTTTATTTAGCTTTCGTCGCGAAGATAATTCCCTTTTTTTTCTTTCATTTTTTAGGTAAAATATTTGAGTATAAATTATTTTTCTTGTTAATAGTTTTCCCCCCCTAATTTTATGATAAATTTTTAGTTTGAAAATTAAAAAATGATTAGTCAATAATTAAATAATATTATTAAATTTCCCTTACATTATTGATTTGATTATAATTAATCGATGAAGTAAAATATTTTTATTAGCACATATGGTATCTAAGATAAACATTATACATAAAATTTGCCAAATGTTTACTTCTTTTTTTCTTTTAACACTCTGTGGTTATTATCCGCACTCATTCAGATTTTGACAGGAATTGTGGCATATCGATGAGAAACGGTATGGGTATGCGTACGTTATAGAAGTGAAGGTTCTGTCGAAGAGAACCATTAATGGCTGCATTCTTCGTTACCTCACCAAGGATGAGCGTTGGTACGTAAGTGTTCATAAATCATACACAAAAACAGACACTACACATGCATGTTGAATATCTAAGTGTAAGAGCAAGAAGATGATTGTGGTTATTCTTATTGATTAATGATGATTATTAGTAAGTAATTAATTACATTAATCCTACTGGAAATAGCTACCTTGAAGCTTCTTCTCCACCCAAGAAGGCGACAGAACTGGGCTCATATCGTAGTCCCTGATCTTCACCCTTGGGGCTTCACACTGCTCACTGTAGTCCATGCACATTTTTTCATCGGGCAAAACTTTAATTCTCCAAACTTTGAATGTTTGATCCAAACTAGCACTGTACACCAAGAACCCCATCACAACCTTTTCCATCTCCAGGCATGCAGCCAAGCATCTCACTGGTCCTCTGTGTCCATCCAAAACCGTCAAACACTCATGGTAGCAACTCCCTTCCTCTCTCCTCCATACCCTAATGGTGGTGTCCTCTGAACCACTGAATATCATGTTCCCTACCGTCGCTAAACAAAGAACCGCAAATCGGTGACCCTGTAAGAATCCTCCATGATTGAACCTGTAGCACAGCCGTTCCTTCTCCCAGAAGTTTATCATCCCATCGGAGGACCCCGAATAGAGAAAGCAGTGGTTGAACGAGCAACTCAACGCGAGAGCGTTGACCGGGGAGGGTTGGAATTTGAGAGTCATGGTGAGAGTGTGCGAGTCTTCAGTATACACCCTTCTCCATATCTTCACCGACCCGTCGGAGGATCCGGTGAAAAGACAACCATCGTCTTGGTTCACCAATATGGCGTTGACGTTATCCTCGTGTGCGCCGAACGAGTCGACGCATTTTCTGTCGGAAACACGCCACGCCTTCACTGTTCTGTCGTGGGAGCCGGTGTAAAGGAGGCCCTCCGAGTGGTAATAGGCCATGCAAGAGACGGAATCTTTGTGCTTGGGCGTGTTCTTCCCTCTCGAGGGGAACATGAGGATCGAGCTCTTTCTAGGGAGAGTGCCTAGTTTCTTGGACTTGAAGCTATCTGAAACGGTGAAGGTCCATATCCTTATCTTGTGGTCCTTGTGCGTGGAGAAAAGCATGTTGCTATAAGCGAGAATGGCTCTGACCTCACCGGAGCTGGCTTTGAGATACCCTCTGTCCATGCAATCTGGCTGCTTCCAGACTCGGATTCTGCTGCTGTTGGAGCCGGTGAATACCAAACCCTTTGAAGCAGCGATTGCGTAGATGTTACCTTCATGGCGGTGGAGCGAAGCGATGCAGTGGTAAAGCAAAGAAGATGAAGGGGTTGGGAGAGGGGAAAGTGTCCATGGTGAATCCGGCATGATAGGGAACATGCCGTCGGAGCTTGAAGGCCTTGGGGAACTGAACTGAAGGTCTTGTTCGCTTATCTCTCTGTGGGTTTGAAGATGAAGGTGAAGAGGGGATTGTGGAGGTTCTGATTTTTGGGTGTCCATTAGGCTGAGGAGGGTGTCCTTGCCATGAAAATCCATGGCGTGATGAGATGAATATGTGCTTGGAATTAAAGAAACAAAAGTGGTAGCTATAGTAGTAATTGGGACTTTAGAAATTATCCCTCACAGTTGAGCTATAACAAACGTAATAAGGGTTTGGACGATGGGTGGAGTGTATTTATTATGGTATAAATGTTTCTCAACTGTTCTCTTATTGTCGTGCTCTCTTCTGCATCATTCCAATATGCGACCCCTCTTTGCTTTGCTTTTTCCTTTTCTTTTCCATGCCACTGCAGGAATAAGAATAAGGAACAGGTTATTCAGTAATTGTTACATTTACATTTAAGATAGAATTTGTTAAAACTGGTTTACATTTCAAATTACATTTTCTGCGTTATTTTAATAATGATGAAAGTAGTAACAGGAAGCTCTGAATCAATTGATTATCCAAATGGTTGGACATTTCTGCTGGCCATCATGAACTGGTTTGTCGTTTGTTCTAGAGAGGGAGCAGAAAGGTGGAGATATGAATGGGGTAGCTATCATCATTGTGATGAAGCTCATCATAGAACCTTCTCCTTTCTACTGGTATGGGTGGCGAAATTTTAATGTTTACTATTGAATCTCGAGGAGTTATTACTTAACAGATTGAACTTAACTTCTTGTCACACGTCAATGTAGAAATCATTGCTACATCTTCAATATCACCTTATGGTGTTGGACTATAAATGTCACACGAAAATTTAAGTCCATTATGAATTGTTTGAAATGCTATTCTTGCATACAAGTTTATAATGCTTTGTTCACCATTCAGCTCTTTATTTTTGTTTATCATCTTTGCCTATAGTAGTCTGTTGTTTCTTTGTATCTTTTTAATTATGAAAATGTGATTGCAGTGTTTAGTTATGCTCCTACCACAGTGAAAGAAAGAAGAGAGTGCAGCTGAGAATGAAAATGGTGTCAGAGTTAGTTGGTCGAGTTGCAACCACTGTTATAGCATCAGTTGACGGCATTTGATGCGGTGGATAAGAGTACATCAAATAATCTACATTTTCATCAATACTTCATCCTAGACAAACTACTCAATTTCGTAAAACCACTGCTACAAAAGTTTTATTAATCATGATGTTTAAAATATGTACTTAAACTTGATAAATTGAAAGGAAAATGATATTTTGATAACATAGACAATTTTTTTACAACATGACACGTGTGATCATTTTATTGGTTTATTTAAATTTATATTTAAAAATATTTAAAATAGATCAATCACAGGTCTTGTCAAAAAATGATTAAAAAAAATATTCTTAAAAAAAGTTTTTCCAAATTGAAATTATCAACTCTACGGTTAAAGTTTTGTCACTGAAATATATTTATTCATAATCTCTTTTGCCTTCTTTTTCTTTTATTTATTTATTCTTCTTTTTCTTTCTCATTTTCTCTGACAAAGTTGTCACACCATCATTGTTTATTGCCAAAAAAAATCTGTCAGTGATAATAACAATTTTATACTGTCTATAAATTTTATCGATAAAATATATTAATATATATTTTATCAAAGAAATTTTTATTTATAATTCAAATTCAAATTTGTTGACATAATCATTTTCATCTATAAATTATACTTTATTGAAGAATTTATTTATGTCAGTAATTAAAAAAACCATAGTGCAAAAAAAAAAAAAGCTTAAAAAGTATGTATAAACATTAAAACTGAGTAATTTTCTTTAAAATTATGAGAGCTGAAATTTAAAAATTGTACAATCTAACAGCTAAAAATGTAATTTAAATGAATTTATGTTGATATTTTTCCATGGTAACATGTGTATAAATTAAGTACATAGTACGAAAGTTTGGGTACAAATGAATAAAGAATCAATGGAGTGTGTGCTTGATTGGTTTAGTTATGAGTTGGGGAATAGAAAGAGAAAAATTACAGAAGTTGGCCAGGCTGTTTGTACTTTGGGTTACAGTTTCATTAAAAAAATGTACTATTTGTAATTTCCTTCGTTGAAAAACCACTCTATCCAGGACCTCGCAGTTTCAAGGTTCCCAAATTATCTAATGGAATAATTATACTAAGAGACACTCTTTTACTTTAACATTCAAAAAAAATATAGAGTGGGTTTCACTAATTAAATTTTTTTAACTAATTAAATTACATAATTTAAAAAATTACTGACATTTTACTGTATCAAATGAACGTAATCACTGTGTACCATAATCATATTTGCATAAAAATATAATGAATTTAAGGATACCAAAATGGTCAAGTTAAAAAAATTAGAAATTAAATCGATAAAGATAAGAAGAAGAGATATTTCAGCGTTAAAAGAGAGGAAGAAAATGAATTCCTTTCACAATTTTATTACTTTTCTTTAAATTAATACAAATTTTGAATTTTTTTTAATATTATTTAAATTAATCAATAATTAATATATTATGTGTATTTATTGAAGAAACATTAAAAATGTTAAATTTATAAAGAAAAAGAAGGTAAACGAAGTAATATATATGACCTCCCGAAGTTCCGCGTGGTCACAGATCATCCACAGTTATTTTGAACCACGAACGTGTTTGAAGTGTGTAATACTTATGTTATCTATATTTCAGCAGTTATTCATTATTTAAAATGATTATATAATTTTAATTTTACTTTAGCAACGTACTTTTACATTTCTATTATATGTTCGGTTACATATTGTTTTAGATGTATGGTATAAAGTGTTTATTTCTAGTAGCTTTCATTTTGATATGTTGGTTTTATGTCAAATGCAATTTAAACATCAATTATTATAAATATTTTTTTTTTCAAATTTTTTCTTGTCCTAATTTTTAGACATCTTTTTCTTATTTGTTTCATTTTTCTAACATATGTGCGCGGACTTTTAAGCCTATCTTTGTATGATGTGATGTATAAATATTATATAGGGCAGTCCATTTTAAAATACTTTTAATAAATCAAATACTAGACGGACCAAAGTTGAATTTAATGTTGTGTTTATATATGTCATGAGTTAATTTATGATTTTTTTTTTAATTTTTAAAATACTTTTAACATTGACATGTGCATTTCTCACTGTCAAGTGACAATCTTATCTGAAATGTGATGATTTATATATTTATTTTAAAAAAATAAAAAAATTTAAAAATTGAAAATTTCAAAAATTGACATATAAAAAGTATAGACTCAACATTAATGTCAACTTAACGAAAAATACCAAATTGAACCATTTAAAAAAATAAAAAGATTAAATTAAATAAAAAAAGACAAAATTGAACCTATCAACCAAATACAAAAACGAAATTGAACCAACCCAACAAATACAAGAACCAAATATATAATTAAACCTAATTATCATTATAAAACTGAAACCGTTACACAAAGTATGATATTATTTAAATTTTCTAATGTAAATATAGATGTTAGTTTGATTTAAATAATAGGTATAATCTAGTGGTCATTGGTGTAATAGTCGATACCGGAACAAGTAGATATGTTATATATAGATTGATGTATCTTATAGGAATGAATTTACATACTTATAATCGCCAACAAATGCACGAGCACACTCATCACGACTCAAGGAAATTGAGGAACGTGAACCTTAACCTTGTGTTTGAGCAAGAAATTTTAATGATTACAAGAAATTGAAATACATGGTATTTAAATTACTTACAATTGAATTCTCATCAATTAATTTATATTTTAAGACAAAATTATCTTTTAAAAATATTTGGCTCAACTTTTACATCAGACTTATTCGACTCGATCTTCTCTATGTGTTGAGTCGTCTCAAACTTCGATCCAAACCAACTCGTTTAGACCCTTAGCCATGGTCGACTTTGCTCATCTTTGTCTCAAGTCGAATTGGCTCGACCCTCAATGTTGAAGGTTGAACTAAGTCAGTTCGAGTTAAAGGGTAGATTTAATTTGACCCTCAATGTCGAATGTCAAGTCGAATCAATTAGGACATAAGGTGTAGTCGAGTCAGTCTTGACCAAGCGTCGAGACTAGTCGATCCTAATCAAAAGTCGAGACTAGTTGGCCCCAGCTAGAGATTGAAACTAGTCAGCCCTAGCCAAAGGTTGAAAAGAATTAGCCTTAATCGAAGGTCGAGAAAACTTGGTCCTTGTCGAAGATCAAGACGAGTCGACCATCAAGATGAGTTGAACTGGGACGAAGGTTGAGAAGAGTCAGCATCGGCTGAAGGTCAAGCTGAGTAGGTTTGATTTAAAGGTCGAGCCTTAAACTGAGCAAAATCGATTTGGGCAAAAGGTATAGACAAGTCACCCAACTATAGGTTGAGATGAGTGAACCCTGAACAAAGTTCGAGACAAGTCGATTCTGGCTAAAGGTAGAGATGAGTCAACTCAGGTTGAAGGTCGAGACGAGTCAACCCAAGTCAAAGGTTGAGATGAGTCAATCCTAGTCAAAGTTCAAAATGAGTCAACACAGGTCAAAGGTTGAGTCGAGTATGCTAAAGCCAAAAGTCGAGATGAATTAGCTTGGGTTGGAGGTTGAGACAAGTTGACCTTGGTCAAAAATCAAGGTAAGTCGAGACGAGTCAACCATGATTGAAGTTTGAGATGATTTGGCATAAGTCAAAGGTCAATTCGAGTAGGCCAAAACCGAAGGTCGAGTGATAAGTGTCCAATATGAGTTACTTTTGAGACAAATCTGATAAGTTTGTTTTGCAATTTCAATACCAATAAAGAGCCAAAGTGAAGAAAATAAAGAAAATGAATTAATTTCAATAAATTTTGGATGAAACTGTGATTGGTGCGGTTGAGCGATTGAATTGAGGCTAAGTTACAAAATCAAACCCTTTGGAGGAGGAAACCTCAAGCACCAAACTCGAGGTTAAGTCATAAAGACTCATTTTCAAAGAAGTCATCTTAGGAGCTGAAACACTATAGCATAAGACTAAGGCATAAAAGAAAACCCAACTAGGAAGGAAACATTTGCGGATGAAGCCACAAGTGCACTGTTGAGCACTCTCTAGACAATATATTAAAATAGAGTTGTACCCATGTTTTGAGAGAATATTTTGTGTCTTCTTAGAGACTTTTTAGAAGGCTTTTGTAAACACTTTTTTCTACACTTAATGAATAATTTTAGAGAGCATGATTATTTAAAACATTGTATTGATTGTATTCATTATGAGTAGATAAGTCTCTCTTGTGTTGAAACAAAGATATCACCCTTTGTAACTCTTTTATATTGGTACTATTTTATAATTAAAAGTATGCCTTTATTAAATGTTTGTTAATTAGTTTATGCTTGTTGTTATTGAACTGATTACTTATCTTATTTTACTAGCTTGGGATTGAGTGGAAAATGGTTTCAAGTTGTGGTCCAATTAATTCTCTCTCTGCTTTTAGATGCTAGGAATAGGTCTACGGTTCTAGTTGGTTATAGAGTCTTGATCTTAATGCAAGTAATTCATTTAATGAGTTACTGAAGAATCATACTAAAGTTTGATTATCTTTGGAACTAGGTGTTACATTTAGGAATGGGCCTAGCATTAAAGAGAACTCCTAAGACATGAATAATTGCATCTTTGTAATAAAGATTGAATTAATGCAAGAGACAAACAAAGTGGTGAAATCTAACTTCAACACATCTTTGTCATATTGAAGTTAACATTTTACTTAAAACTGTTTTAGTACGTCTTTATTGCCTTAATCAACACTTTTTATACATTAAATTTGTTTTCATACTTCTTGTACATCCCAAACACCATTTCATTCAAAACAAATAAGTTTGAACATTGTGTATTTCTACCAAATTTTTGTGGATACAATATTTGTTGTACTATAAACTACCAAATATATTTACTAAATAAATTGATTGCATTGGAACATTAACATCGAGTAGAGTAGTTTAAGTTAAATGTAGAGTCAAGTTACTCAGGACGAAGGTCAAACCCTGTCGGCCAGAATCGAAATATCGAGTTGAGTCGATCAAATAAAAGGTCAAATTGAATTAATTTTAACAATAGATAAATACCAGTCAATTTTAGCCAAAGGTCGAGTCAAGTCTGTACATGCTCATAGTTGAACTGAGTCGTCTCGAAGTCGACTTGGACAAAATGTCAAGACAATTTGACCTGAATTAAAATAAATTAATTGGACATATGAACTTTTTTCATCGTGATCAATGAAAAATTTCATAATCTGTAAAATTTCAATTTCTCATTTTAATAAATTTCAAATTTTGTTATTTTAATTATTTAAAATAGTTAAAATTTCTCAATTTCAATTTTCTTTTGATTTCTCATTCAAATAAGTTTACTTCAAAAAAATTTAAATTTTCCATACAAATGAATTACTTCTTAATTTGTCTCATCTAATATAACATTTAAAAAAAATGGGAAAAACACTTTTGTTGAATCCTCATTTAAAGCTGTATAATAAGGCAGCAAGCACTCTTTGAGGGACAAACTATTGAAAGGGTGAATAGATTGGACAAAAATAAACAGCAGAGGATGTAGACGTAAAAGAGACAGCGAATAGTGATTGTTAGATTGAGTGTTTCTGACGAGAGGCATATAAGCTTCACTCAAACAAAATTCAAGCACAGTTTGTTCTTGGAATGGAAGACGAAAAAGGTGAAGCCGATGGCTAACGGAGGAGACGCTAACGGAGCAAGCGCCGAACAGAAGAGCTGCGAACGGAGCAGGCGTCAAATGGAGCCACTAGCGAGAGGGAACACATGAGATTTTCTTTAAAACATACATAATAAATGGAATTAAAATAAATAATAAAAAGGCACGTTGTTTAATTTTTAGTGACATAAAATAATCATTATTCTTTTTCTCACACAAATTTCATCACCAAAAATCAACTGGGCCGACAATTGTGTTCGGTGTAGCAACATCAAACATTTGAGGCTAATTCACCCGGATTCCTTTCTTGTTTTGCAATCCATTGGATAGTTCTTCGTGCGATTGGCAACCAAACACTTTCTCCGATCCTATTCTCCTTCCCCATTTCTGCAAACCTCGGAACATTGGCAATCTCAGACATGCACCTCTTCTCACCAGGATTCACTTCCGTAAACCACTTTTCTTCCTCCTTAAAACGCCAAGTTCCGTCAACCTTTCCGCTGTCTTCGGTGGATTCCCAAGAACTGGAACATAATCTCCTGCTGCTGACATCATTAAGCATCTCGCTGTTCAACGACAACAGGTCCGAAGAGTTAAGATCACTCCACCTGCTCCTCGTGAAAACGTCAGAGATAACTATTTTAAGGTTTGTCACACGAACATCTGTGTCCCACTTTGTGGCACCACCACCGGCACTGCCATCACCGATAAACAGTTCTTGTTTCTTGCAGTTCCCCGCGTCATTAAAGCCTCTTCTCGATGACCCTCTATGAGAAGGCTCTCTCTGAAGGAAGATTTCAAGGTTTAGATCCTCCGTGAGATTTGAAGGAACTCGGAGGAACCTTGAGCTTAGGGAGTAGTTGAGGTTCTTTATGTCCCCTGCTTCAACCCTGCGTCTACAGAGAGGGCATGTGGAGTGGCTTTCAAACCACTTGTCAATGCAATTCATGTGGAAAGCGTGCTTGCACTTGGGAAGCAGTCTTAAAGTCTCTGAGTCCTCAAATTTGGAGAGACAAACAGTGCATTCTAGGCCATCTTTGAACCCCTTCAGGGATGAAAACGTGAAGAAAGGGAGGGTTTTTACCACTTCTTTGTCAATACCAGAAACTCTTGAACTTGATCGAGATCGGCCCTGATAGTTTTGGAGATTTGAGTTTCGGGTAAGAAGTTGGCGGCCGTTGACTCGACAGAACTTCACATATAAAAGTAAGATAGTTGTAATGGCAAACATGGCGGCGAGCACTGCTATCACGATTCCCTTGCTTGGATGAACGGTTTGAGGGGGTTGTGGCAGGTTCTGTTCTTCCTCTTCTCTGTCTTGAGATTGAACATTGAAGGGGAGAGAAAGAAGCATGGTGAACATTATTAGGAAATGCTTCTTAAAGGGATTGAACTTGAGGGTTTTAGACATCTTCTGAAGTGGAGATGTTACCATTTTGGTTTTTTTGTTCCTAAATAAACATTTGTGAGATGAAATCAGAAATGGCTGCTTCAATTTTGTCTTATTTTACTATAACAGACCCTACCCTGCATGCTTTTTATTGTTTGTTGTTTTTTGCGGTGCTTGTCTTGGCCAATTAATTAGAATATCTTCTGGTTGATGAAGACAAAAGCATGCATCAGCTTGGAGCCCTCTCTGTGACTGAAAAAACGTGTTCATGATTCACATATTATACAATCCTTATATGTTATTTGCTTTTATGGAAAATATTTTTTTAACAGACCAATAAAATATTAAAAAAAGTTATTTCAAATTTACAGCAATATCACAACAAGTTTTAGAGCACCTTTTTTATTCAACAACTTTTTCCCCCAATTGAAAAACTATAATTCTTTAATGATTCATTCCCTTTAAAGAAACATTATTTGAGATTCTTTGTCATCCAATTATCAATTCTTTTATTTTGTGGGTTATGCTCAATCATTATGATTTATTCTAAATCTAATCCTTTTTCTAATAGTCCAATTATTGGTAGAAATCCGATATTAATTCTTAGAGGCAGCTTTTAAAATTATTAAAGTAACCAATTTAAAAGAAATAAACTTTAATTAACAAGAGTTTATACTATACAAGTCGATGCAATGATTACTTTTCTCCTAACTAAAAATTTAGCTACACATGTTAAAAGAGATAAAAATTACTAGGGATAAGAAGAAGATAGGAAGAGACCATGCAGACACATTTCTATAGGATCCTTCAAATCCAGTATAAACTCAATATTTCTATCTATAATGACTTGTGCTATGATTACATAAATAATTAATTACAATAACTTTTGTGATAATTATATAAATAAAATACTATTTCTAAATTATGAAGATCAAAACAATAAGATAACTAAATATGTATAAATTGCATGAATAATTAAAAATTGAACGAATTAAATCATTGGAGTTTAACTAAACTCCCTAACATTCAATAGTTATTTATTTTTATTCAATTAAAATTATGTTATTATACTGTTATGAAATTATTTAAATCTTAATCTATTAAATTAGTGTAACTAAGGAATTTATATTAAAAAAAATTAATGATGACCAATTCTTTTAATTGTCTTTTGTCGTATCTATAATTTACAACACTTTTTTTAACTATAACATAACTAATAAAATCATATAATTAATCTATTTTTTATCTAGAACAACACAAATATATCAACCTTTAATCATAAAAAAACAATAATATATTTATTAATTAAATTTAAAAAAAATAGCGGTAATTAATAAGGATGAAGACCAATGATCGTGTTTCCCATTATGAAAATTTTTTGCATTTGAGCAAAAAAATCTAATTTTTAATTTCTCCATATAGTGTTGGTACTATAATCTATAGATATAAAACTGTGGGTCGACCACAGGAAAGACACCATTCAGACTACCCATGGAAACTCATTTTAATAAGCCTTGGATACTTTCTAAATTTTATGATTATACAAAATGAGTAAGAATTGACATGTAAGAAACATTACGAATTCTTTTTCTTTCAAGTTTGAATAAAATTTATATAATGTTACTTATAATTTTTTTTCTTAAATTATGTTATTTATCTCTTTTTTAGTCTGTATAGAATTGATATATATTTTATTCTTATAGGAAAATATTATTTGACACAATTTTTTTTTGTATTTATTTCATATTACTTTTCTTTATTATTTTTTCTTTTAAAAAAAATAATAATAAATAACACACGTTTACATTTATTTAATATAATTATACGAATAAAATAATGATCCTAAAAAATGAATTTTTATATTTAAAACCAAAAGTAAAAAAAGTAATATCAAATAAATATAAAAAGTTTGTATATGTTTTAAAGAATCATTTCTGTTTTTTAAAATATAAAAATTTACTTTTTTTATAACTATAAATATGTGTTATTGTAAAAAAAAAAACAATTTAAACCTAATAATCTTTTATTTTAAATAGTGGTAGCCAAGTAGATAATACCACATAAATAAAACAAAAATTAGTGACTAGAATTACTAATTAACACGATAAACACAACTCCACAGCTAAAATGAGATTGGCATGAAAGCTCCGTGAAATCCATATGGAACTCTGCAAGGTATTGTAATTTTGGCAACTGCCTCTCCTGAAAACTTCTTCGTGTCAACTATATGAACCTGGAGAAAATTAAATAATAATAAAAATTAAGCAGCTAATTTGAGTTTAGTAGGATCATTAGATGAATTAATTATAATTATCTTGCCACTATTTATATAATTGACCTACTTGAGAAATGCCATTATCTTCATTGTAAACAAAAGTGATTATCCAACCATCATCTTCTTCAACGCCACCTTCCTTAGGGACAAACGCAGATCCAGTGCAAAATACATCTTTTTCAAACCTATGATATTCTACCCTTATAAGCTCTTCTTGTTGTGCCTCTCCCTGATCACACATTTCAATTTGAATAATTTTAAGAAAACAAACGAGTATATAATGAAAGATAATAATACTTCATTTGAAGCCATCTTTTACCACAGGGAATTCTGAACATGGTTCTTCAAAGTATAGCTTTGCTAAAGCACCGTATTTAGGAATATCTAAACGGTCAAACATGAAACGTATTATGAATAGGTTCATGGTAATAAGGGCTGTTGCAATGGTTAAATAGTTAAAGAAGTGAAGCTTTTTTTGAATTATCATTACCTGCAGCAAAACTTGCAGTGGGATCAACCACTTGGGTGTATGCGTATCTGTTCTTAATTCCTGTAAAACTTGCATTGATCATTGGAAAATCCATGTATTGTTCTGGTCCGGTGAGATATTTTTCCTTAACCTCTCCACTTTTCATGTTTAATCTCCATTCGTAACATCGAGAGAATAACTTAGATTCCTTCAAACCATCTTCAGGTCCTGGAATTATTGAATCTAGTGCTCTACAACCCCACAACACAACCTGCTATACAAGGTAGAAAAAGTCTCAACATTGCAGCCAATTGCTAACTTCGAGTATCTGAAGAAGTTCTTGGTAATAAGATTCAAATTTGTGGATAAGTTACGACCTCATGACCATCCTCAAAGGAATTGATGAGATGAAAAGTGATATTAGGTTCCACCTCAAACCACTTGATTGAGTTAGCATCACCATAGAGCGGCATTATCCCAATCCTGGCATATTTCTCCTTGTCGAATTTGATTAATCTAAATGCAATAACATGGAAATGATAAACCAACAAAGATTCTGTGTTGTCTTATCATCGTAGTCAATATATATGAGCACTGGATACTCACTGGCCTCTTCTAAGTAGTCTGTTTGAATCAACTATCAGTGGAAAATCCAATATCGCTATATACCTGCTAACCAAAAACATGAATCAATGCATTAATGAATGTAATGAATGTTTGCATTGATCTCATTATTTGCTTGTAATGAATGTTATATACCTGCTTGTGACACCTATGTCATGGCATAAACTGCTTCTGTCTAGTTTTATATCTGCTTTGTGAACCAGCTCGTTTCCTTCAGCTGAAAATGGTTACTGATTGTATGTTATGGATATTACACTCACTACATCAACGAAACCTTTTTTTATTAAGGTTTTATGAAGAATTTAAAGCTTACATACCCGATACTATTCCAATTTCAAGATAAGGTTTAGTTGCATCTACACCAAAAATAACTAGTTCTCCAGTACCCAGAACTTTCTGCATTGAACGAGGTTAACTTTTATCAAGCAGATATAGAAAATTTCATTACTAAGTAAACTGACTTTATGTATAGTTTACTCATACAAGCTGTGACCAGATATTCTTAACACATAGAAGAAACCTTGGGGTGACTTGCAAAGGGACGATTCCATGCGCCATTGACATCCCAGTACTTTAAAGTATTTAGTGTGAAGATGTCAATCTCTTGTGGGATGTGATTCTCCGAAACCGAGTAAAACTTGTTTGAATGCTCAAACACATTGGTGTTGCTGTAATCTTTATTCAGTTTTCCGAATCTCAGCTGTGAAATCCACAAGGAGAAAATTCAAAGCTCTTGTGAAATCACTTTCTTTCTGCTAATTAGTTAACCATGAACTCTCATCAAGTATGTTATTATAGAAACTTCTAAAAACATATATTTGAAAAATAAAGTAAATAATATTACATGCATGCATACCCTGTATAATCTAAAATTTAAACTGTTTTTGGTACATATGAATTATTAAAAAAAATGTTTTTAAGCAATGGTCATATTTTTGAAATATGGTAGAAAATGCTTACCCAGTTTAGAAGCATAGAACACATAACGGCCAATGAATCTCCTTTTACTGCAGGGAGAAACAAAGGGTTAGTACTTTGTTTCTCAAGGTTGTATGTTACAGTTTGAACGTATCTGTTGTTGTAGAATATGGTGTAGCAGCCTTCATTTTTCCTTTTGAAATACAAAGCATGAAGCATTCCTTCTCCTTCCACCCAAACACTCTTTGTCCTCCCCAGCAGAGACTTGGATGATTTCAATCCTCCAAACAGTGGGTTTGGTCCTGTAGATGTGTTTTTATATATACCAAGATATATACAAAGATGAACATAAATAAATAATCAAGTTTATATTTACTTTTCATCACATCTTTTGACTTTTATTTTCTTTCTTTTTTCTATTTCTCTTCGTTCTATTCATTTCACACCCTATGACCAGATGTGCGATTGCAAATGAATAATATTAAAAGTACACTCTTTTTTTAGTCTACTTTTTAAATAAAAAATGTAAATGTTATATTTTATTTAATGAAGTTTATTATTACTTACAATTTTAATTATCTTCAAAAACATTGTGTTAACTAACATGATTGTCTTGTCATAGACTCTAATGTCAAATGGAATATATAAGAACATTCAAATAGTCATGGTTATGGTACATAATTAAATTAGGAATAGGAAACAACAGTGTATAATATGGAAGAATCATGTTAAGTCGATGAGAAATTATACTTGATGAGTACATGAAGATATTAAGTAGCACTAATACCATGCAACACTATGACTGTAATGAACTAAAATATGAAGCTGCATACCAGTTAGCAGGCTAAGGGTAAAATACAAATGAATGAAGTGCATGTTTTCCTTTTTCTTCTTTCTCTTTTTTCTTTGGAAATATAGCAGAACAAAAGGAAAGGACAAGAGGAAATGAACAGAACATGAGGAAACAATTATCAGAAACTAGGATCAAGCACTTAGACCATTTGGGTAGAAGAAAACATAATGTTCAATACAATACAGAAGTACAGAATGATTAAATATATTGAAGCAAATTCAAATGATGCGGCTGTTCTTTTAGAAAATGCTTCGTGGATTATTATTTTGAAAAATATCGTAATATATTAATAATTTTTTGACAATAAAACAGATCTTATATTTTATTAATTTATTTAAATTTATTTTTAAAAAATATTTAAAATAAACTAATCACAATTTTATTACCTATGGCTATAAACAAGTTGTAAAAAAAAGTTATTATATATGTGTATATATGTATAATAAGACTAAAGTCAACAAAATTATGAGTAGTTTTTTTATCAGCTAAGAAAATTAAATCACTATAATCTTTGAGATATTCCTTTATATATATAATATTTTAAAGTTTGGTGGAGCGAGTGACATGGATCAATTAAATAGGTACAAAGCTTTAAAATTAATTAATTTTTTTTCCCACCCACGATGTGAAAAGCAAATTCTGATTGGATAGGTAGACACTTGTGCTCGTGATTTACGAGCAATTGCATGCAAACATTATAGTATTATTTAGGGAACATGCTAGAATCAACCGTACAATGATTACAGTTTCATAATCGAAAATGATGAGTTGATGATAATAATAGTAATAATCTATCTCGAAATACTTCACGTACAAAGAAACTTTATATATAAACTCTCTGATTTCATTACTTTACCGATTTTTGAAAGAGAAAAGTTAGTTTGACACTTATGTCAAAAACACTCTCTTTAATAATATAATAATATATAAAATATAAATATAATTAGGGATGTGTTTTGTGTCAAACTATTACCTCTTTATGAAAAGAGAGAAAAGAAGTCGGGGTGGCATAAAACCCGTGGGCCAGTCTCTAAGGTTAGCTAAAAAAATATTCATATTTTAACGACTCTTTTTTAATAATTTTTTGATAATATAATACGAATCATCATTTTATTGATCTATTTAAATTTATTCTAAAAAAGTATTTGAAACGGATCAATCACAAACTGTTATACATGCGTTGTCAAAAAATTATCAAAAAAAAAGTTATTAAAGAGACATTTAAAAAAAAATAAAGCAAATCGAAAGTGTATTTTAATTTGAGAGCTTGAACCAATTCAATTAGTCAAGTTTGTCTGGTTTTATTAAAAAAACTAACGTGAGAGTGGTGGTATTTTATATTAACTTAACCCTATTTTATTAATATATTTCAAGTAAGGTATGATATAGTTCGATCAATATAATTCTTCGGTGAAGATGTGAAACAATTTAAATGATAATTATTTTTAATCCAAAATTAGTTTGAAAATTCCACATCAACTTATTTTTGACAAACCAATAATAAACTAAAGTTAAATCAGATTGAATTAATCCAATTTGTCATCTTTAATTCGATGTGATTTGAATGAAAGGATCAAAACGTAGGACAATATATATTGTTTCTGTTTATAACAATAAAAAGATTTTAATACTGTAAAATCTAAAATTTTCTTCCCATTAATCATTCATAATTAATTATATTACATAATATTAGTAGATACAGATATAAGTGTTACTTACGGTTGCATCACTTTTGTTAAAAAGAAAAGTCATACATTTTATTTAAGGGACAAAATTGTTATTGGATTCTCTTTTTCAATTTTTTTTCTCTAATATTATACTTATATTTGGTAACAGTATTAAAGTCTTTATAATAAACTATAGCGAAATTTGTCTATGTTTTAAAATTTTAACATCGTTAACTTTATAAGAAACTGTCTTTAACAAGAAAAAAAAAGAATAATTACGATTAAATTATTTTTAAATTATTGAAAGTTGGAAGAATAATAAAAATTTGAGTACCAGAAGTATCTCTTGAAGAAAAATTTGTAAAAATTTAATATAAGTTACTTAAAAGGATGTGACGTAATAGGTCTCATTTAAAGTAAAATAAAAAAGACTAATGTGTTACTTATGAGAACAAACATGTAAGAAAACATGATTTGAAATAATAATTTTTCCTATTAGTATTATTATTTTCAAATTTTCATAAAAAAGAAGAAGATATAAATGTATTCATATGATTTGTAAGAAATAATTTGGTTTTTAAATAATGTAAATACAATCTTAAGAAGATTCTTTATTTATAATCTATCTAAGATCTTCAACATATTTTTAAAGAGAATATTAAAATTCGAGAAGGTTCTAATAATGGATAATGTAGATTTAAATTTCGGTTATGAAAAATTCTAATTATAAATACTATATTAAAACATGTAATTTTAGACTTACTTAAACTTTAAAATATTAGCTTAATAAAGAAAAGTTTGTTTTTATATATCATACTATAAATTAATTTTATGTCTGCTAACCTATAAGATCTCAACGAATTTTGGACATGCATAGAGATAGAGTTAAAGAATTTATGGTTCCCAAGTTACGAACCATTTCTAATGTAGACACCATCCGGAAAATTATCTGGCATGTGGCCTTCAATGTCACTGATATCCATGGCTTCCCCTAATTCCTCCACCGGAGCAAAGTTTGTCTGCAAAACACAATAATTAATAAACTAGTTTTTATTAAGTTTAATAGTTTTACGCGACTTATTGAAGTCTAAAATAATTAAAATTTTTTTTTTCGTTTTATTTTTTAAAACATCTTTTAATAATAAAATCTATTAAAAATTTTACATTAATTAGAGATAAGATCAGTTTATAATATATAAGTTGTATAAATTTCGTTTTACAAACCGGTTTTGTGAGATTGAGTTAGATCTAAAGTTCTTTTTTAGGTTTAAACCATTTTTTGGTCCCTAAGTTAAGTTCTGATGTTCAGTTTAGTCTTTGCTTTTAAAAATGTCAACCTTTAGTCCCTATGATATGAAAAATGTATCAAATCAATCCTCATAACAACACTTAATGAACAATAAATCACAAATTTTCATACCTAGGTATCCAATATTTTGTTATTTGTTAACGGAAGGTGTTATGAACAACAGATCACTCAATGAAAAACTTGTGATTTGTTAACGAATATGACTGATTTGATACATTTTTCATATCATAGGGACTAAAGGTTGACATTTTTAAAAGCGGGGACTAAACTGAACATCAGAACTTAACTTAAGGACCAAAACAGGGTTTAAACCTTCTTTTTAACATGATATCAGAGTCATGCATATGTGAATCTACTTCTTAACAGAATCATTAAAACATATTAGATCGATGGTGATCGATATAAAGATATATTCTTATTAAGAAGATTAAAACACTTTGATCAGCAGCTAACCTGAGATGGAAGCACAAGCTGGTCGACAAACTGAAAGGCTGAATCCACAACAGCGTTAAGAAATTTGGTTTTAATGTGAGGTAGGGCTCTTAAGATGAGCTTGACATAAACAGAAGATGAAGGTTTTAGATGGAAATGACTTTAGGTTTTGAAAATTAAGAGGCAGAGATAATTAATTACCTTAGTGTTTGAGGAAAGTCTGAAAGTAATGAGATGGTGTTGGAAGGTAAAGGGTCTCTTCTGAATGGAGCAATAAGGTGGGAGAGTAGCGAATGAAGCTGCCATATGCGTTTCCATTAATTACCAATACAACACTACCTCTCTACCACCTCAATATATAAATACTAAAACCTAACTCAATATATATTCTCCATTAACTAAAGACAAATATAATTTTACCATCCATTAAGTATATTAACTTTTAAAAGTAATTTATAGCTTCCTCCAAGCCTATATATCATATAGAATTATATGTTTTTGAGTTAAAACAAGATCATAAAATGATTATAATATTAAAAAAATAAAACATATATTATAATCAAATATATAAATAATGTCAAAAATTACTTATCACAAGTCACATCAAATATTTACATAAAATAACAATATTAAAAATATTATTACATGGAAATGAGAATAATAAATACCATATAAAAGATATATATAACATTGTTTGTATAGGTTTTTTTTTTTTAAAGACGATGTTAATTACTTAATTTATGTTTTATTATCGTTGATTTCATAAATTTCTTTTCGAAAAGTCTATATGTAATATTAGAGTCGGTGATTTATCTTAATAATTAATTTGAATAAGTATAATTTTTCTTGATGGAAATTCAAATAAATATGTTTATTATAATGAACTATTCAAATAAGATCACTATTAAGATGCTTCTTTAAAAAAAAAAAGAATTACCAACATGAAAAAAAAAATATTTAAAAAAAATCTTAAAAATTTAAGTATGGATTTAAATCTGTTAAGTAAAAGTAAAATATAAAAAAATATGCAAGAACTAAAGCACATAATTTATTTTTTTTAGGTTTAGACAATCATAATAAATCATTATCAAATATCATATTTTTCATTCGTATACGGTGGATATGTTAAAAATAAATGTGAAGTATATCTTAATTATAAGATTTAGTTATAAGAAATCCATTGAATGATGGTGGTATGAATGTTAAATTTAAGATCCCAAGTCTCGAAAGTAAGAAAAATTAAGTTAGGATTTTTAACATAATGTTTTTAGCGTAGCAATATTTTGAAATGTAAAGGAACTATTATATAAATATACGAAACTCTACCATTCAATTAAAACTACTAGGATAATTTTAAAAAATAATGTAATATAATATGATGAACGAGGTTCATTTACCTTAGTAAATGAGCAAAAGGTTGTATTTCTTGTACCATATGGAGCTTTTCCTGGGATCGGAATATTCCTGTTCAAGTTGCATTTTTCAATTTTGATGAATGAACACCCAGACCGGTGTCAACTACGACTCTACAACTTTATCAAAACTCCATTTCCCATTTCTGTCAATGAATATTTTTAATCTTTTATTTTATTTTATATTAAGTTTAATTATATTTTAATGGTCAATTTGATATTTTTAATTAAATTTTTATTAATTTGTTAAATATTAAAAAAATTACTTTTTTAATTAAGTAATAAAAGATATTGTAATTAATGTAAAATATTAAATAACTTTTGTTGTTTTTAATTAAGTTTCTAATTAATATTAGTTAATGTAAATAGATAAATAACTTTTGTTGAATATTTGACAACACGAGCCTTTTATATTACATTAATCATAAAATATTATTATCTCATATTTATTAACATTAATAAGAAATAAGATAATAATTATGTCATCACTTAATTGAAAGTTAACCTACGTAATCAATTAAAAATATATGAATTTAAATCATTAATAAAGTACAAAGTTTTTAATAAAAATAACTGAAAAATATACATTTTAAGTAATTAATAAACTAGAAAAAAATAATAATAAATTAAATTAAAAATATTTAAATTTATTGGAAGCTTAAAATTTAAATAAAACTTTAAATTAATATTACTTGAAAAATAAGTATTTAACCTTCTACTTTAGTTTAGATTAATAGATAAAATTAATACCATGATGTTGACACGAGTGCACATTATTTATACTAAAAATATTAAATATATATTGACAAAAACAAAGCCTAATATAATAAGTCTTTAGTGTATGAATTTTCGAAGTGTTAATTAACTCACATATAATAATTTTTTTTTTAATTTGTTCCCTTTTCCTCTTTATTAAACCAAATTTCTCTTTCTCATCATAACTTCTCCAAACAAGTCATTACATATGATATAACGGCCTTAGTTACAACATGCAGAAGTTAAATGTGTGTAAAGATAATAACATAGAAAAAAATCTTATCATAGTTAATAACTAACTTTTGTTGGGTATGATAGATATATTTTTACCTTTCGAAATGAACGACATTATATGAAAAAGAAGTACTTATCAAGATTTCACCGAGGGACAGAGACTTGTCTGGTTATAAAATCATGAATTTTTTATATACTAATATACTTAATTTCGGGATTTATATCTTCAGAAATCATGAATAAAAAATAACAATATTGATTATATATATATATATATATATATATATATATATATATATAATAATTAATGTCATTAACTGATTTTCTCGTAACGATTAAGAATCTTCTAAAAAATGTTTTATTTAGAAGTTTCTTCTATTCAACATTTTAAGATATCGTCAACTGTTGAACATACTAGATTCATATTGAAAAGATTTGAATCTAATTAGTCATAAATTTACCTATATAAAAGAATTTATAAATTTTAATAAATTTTTTAAATAATTAAGTTTATGGGTATTTTTTTTATATATTATTTATTTTTTTCGACAAAGTGTTATAAGTGTCATATCGACTAGAAATAAGATCGATTCATAATATATAAATAAATGTAAATCTCACTTTACAAGTCGATTGAGTTAAGCTTAAAGTGTATTTATAACAGAGTAAAATATTCATTCATTAAGAAAAATGCATGTGGTTCTTTCTCTCTTTCTCATGTGACAATGATGCATGTGCCTTTGGCTTATATATTTATCATATGTGTTTGTTCTCTCTGATGCTTCCCATATGGGAAGGGAACTCTTAGATATGAGCTGTGTTTTGTTTTCTTATGTTATTTTACATCCAAAAAGACATGTCCTTTATTTCATTAGTTGGAAAGTATCTTATTTGCCAATTCATTGTTTCTGATATGGAATCAAATTACAAAGTTAAAAACCAAGTTATTGAATGTAAATTATTGGGTTGTATATAGATTAGGTTAAAATTTATTTGGTTCTTGTATAATAGTAATTAACAAAACTTCTTTGGCTTATAATGGTGATATATCCTAATAATATTAAGTTATATTAAAATTATATGCCATTCTCCAACCATCATGTTGATGAAGACAACTGCTAAAATTTTAAAACTCATTCAACTTATCTAAATTTAGAATTATTATACTACTTTATAGGACAATGTAAAGTAATTATTCTAAAACAAGTAGTTGTTGTTCCAAAACAAAATTGCCTTTTGTCATGGTGCTCTTAAATTTTGTTAGTTGGTGGATATTATTAAGTACATCAGGACAAAAATTTCATTACTTACATAAAGTTATATATGTTTGTAAATAAAATTTGTCATATGGATAAGTGGTATTAGTAAATAATAAATAATGAGTATTTTAATATTTATTTATAAATGTATTAGGTGAGTATTATAAAAAGAATTAAAATAAATATTTAATTTATATTTTGTTAAGTTAAATTTAATTAAAATTAAATATTTTATTAAGTTAAATTTAAAATTTCAGTTCATATTTTTTAAAATTTTATTTACATTTTGTTTTAAAAATTTATAAAAATATATCTTTTTAAATATATTCACGATTATTTTTGAGTTTTAATATATATATATAAATATTTTTTAAATGAATAAATTTTCTTAGATAAAGTAATGAGTAAACGTTATTGGTATAAAATTTTATCTGTTTTTATAGCTGAAAGATAATAATATTTTGATAATATTTTTTTGAGAACATTTGTTATTATGTGATTAGTCTTTGATGTTTGTAATTATTGTTATTGATGGTGGAATAATTTTAGATGATCACATAATGACATATTAAAATGTTATTAAAAAATGTCAAAGTATATTATTTTTATTTGAAAACATGTTTTTGTCAGAAAAAAAATCTTTGTCCTTTTTTTTCATATTATCTTTTGGCTCGTATTTCTTCTTTGAGTTCTGCTTTTTGGACAACTTGAGGTTGGAGTACCCGCTACATCTATAAAGAGGAAAAAACAAACAAGGCATTGTTTGGCTCTGAAGTTGTTTTCCATCAACGTCAACGTAGTTGAGTTAACATACAATACAATGTCACCTTCTATATTTTACTACTCTTTCGTACAATCATATATTCCACTTGTGTTTGCCCTCACTAAAGAATCTTCCTATAGATGCTAAAATAGAAATTAAATAAATAAATCCTTATAACACTTGGTTATCAAAGTGATATTATATTTTTTAAAATTAATTAAATGCGTTATAATTAATATGGCATAATGCATTCATTTCTTAATTTTTTTTTATCTAGTTGATTACTAGAATGAAATAGCTGTGATAAAAAAAAAGTTATTGAAACATTTTGTTTAAACATTTATATATAAATTTATATGGCATGGGTTGAAATATAATAATTACCCTCGATTTAAAATAATTGAACGGTTAATTTAATATTCAGTAATTCCAGAAAAAAAAAAGAGTTACACATAATTTTCTTTTATGTTTATAAGTTATTCTATTTTATGTTTTATTAAACAGTTAATATATATATTTTAAATTCACCAACTTGACTTCACATGTGTAATTACATATGCAAGTATGTAGCCGCTATAAGAATATAGATTCATTTGGGAAGAATAGTAATTACATATATCATAACCATTACTCTCTAATAGTATTTAAACTTTTGATGTATATTCTGCCTTAATTTGGGTTGGGGCAGTATTATATAATATTGCAGATTGAAAGCATATTTCAGAAAGGCATTACATAAATAAGGTAGAATATATATATTAAGCCTATATAAATCAATAAGATCATGATATTGCAGCAAGATACAACTACTTCAAAAATCCCAGTAACATATATAAACTTTGGTAAATTTTAGTTTATTTTAGCGAATAATCTGACCTTATGATTTTGAGAGTACATTAACCGGCACTCATTGATTACTTTTTAGATAATTTAAGTTATTTTGAAATTGGATGCTGTAAGTATAGAAAAGTGATTATTTGGAAGGTTCAAGAATCTGAGTCATTCAGATCCAAAGGAATCACTGATGCTTTTAAAAAAACATATCACAAATGAATCTGTGCAAAAGCATATCAGTGTTCAAAGGATAACTACTATACTGTAGCAATATATGTCGTTAATGCATAACTATAGTGCTTTTAGTTATCAACCTTAATTATCACTAAGCTAATGCTTTCAAATATCGCCGATGTAGCATAGAAAGATTGTGATGGAAAGAAAGATTAAAAGCTTCATAAAATTGGGTCTTTTTTTTTTCAGTTTAAGAAACATCAACACCAAGAACATGTCTACAAATGCTTCTTCGAACTCTTTTTCTTGGTGTGTACAACTAAAGGTCGTCCAAGTAGAATAATAAACTTAACAAATCACAAATTTTGCTAAAATATGCACATGAAATTTGATTTTAACAATTAATATGCACATCATGATGCACAATACGTATAGACACATCTATGTACCCAGCCATAGAGGTTTTTTAAGGCGTTTGTTGGTGATACACACTGTTGTGCTCCTGTGCCTGAAAAGAAATTTGCATGAAAGCTCCATGAAACCCATATGGTACTCTGCGAGGCATTGTAATTTTAGTGACCACTTCACCAGAAAACTTCTTTGCGTCGATTATATGAACCTGAAAGAAAAGTGGATAAAAGGTGATTAGTGTATGTGTAATACTGAGCAAGATCCATCATAGGCTAGTGAGTAATATCAACCCACTTCAGATATGTTAGTATCTTCATTGTGAACAAAAGCTATGATCCAACCGTCATCTTCTTCAAGACCCCCTTCTATGGGGACAAAGGCAGCCCCACTGCAAAATGTGTTCTTCTCAAACATATGGCACTCCACTCTTACACCCTCTTCTGCTTTTTCTTTGTCTCCCTGATTCACAAAGTCCAAGCTATGAAATTGCTATCAGTAAAACTTACTCTGCAAACATTCTCTTACCTTGCATGATTCTTCAAAGTAAAGCTTTGCCAAACCTCCATATTTTGGCGCTCCTAAATAACCCAATCACATAGTCATGTTATAGAACGTTTATGGAAGGGAAAAACAGAAAAGAAAATCTTCAGCAATGTTATTACCTTGATCAGAGCTTGCAATTGGATCGACTACTTGGGTGTATGCATATCTATTCCTCACTCCTATGAAGTTTCCATTGATCACAGGAAAATCCATATAAACTACATTGCCTCCACAGATATCTTTCTCCTTAACTTCTCCTGAGTGCATATTCAATCGCCACTCGTGACAGCGAGATAACCCCTCGTGTTCCTTCAAACTTAGGTTAGGTCCAGGAATTAGCGAATCCAGAGATGAGCAACCCCTCACTACAACCTGTTCATACCCATTCGTTTATATTTTCAAAATCTTTTCATGCCCCTTTTGATCATTTGTTTTAGTCCATGTTTTGTTACACCTTACGTTATTAGAAATCTTATATATATATATAGTACTATAACGTTATTGATAGATACTACGCAACTTGCCTCGTGTCCATCCTCAAAAGAGTTGATAATGTGGAAAGTGCAGTTAGGTTCCACCTCAAACCATTTGATAGAGTTGGCATCACCATAGCGTGGTAGTATCCCAATCCTTGCGTATTCCTCCTTATTATACTTTATTAATCTACACGCAGATAAGAGATACTGAGTTAAGGATTTTTTTTTTGTATAACTTTGTCGTAGATTAATTGAAGGTATGATCTCTCATACAAAAAGGATATGCACTCACCGGCCTCCTCTAAGAAGTCTGTTTAGATCAATAGTTAGAGGAAAATCCATGATCACAATGTACCTGATGAAATACACAAACCCACAAAAATACATATTTTATGATGCAGTTTTTACATAAAAATTAGCTCCGAGTCAGCAAAATAGTCAGCAATACCTCTTTGTAACACCAATTTCATGACAAAGAGTGCACCTATTTAGTTGGAGGTCAACTCTTTGAACCAATTTCTCTCCATCAGCTGAAAAAGGAGAAGAAAAGAAACATGTACTTGAATCTCAGATACTATGCTACTCACTACTGCAAGTTTTGTTTCTTTACTTTTACAGTTCAAAGCATACCAGAAATAATTCCAGCAACGGCAAAAGGTTTGGTTGGGGCAACCCCTAACGTTACTAGCTCACCCGTACCTGGAGCCTTCTGTGATAGAACATCAAAGAATTTGAGAGCGAGAATACAATTTAAAGTGCTAAAACTATACTGATTCGGTGATATGCATACAAAGAAAAACCTTTGGATGACTCGTAAAAGGACGATCCCAGGCTCCATTGACATTCCAATTTCTTACAGTTTTTAGTGTGAAGATATCAATCTCTTGTGGAATGTGATTTTCGGCAACCGAGTAAAACTTCCCAGAATGCTCAAACACATTGGTGTTGCTGATATACTTGTTTACTTTGCCAAATCGCAACTGTTAAATCCATATATGGAATGCCAATTCATAAATGGGTCAAAAATTTCATGAAATTATTGCTTGACTCTTCACAAATGAGTTTGATAATTAGACATATAAATGCATGAACCTTGAGAAGATATTATTGGTTGATTCATCATACCCAGTTTAGCAGATAAGCAGACAAAATGGCGAGTGAATCGCCTTCAATGGCCGGTAGAAACGATGGTTTGCTGAGTTGCTTTTCTATCTTGTATGTATCGGTTTCAACGTGCTTGTTGTTGTAAAGAACCTTCCAGCTCCCTTGACTTGACCTTTTAAAGTAAATTGCGTGGAGCATTCCCTCTCCTTCCACCCAAATGTGACTTGACCTCCCAAAGATAGAATTTGTTGATTTTAGTCCTCCAAAAACTGGATTTGGTCCTGCACTATGCACCCATCACATAAGTTAAAATAATTAGGTTGAATTTATGATTTAGTTTTTACCTCTGTAGCAAATCTCATATAGAATAAAGTTAAGAATGCGATAGGAACAAATCGATAATATTTATACGTGTAGATATCTTTTAAGGGGTTTTACGTATAAAAATTAAACTGCAATTCAGCAACAGAAGAAGTAAATTATAATATCCTTAATCTAATCAAACAGCGACTTCCTACCTTACAGTGCACTATATAATATGCCTTGACATTTTGAATATGTTGTACTGCAGCCTGCAACTGTAGCTTATGTCGTTTTCACTGTTTTCTCCGCAATATTATATTAAAAGTAGAATGCTAAGGACCGAAAGGAATGTAAAATTCGCATTTTTGTTAATGGAGTTTATAGAATTTATTTACCTTATTAATAAAACTCGAAATGATGTTGAGTTAATAATAAAAAGTTGAAAGGAATCCCCACCATTTCTAATGTAAACACCCTCTGGAAAATCATCAGGAATTGATCCTTGGATGCTGGTAACAAGAATGGCTTCACCCAACTCCTCCACCGGAGCAAAGTTACTCTGCACAGTTAATGGAGCAACGTTGATTAGAGGCTTAAAAGAACCTATGTATGTTTTTACATGAATGCAGCAAGTCTGATTCTAGAAGAAACATTTCCTTATCGTATATAGGTACCTGAGATGGAAGCAGTGGCTGGTCAACAAATTGAAAGAATGAATCTACAAAAGCTTCAAGCAATTTAGCTGCAGCGTCTGTCATAGTCTTTTGAACATCAATTAGTAAAGGGAGTCCAGGCAGAATTTTCTTGAGTGGCTGCTAAATAAAATCAGACATTGACTTACTGTTAAAGTGGGAAAAGCAAACTAAAAGAAATATCTTTGATTACCTTGAAGGTAGGGAAGGGTGGAAGGTTGAAGTGAGGAGATTTTTGTGAGACATGGGAGATTCTTCTCTGAATGAAGCAATTCGATATGAATGGTTTATAAGAAGTGGCCATGTATGTAGATGTGGGTTAAAAGCGGCTTGCTGCTTCTATGTTCAGAAATTGGGTTAACCAAAATGGCTTCAGAGCAGCGGCATATATATCGTCTACATCTAAATAAATATGGTGTATTGAAATTGGAATGTAGTGCCAAATTATATTTCTCTACGTAACGTGGGTTATTTTAGTAATAATAATGGTAGTTATTATATTTAATGACTATATATATGTAAGTGATGTGATCCAATGAATCATTTGGACTATAAAGCAGATGTAATCGAGCAATGGGCCTAGTGATAAAGTTGTAAAAACGGGCCATTTATTGGTTTATATGTTTTGTTAATTTATGTATTGCGAACAGGTTTTTAAGTTTATTAATATATTTATGTTATATTTTATTTTTTTGAAATATTTAAATATCTTATTATTATTTTGTTGTTTGTACATTTAAGTATTTAACAAATTTTGTTTTGTATTTTTTGGTGGTCACAATGGCTAGAATAAGAGGTGCATTTACTTACCATAGTGAGAGTTCATTCTAAGGGAAAAAAAAGAAGAAGACCTACAACATCAACTCGTAAAGAACAAATTAAAGAAGTTGACGTTAATTTCCTTGAGGAACATGATATTACTGAAGAGCAATAGGAGCATGTTGTTTAACAGGAGGATGTTGCTCAACAAGAAGAGAAAGCAGGTGGATTCTAAGGATGTTCACAAGACACATAATTGCTAACTCATTATACACAACGTGTTGCATTTGACTAGTGGCAAGGTCAGGTTAGCCTTTGTTTTCACTTTTGCTCATTGTGATGAAGACTCGTTCATAGAATGTAAGGTGTTTACGTGTTCAAAATATGATGGTTCATGCTTTGTAAACCTTCCATTTCATTAAAGTTTACTATTTTGTGCACCTTTGGTTTTGACTTTATGCGAAGGAGGTATCATAGATGTCATTATCGAACAAGCAATTTCAACTAACACTCGCTTGATCTTGACCTTTTCTACTATGTCAACCTTCTTGAAACGTTTGTGAACCATATCAAGTTTACGCTCAATGCATAACTCTGGTTGTGATTCATTGGACACAATACTTGAAAAGCCCAATATAGTCCACATGATATGAATTTCAGTCAGAGGAATGATCCCAAGGTCATATTGTGCTAATTCACAAACACGGGATAAATTGTACATTAATCTCAAAACACATCTACGACGTCCACTATCAAATCCTATATGATTCACTTGTTCAAATTCGTTAGTAATGAGTCCCACAACATATTTTGAAACGCGTCCAATAAGTATTTTATATATGTTTCCTTTATAAGTTTCACTCATGAGGTTAAGACTTTTTTCAAACAGCGTTTTTATCTTGTTATATTTTACGACAATGATGTTGTGGATAACATCCAAACACAAACATAGGTCTTCCATATCGATCCCTAATACTTTCTTCAAGCTCTAGTGCGCATACTCAACTTTGATACACATAACATTAATAATATCATAACACATATAACATAAATAAGTAAAAAAAAAAAATACAATAACAATTATATGTTTATTGTTGTTTTGCCTAAATGCATAACTCTGTACAGTCATGCCTTAACAAAGTATGCCTTACACGGAATGATCCAAGAGTGTGATTGACATAATCAAAGAACAAAGGTCATAAAGTAAAAGCATACTATAAGTGATAATGCTAATTCTTACCATTATTTAAGCATCATTTTAGTGGCAAAATCAACTCCTTCATAACTTTTACTTTGTTTTATCCTCACGTTTAGTGTGTTTTCTAGTTTTCTTGTGTTTATTTAGTATATGCTTGTTTTTACCTCTAATCTCTATGTTTGAGTGTGTGAAATAAAGGAATAGGAAACAATTCTAGTGGAGGAAAACAAGCAAGAACTCAAGGGAACATGTTTTGGGACAATAAAAGATCAATCTGAATCAAATACCCATGTTGGACGCCTTTGGAATCGCACAAGAGCCTAAATTTTAGAATGCTGTCAAAACCGCCCAAGCTGGACGCCAGAAATCCAAGCCGGGCGCTAGAGTTGCAGAGAAATCCAAGCTGGGCGCCAGAATTCCAAGCTGGGCGCCAGAGCTGCAGAGAGAATCCGCGCTGGGCGCAAGGAATCCGTGTTGGGCGCGAGATCTTGTTGTTTTTCACATCTGATGCAGTGAAAAGTGGCGCTGGGCGCCAGGAATCCAAGCTGGGCGCGAATTCTCGCTAATATGTCAAAAATGGGTTATTTAAACATGACTCTCGGGATTTTTGAGGGACTTCTCCTCCTACACTTCATTCTTCACCTAGAGAGATTGGGAGAGGCCCTTGGAGGCTATTTAAGGTGTTGGGAAGCTCTTCCACTCCTCCTTGGGTCTTCAAGCTTCTTCAATGGTGATTTTGCCCCTTTTGGGTTGAGGAAGAAGATGGGTCACAGATTGAAGATGGAGATGCGAAGGGGAGGCGCAAATGGAGCATGGAGCAGCTGCCAAGAACCTTGGGAAAGGCTTTGCATCTTCTCTTTGGTTCCAATTTCTTTCCTATCTCTTCAATATTATGAACCCTTAGTTCTCCTCCATGGAGAGCTTTTCCTATTTGTTGAGATTAGATGTAATAAACTGAATCTTGTGTATTTTGTGATGTTAATACATATGNTTTTCNATTTCAATGTTAGTATTTGATTTCTATGCTTAATGCTTGTTGTGGCTTGATCACCCATGGCTTGAAGTTTGGTTCTTGATATATTGGAAAATATGACTTGAACTTAGAACTGAAATTGAACACTTAATTGATGGAATTGAGTTGTTTGTAAATGCATGAGAATGAAGTGGATGAACTCTAGTCTTGACAAATTGTAAATACACTATGTTAAATTCCTTGCACATCAACTGTTTGATAAAAATACCAAAAAAAGTTTCTTGTGTTTTTGTGCACTTTGATGTCTAATTGAGTTATGAAAGGAAGAATTGTCATGTGTTGCACAAGTCTCTTGGGAAAACGATACCTGGTCTTACCAGTTTTATTACTTGAACGATTTGGTACACTTGCCAAAGTCTCAACAATAAGCGATCAACATAAGCACTAAACATGGACTCCTCCTCACAGTCCATCACATTTTTCCATGCTTCCATCAACACATTCCATGCCTCAACAAAATCTACTAACATTTTGCATTTGGCTTTCACATTTTTCAAAATGTGGAACCAACGTAGCATCTAATAAGACTCAGGGAATACATTACCAATGATATTTATCAAGCAATGTCTCTATTAATAGCGATCACATGTGGACTATCCTCAGATGTCATAAATAAACCTCTGAATTTTTTCAATGTCATAGTGAAATTATTTTAGCATTTACTTGATAACAATGCAAAGGTGGCTAAGAAGGTAAATCCTATAGATGTGAAGTCATCTATCTCAAGCAATGAGAGTCAATATTTGTTTGTCTTATATGTGGTATTCATCAAGAAAATAATATTAAATGCATTCAATAAGTGCACTACATCAAGATGTGTCCAGAAGAGGTCACTTATCACCTCAGAATCGTCCGCACACATACTTCATTGGATGTATTTATCTCGATCCAACATCATCGTCAATTGCTGCATTTCAGTTCTCGACCCTCTTAAAGATCGCTTGTATGTATACCTTGCATTATAGATTTGCTTTATTATTGTCACATTAGAAACATTACGTTTTTTTAGAGTCAATAGAATATTTAAAGGTTTTACTTGACTCTTAGTCATGTTAATAAGTAATGGTTGTTCAACACTATTTAACCTGTCAGTAAAATGATGACCAACTAAAGTCTCAACCAATTCATGGTTGTGATATTCGGAGATTACTTTTAACACCCAACCCTCTCCATTAGAATAGGGTTTGCTCCTCAACTTAAAGGGACATTCACATTTTCTTGTGTTGGATACACTCGGTTGAACATTAGGTTTGTACTTACTGTACTTCCCACTCCTTTCACAACCTAACAACACAAACGTCTTTCTTTCAGGTTCACCAGTTGTTGTGTCAGATCTTATAATAATTAAAACAAATCCAAAATCAAATGCAATTTCTCAAACTCGTTCAGTTAACTCATCACTTGAGGAAAATATTTTATCAATTGTAAAACTATTTGTATAATCGCCCTTTGTCACTTTATCTATGAAAGAAGAAAATTCAAACACAAAACTTGATTTTATTTATGAGTTCATCAACTCAAATGGATAATTGTTCATCTTAAAATATTACACCTAAATATGATAATCACCTATATGATAAACATGTTGGTTACTCATAACTCACTAAATACTAATAATATTATCAATACTAATAATAATAATAATAATAAAATGCTACAATATTAAAAATTAAATAACAAACAAAAAAACTAAATTAAAGTAAAAAAAATTAAAATAAATTTTAAACTGAACTTCAAAATCTCTTAATTCCTTAACTAGTTTTAAAAAACCGGTTAAAGAATCGCTTTCAAAAGTATGTCTTAAACTAGTTTTCGAAAGTTGTTAAAAAATTTTATCATAAGTTTTACTTAAACCTTGCACCTCACGCACAAACAATACTACAACAAGAAGAAAAATAATTCTTTGATACACCTAACTTTTTTACATTTATTTGACATTATCCTTTCTTACTTTTTATTCTATTCTTTTTTAAAAAAATAAAAAACCTTTACACTTTTATGATCACTTAATCCTTATATTTTGTGTAAAATAAATATAAAAATGTATCATGATATTATTATTCCATCAAAATTATCATAAATACTATACAAAAGAAGAACAAGACCACTATCAAATCAACGAATGAGATTACCTACGTATATAAAAGGACCACAAAAGAAGAAGGGAAAGTGAAAAATGAAAGAAAAGAATGAATGATTAATAGGGGAAGCAAGTAATATAGAAAGATCATTTAATTGAGTTGGTGAAGATTGATAAAAATTTATTATCGTAACATTTAATTAGCTTTATCGTTTTCGAAAGGCATAAAAGACTTTTTGGAGGTACATTAAGAAAGAAAATAATGAGATAAAGGGAGAAACACTTTAAAATAAAACATAATAAAATATTCATAAATAATCGTGAAAATAAAATGTTATTAGTTAAGTTGGTAGAAAATGGGATTTAAAAAAACCAAAAACAAATAGATTTTCAACGATATTTTGGCTGTCATAAAAGAAGGAATTGTGATAATTTTCAAGTTTGAATGACTCTGACACCTCGGACAACGGTAGTAATTGCCAATTGTCGTTTTGAAAGTGAAGTTAATGTTTTTACTTTTTACAGTTACGGATGAAGAAAGATAGAGAAAAAACAGAGTAACTATAAAATATGGCTGCTGCCGAAACGTTGAAGTTGGCGTTCGGCGTCTTAAAGGGATCACGGTCCACCAAGTTCAAGTCCGTCCCTGTTTTGCTTCGCGGCTCCTACTTCCAAATCAATGACCAGAGTTCAGAAAAGATTCTTCCAGCGTCCTCTTTAGATGCCGGGTACAGCTTTAACATTATTTTACTTGCGTTCTTTTAGGTTCAACGTGGAATATGGAAGAACTTTAACATGTACTTTTAATTTCTTACATCCCAATTACAAATAAAATATTTGATAATATGGAAGCAGGGACCTTGTTGTGTGTGTGTGTGTGCGCTTGATCTGAAATTTCCTGAAAAAGGGGAGAGGAATTAAAATAATCTTGGGATCCAATTTTACAACTGCCCTTCTTCAAATCTACAAGCTAACTGAAATGTGAAGTAATTCCCAGGAATCTTTTTGTCGTCTGTGTGACTGTACTAGAGCAACCTGAGGAGGAGTTGAGTGCTGTTTGTTCTGTTGTTAAAGTTATCTTGCTGTATTCTCAGTTCTTATTTTCTCTCATTTCTGTCTCAGTTATATGATTTTCTTTATCGTTTTATGCTTTCTGTAAACGAATGAGAAGCAATTCATCTAATTTGGAGCTCGACTTTTACCATTTAGGTTCATTTTATCTCCAAAATCTTTGTACACATTTTTGCTATTGCCAATTTTTTGGTACATCATGCATTTAAATTGGGTGCATTTAAGAAGTTAAACAGCGTATTTCATTGCGCATGTACACTAACCATTTAGGTTCATTTTATCTCCAAAAATCTTTTCGTAAACTGGGTTTGAAGTTTGTAACAGTGAACCCTTCAAAATGTAATGGGAATTCTCTGTATCTGTTTTACACAATTAAAGGTTTATCAACAATGGTGGTTTACACTACAATAATTTTCTTAAGGGGGAGAAAGGAAGCGACTTATAGTACAGAAACTATTTAGTTTTTTGTGTAAATCTGTAAGCAGAGTAGACCTTTTCTAATTAACCCACTCTTAGCTTTTGACAAGGTGATACAACCATCCAAAGAAACACACTATTTCATGAAACCTTTAATATTTATGTTTTCTATGAATAAATACTGACTAATGAAAAGATACAACATTTTATTAATTGTGAAAATCGCTCATGAATAACCCAAAATTGTACCATTTTCCTTCTGCAGAGTTGCTATGGCGATTGGACAGCGACAGTTGTTCAGTAATTTTAGCAGAATGGGTCAAGAGTTATTTTCAATATTTCAGCTGGAAAGAAAGAGATTGTTAGGGTTTATCAGCATTACAATTGCAATAATATTAGCATTCCAGTATTTGGAACTTCCTTATGGTGCTGTTCAACCCACTGTATTCTCTGGCAACAAGATTCCAACGTCTGATAGCACTAGATTCCAAGCTGCAGACCTACCATCCAACTCTGAAACGTTTAAAAATATGACTTATTTGAATCAAGAAAATTCTACCGGTGAAAATGCCCTTGAGATTGTTGATATAACCAAGACTTCTGAGGTAAAAGACAATGTTTTAAGTACTGGTTTAATCTCGGAACCAGCAAGGGAATTAGACAGATCTTTAGAATTTGGTGTAACTGATGAAAGTTCCACTGAAGAAAGTATTGAGATATCAAATAATGGTTATGCAACAGGTCAGACAGGGAATCTAGGACTGAGTATTCACAACAATACTGTTTCTCATTCCCCTTCTCATTTGGCTCTTCCAAGTCCAACAGAAGTGAGCCAAAATATTACGCCTCCAATGTTGTCAAATGATTATGATGAAACTGAATTCACGGAGGATGAGAGGTTCAAGCCACCACAAGATGATGTTAAAATAGTAGAAAATAATTCTTCTGTCAGCAGTATGCCCAAGGAGACTAAACGTTCTCAAATACCTGTAGAAGCAACAACAATCTCTAAAATGAACGAGTTATTGCTTCAGAACCGTGCCTCATATCGTTCTATGGTAAATGATTTAATACCTTGTTTTTATCATTTTATGACTTATTCAGTTATTAATCATATTCTTGAGTTCTGTTCTAACGTTGCCGACTGGTTTCTAGAGGCCAAGGTGGTCTGCGGCTGTTGATCAAGAGCTACTGCAGACCAGATCAGAGATTGAAAATGCACCAATTGTAAATGACGATATAAATCTTTATGCTCCCCTTTTTCGAAATGTTTCCAGGTTCAAGAGGTATCATTTGATCATTGTGGTTCTATATTTTTGTTTCGGAAACATGTTTCAGAAGCATCTCCGGGAAGAAAAATTCTTATGGATAACTTTGTGATGGTAGTACAAATAAATTCCTCGTACAAGATTTAGAATAATTCGTTGAAATTGCTCGATTTCTAGATGTTGAAACTTCTGTTGGCTATTCTGAAAAACGTAACTGTTCCAAAAACATGTCATATATGTGCAATTGTATATGTGTGCAGAAAGAAACAATGATATATGAAGCAAGATTCTTATAGAGATACACTTAGTTTTGTTGAACATTGGTATTAATTATCTCTTCATTGTATAATCGGCAGGAGCTATGAATTAATGGAGAGAACACTCAAAGTATATGTGTATAGAGAAGGAGCTAAGCCCATAATGCACTCACCGTATCTTCTGGGAATTTATGCTTCCGAGGGATGGTTCATGAAGCAGATGAAAGCTAGTAAACAATTTGTGACAACAGACCCAAAGAAGGCCCACTTATTTTACTTACCATTCAGTTCTCGGATGCTAGAAGAAACTTTATACGTACAGAATTCACATAGTTCTAGGAACCTGGTTCAATATCTGAAAAATTATGTAGACATGATTGCGGGGAAACATAATTTCTGGAACAGAACAGGAGGTGCTGATCATTTCCTAGTTGCTTGCCATGACTGGGTATATGTGCTTTTCCAACTTCAATGAATGTGTATCAGTTTCTTATTTGACAATCATTGATACTACTACCACTTTCATGGCATTCATTGTTAAATACTGTATCACCATGCATTGCAGGCCCCTAAAGAAACAAGGAAAAACATGGCTAGGTGCTTGAGGGCTCTATGCAATTCTGATGTGAAAGAAGGTTTTGTCTTGGGGAAGGACGTGTCTCTTCCGGAAACTTATGTCCGAAATGCTCAGAGGCCCACTAGAAACCTTGGTGGAAACCGTATTTCAAAGAGGAAAACTCTGGCGTTTTTTGCAGGGGGGATGCATGGTTATCTTAGACCAATATTGCTTCAGCACTGGGAAAATAAGGACCCTGACATGAAAATCTTTGGGATACTGCCAAAGTCAAAGGGCAATAGGAACTACATCCAGTACATGAAGAACAGCAAGTACTGCATTTGTGCAAAGGGCTATGAAGTCAATAGTCCAAGAGTTGTGGAGGCCATTTTCTTTGAATGTGTGCCAGTAATTATATCAGATAACTTTGTGCCTCCATTTTTTGAGATGTTGAATTGGGAATCCTTTGCTGTTTTTGTGTTGGAGAAGGATATTCCAAATCTGAAGAGTATACTCCTTTCCATCCCACAAAGGAGGTATCTTCAAATGCAGATGATGGTGAAAAAGGTGCAGCAGCATTTCCTGTGGCACAGAAGCCCTGTCAAGTATGATATATTCCACATGATACTCCATTCCATTTGGTACAACAGAGTCTTCACAGCAAAAGCTAGATAGATCATCTTGAACAAACAAGTTTTTCTTTAGGTAGCAGAACATTCTTTGGAGGACACGTACATAATAAGATCTACGTTGGCAATTAACAATGTTGTTTTTGTGTAATTAAATTTGTATATATTGACTACCACGTTTTCTTGAATTATTCATACATAAATGTTTGGTAGTCTATGATAGCTTAAAATCAGATTTTATTTTTAGCTTAGTTATCTTCTTAGTGTTATTATTTGTTTATTTTGTCCAATTCATTTAAATTTATTAATAAAATATCCAATCAAGTTTTTAAATATAAGAATGTAAGGGTGTTTTAACTCTCAATTAAGTTTCTCCTTTCTATAAAAATAAATCAATGTGATATGTCATACACTGTGTTTGATTCACATGGTGGGACAAACAAGTACAGGTTTTTGTTGTATTTATCTTCTGTTAGTTATGTTGTGTTGTGTCCTGTTTGATAATGTAAGTATGCAAGTACGTGTGCTCAAAATAATAAGGCCAAATATACTATCACAAAACACCCTTTTTGTTAACAATACCTATTTACATTGTAAAAAAGGCTTAGTGAATGCTTTTCATACTTTTTTTATAATTGTCCTCCTAATTAATATATATATATATATATATATATATATATATATATATATATATATATATATATATATATATATATACTTTTTATGCTATATTATAAAGTGAATTATGTTTTCATATATATTAGTATATGGTTGTTGTATAAGCAACACTTAAGTCTCTTTGACTATGTCATACTAAGTATTAGAAAACTGATTTTATATTTTATTTGTTAGTAAATATTAGTTTTTAACAGTAAAATTATTTTTTTGAGTTTATATGGAATATATTTATTTTATCTGTTATCATAAATATGTTTTAGATCGATTTTGAGAAGCCTAAGACTCTGTATTCTACTTCACCCAAATTTCAATAAAAGAGTTTTATCTTCAGTGTTTGATTGTGTATGATTATATACTATATAGTTTTAAATCATCTTTATCAATAAATAAAATATTTTCCAGGATTATTATGATATGCAAATTTTAATAAGTTATTTATGCATAAAGATTGTGTTTCTCATAGTTAGAAATTAAGTGTCTTTCTATGTAACTTTTATTAAAATTCTATTTATTAAAATTCTAGAGATAAGAGAACGTGACTTTATAAAAGTTAGTTTTGTAAAATTGAATTAAAAAACTTATATTATTGATATTTGTTTGTGGGTAAGGATGCATGATTCTTTAAATAAAACAAAAATTAAGGATTAAAGATAACAAAATACATAAGTTCTTTTTTTTTATATTATCTAATGAATGAATGACTTACTTAACATTTGAAATTGAGAATAAAATATTCTTATGCAAAAAAAACAAAAAAAAAATGAAAACATTAAGAAAGAGTATAAATAATTAAATATGAAACTTAAAAACTATTTTATTTAAATTGACAGTATATTACTTGAAGATAACCACACAAAAAAAATGTGTAATGAAGATTGTAATAAAAGAAAAACTACCTGTGAATTATTTGGATATAGACCAAACCAAAAAATTAAAAGTGATGAAAAAACAATGATTGAGTTTGCTGAATGGGACTTTAAGTTTTAAATTTTTTAATTGTAGAATGAATTAGGAAGAACTTGTCGAAAAATTGTTATTATATGGAAGAGAGATGTTTTCAAAATAATAACACTAGATGAATTGATGAAAATATTAACCTGATGAATTATATGTTTTTATGACTTTTAGTATTTCTAAGTATATGTATAATACTTGTTAATTTAATATGAATTTTTATAAAGTCATCATAAACTCTGCTAAACTCATATTGAAGTTGAGGTGGTGAAAAAAAAACTCTTATGACGGAATATAGATCAAAAACCCATTTTCTAATAATTACATAAGTGAGTTTATCTAATCATAATGGAATAAAGAAGACTTATGAATTAAGTTATGTTTTATGATATGATGGAAGGCGCAGGAGTTTTAGTATCCTTGTATAAATTCAAAATTATTTTAAAATGTGTGGTTAAAATTCTCTTATTACATGAATGTATATTTATTGTGAATGCTTATAGATTATATAGTTGTATATTACATAATTGTATGGTATGATTTTAATTTAAGAATGTTTATAATTATCTTTAGCTTATTTTTTTATTATTATGGTTGTTATGCTTCTCTTTTACTATAATTATTATAGTGTGAGGAGATGATGGAGTGAGATTAAATTAATTAAAATGTTTTTTGGATACATTTTAGGATAAAAAATATGCATTACAAACTATCAAAATGTATTCCCTTAAATTTTATTTAACCAAAATAATAATAATATAAAAAATATCCTTATGAGGAGAAGCATATAGTAATAATAAACAAGGTAAAACTATCATAAAGAAAAGGTAAAGGAAAAATATATAATCTCTATTAAAAGTTTGGAAAATGAAAGTTGAGTTAAAATTTGGACGTAAGTGTCGGACTTATTCGCATCTTGGTTCCTTAATTTACTCCGATCTTCCATTTCTCTGTTCCCTCCTTCCTTATAGATCTTTGTCCCTGTTTTTTTAACTTACTACAGACACAGATCCCATCACCAACCTATGACCTTTGTTACTCCGCTAGTCCAATCATCCTGTTACACCTTTCTCCTCTCTTTCTCTAACCCAATGAATCACTCAGTCTCTTCTCAGAAAAAAGACTTTCTCTTTCACCTTCCCATTGAAAACCCTCCCAAAAGTTATTGACTTTCCTCGGTCAATCTTTATGGGTCTGCTTCATTTCTTCTTCTGATCTCTCTAGAATGATGAATTAGCCAGTCTTGCTTCCTTTTCTGAGATTTTTTTTCATGGATCGGGGGTTTAGATTTCTGTGTAAGGCTGAAACTACGAGATTAGTTTCATTTGTAGGAATGGCAGTGGCTATAGTTTTAATGTTTCAGTATTCTGAACTTCCAAGTGCTAAATTCTTATCTTCTGTTACTACCAAGATTGCTAGTTTTAGAATGGATACATCTTTGGTTAATTCTGAAGTGGAGGGTAACAACATGCACCTAAATGGTTCAAATTCAAACTCTAAAGATGCAGTGGAAGAGAATGCAGTTAGTCGTGCGGACTCCCTCTTTCACAATGGCAGAGATTCAATCACTGCCCCTGCACCAGAGAAAGCTAAAGGACTTACTGATAGTGTTGTTAATTTCACAACCAGAAATTATGTTCCTCCAATTGGTAGTGCTCCGGAAAAGCAACTTAGTTTGACATCACAAGGGGCTGCATCACCACAACCTATGGTGCCATTGCCCAACAGAACATCCTTAGATTCGGAAACGGATTCAAGAAGTCCTGTGGTATCTGTCACTTCAGCTTCAACTTCGGTGAAATCGAATTCAACTGGTTCGGTTTCCAAGGATGGAAAGTCAGGTTCTTTGCAAGGTAGTAGTAACTCGACAGTCAATAACGGTAAGCCTGTGAGTGCAAAGAATTCCAAAAGGAGACCATCTAAAGTTGTTTCAATATCTGAGATGAACTTGTTATTGCAGATTAATCATGCTTATTCCCAGCAAGAGGTATGTTTAGGATGATTGCCCATGTATGCAAGTGTAGATTGAATTATATCGTTAGATGAGTTTTTCTAATTTATTCAGTTGTTGTTTGTAGAAACCAGAAAGGTATTCAGGGGTTGATCTAGAAATATTCCGTGCAAAATCAGAGATTTTAAATGCACCCATCGCTGTGAATGATTCAAGACTTTACCCACCATTATATAGGAATGTCTCCATGTTCAGAAGGTATGATAAATAAATATCATTTTCAGTGCACAGATTTTACTACTGAGCCAAACCACTGCAATATGGTTGAATGACCCAAATTCTGGTTGGGTTATGTTATCATCCTGATCTGACTTATCAAATCATTATTTCTGAAGAATGTACTGAATCTAATCAGTGATAAAAATAAGCAGCTTAGTATATCTTAGTGAAAGACTGGCATTTAAAATCTATGAAGCGCATACAGGGCTCTCCAAATCTCCGTGTCCTACAAAACTTTTTACACAATCCAATGAAATGTTGAATTTAAAAAGAAAAAAAAAACATTTCTTTTTGCTATGAATCTTCTTTAAATTATTGTTAATGAGGGTAGACACAGTGTTTGTGTTCGTGCTTCATAGTTGTTTAATTAATTTCTATCCGTTCCTCTGCCTCGTGTAAGTTGAGTACCATGATGTGCATGTCCTTCATACAAGAACTTCAACCAACAATATCTGCATTCTGCAGGAGTTATGAACTAATGGAAAAGAAGCTGAAAGTTTTCATCTACCCGGATGGAGACAGACCAATCTTTCACGAGCCCTTACTAGATGGAATATACGCATCTGAAGGATGGTTCATGAAATTAATGGAAGCAAACAAACAGTTTGTCACTGGGGACCCTGAGAAAGCTCACTTGTTTTACATTCCTTTCAGTTCCAGATTGTTGCAGCAAACTCTGTATGTACGTAACTCACACAGACGTTCCAACTTAATTGAGTACATGAAAAATTTTGTGAACATGATTGCTGGAAAATATCCTTTCTGGAACAGAACTTCTGGAGCAGATCACTTTGTCGTTGCTTGCCACGATTGGGTACGATTCTGTGTTTATGCAAATCATGATTAATGCATTTTCTGCTTTTTGCTTCCCCTCTCATCTGAACTACAATTTTCTTCATGCAATTTACAGTAAAGAATATGTTGTGTGCCTCTTAAATTGCAATCTGTAACGGTTGTGACAAATAGCATCTGTTACAGTTCATATTATTAGTTGTGAAGTAGTATTTCTCACATTGGCATGCTTACACCATTATGATTAAATGATTAACTTGTGTTGAAGCAGTATGAGGAGTAATTGAGTGGAAGAGTATTTAACAAGCACCATTTGTCAGGCTCCTGCAGAAACAAGAGGGCGCATGCTTAGTTGCATCAGAGCCCTCTGCAATGCTGACATTGAAGTAGGATTCAAGATAGGCAAGGATGTTTCTCTTCCGGAAACATACATAAGATCAAGTGAGAATCCTGAAAAAAATATTGGGGGCAACCCTCCTTCTCAAAAGCCTATATTGGCTTTTTTTGCAGGAGGTTTGCACGGTTATGTTCGGCCTATACTGTTGGAGCACTGGGAGAACAAAGAAGCGGACATGATTATATCTCGAACCTTGCCACATGTCAGGGGCAACAAAAACTACATAGAGTTCATGAAGAGTAGCAAATTCTGCATTTGTGCAAGAGGTCACGAGGTTAATAGCCCGCGTGTGGTAGAGGCTATATTCCACGAGTGCATTCCAGTTATCATATCTGACAATTTTATTCCTCCTTTCTTTGAGATTTTGGACTGGGAATCTTTTGCTGTGTTTGTCACCGAGGAAGACATCCCGAATTTGAGGAACATTCTGCTATCAATTTCTGAAGAGAGATACTTAGAGATGCATAAGAGGGTGAAAAGGGTGCAAGAGCATTTTATCTGGCATGCTGAACCTGTAAAGTATGACTTATTTCATATGCTTCTTCATTCAATTTGGTACAATAGACTTTTTCAAATAAACCAGACATGATGATCATGCATCAATTTATTGTAGGATTCATAACTTATGTTTGGTAAATGCCATGAGTTATACAAATGAAGCAAGAGGAAAATGATTTGAGAAAAAGTCCATTTTTTCTAGAGAAGAACACATAATAGAGTTTGTGCAGAACAGTGTTAGTATTTGAAGAGAAATGATGAAAATCTATGTATTCTATACTTAGCCAAAGTATAAAAGTGTTTATTATTGACATTAGAAGAGAAAACTCACTAACTATTGATGAACTGCTTGTAAATGAAGAAGCAGCTCAAACATCCTGTTTCCGATTTCCAAGGCAAATTGACACTAAAATTCATCATATGTTGATAAATTTTCAGAATCAAAGTTTGCTAAATTTATGAAAGCTGTGACTGGCGTGACCTTCATATTGATTGAAAAAATTGGTGAACATATTAAAATAAAAATATATCAGATCTTCATTTTTACTTATAGAAAAAAAAAATTCTCATTTATATTTAATGTAACAGATTAGCTCTCTTGTTCAAAATGCTGATTATAAATTTCTTTCCTTTAATTTTCTTGGACAGTGTTTTCCTTTTCATATAATAATATAAATAGTTGAAATAACATAATTAATAAAATAACGGAATCTAATATTAACAAATAATAATATAAGTTTTTAAATTAAATAATTTTAATAAACTAACCTTTGTATTATTTTCATTTTATTTTTTAATATATTTTTCGGTTAAATAACTTTTATTTTCAATCTACCAAACATACCTATTTTCAAACTTTTATTTTTATTTTATTTAGATAAAATAAAATACAATAAATTATTAAAGATGAGAGATAAAAGATAATGAAAAAAATAAAATAAAGAGAAAAATATAATACAAGAGATAAATAGAAAAAGAAAAGATAAGGAGATAAAGATAAACTTTGAAGCGTAAGTAAAAAACGAAGATTCTGATAGATAGTGATATATATAAATAAAACGTATAGTTCAACTTCACTAATCAATTATCGTTGTTTATCTCAGTAAAAATTTAATTATATCATAAATTAGATTATCATAATAAATCAGCCAACATTATAAATCAAGATTTTAAATAAATCTAATTATAACTATCTTATATATACGGTTAATTTTTGTTAATTGTTCTTTTTAATATTATAGGTTTAAAATATTTTTTTAATATGAATCAAATATCAATTGATTAAACAAAACGTGATCAATTTGGTATATTATAAAAATTAGACGAATAAAAAGTATTTATGGATTTAGTTACATTGAACTCTAATATAGATGAAAATCAAGTTCTCACTATATTGTTTAACATAAAGTAATTTTTCATAAATGAAAACTCTGATTTTATTTTCTCCATGCTTAAATGATTGTAATAAATCAACCATTCAATAATCATTGTTAAAAGTACAATTATCAAGTATCTACCAACACAACTGAATTAATATATACATATTGAGTAATGGATAATCTTATACAAGATTCTCGCTTGAAATAATATCTAATATTTCTTATCTCTTTTAGCATATATTCATTATCAGATTTTCATAAAAAGAAATATTCCATCAATATCTTGGCCTTTTAAAAGATAGATTTTCTCAACCATTTAAAGGGATACTTTGCATTCACATCTTCGTAACTTCCGGTTAAAGTTGTCACTGCAACTTTTCCACCAACAACAGAGAGAAACTAGTTACTTACATTTATTTTCTGGTAAGTAAAAAATTATTGTCAATTAAATAAGGAATGAATTTTTTAAATATATAAATGTTTACAAGCAAATTTTGTGAAATTGAATTATTTCTAGAATTCAATTTCTTGATATAATATCATAATCATAAATTATAAATTATTTTAATAAAAAAATTTGTTTAGTTATTTTGTAATCCTTTATACAAATATTTATTATATATTAAACATATTATTTCATCTACAAGTTATGTACAGTGTCTAATGTTTAGTATCGGTTTATGGTTAAAGTTTTAATGTTTAGTATCAGTTTATGCTTAAAGTTTATTATTGATATATACCAACCCAACGTAAACAAATATTTTTGTTTAAAAATTTAAAATTTACACGATTATCTCAATAATTCTTCCAATAAATTAACATTTTTAGTTTCTAAAATTTTAGGGAAACTCTAAATCTCAGGAAAATTATACCAGTCTCTCAAATTTAATATTTATATATATATATATATATATATTTCAATTTAGAAGAAGAAAACACCTTAAATTGTCAGGATTAAAATCAAAATTACCTTAAATTTGAAGAATTAAAAATATAATTAATATCTGTTTATGAAAGAAAGGGACATGGATGGAGGCGTATGTGTATTTAAGCCGTTACACGTGTTCTGACATCCATACGTTAAAATGAGTGAAAAAAACAATGTTTGAAAAAGGTAATAAAGAGTGGTCCCCACCTTGAAGTTCTCTCTCTGTTCTGTTCGCTGAAAATCTTCATGGTCTTTCAAGATCCAACGCTGTCCTGAATCCACCTGTGTTTACTCTGTTTCTACTTCTTATCAAATCTCATTCGCACTCTTATGATCTGTTTTTGCTTTTGAAGGTAACCCTCTTTTTTCTCTTCACAAAGCAGAGCTAATAAATCACTGAGATAGCCAAAGGCAAAGGTAATGATGGAATGAATAAGAACAAATCTGAGATGAACAGGCAATGAATTGTGTGAATTGGATCTAATCTATGGACTATTGTAGGTAATTGGCAAAGGTGTGTTATGGCTACAGAGATCAAAAGCACTATGATGAGGGTCAAATCAAGTACCCCAGATGTTTCTTCCAAGCCAAAGATTGATTCTTTAGCTCTCAAGAAGAAGGTCATCAGCTCAAGCAAACACCCACCTGTTTCTAAGACGAAATCTGTCACCACCACTGTCACAAAATCTGAGGTATCATCATTCTCAACAAAAATTAAAAACTATAAACACCCCAAATTTTTCAATTGTTGAATTGAATTTGCGTGGTTTGAAGTTAGGACTTTCAATTTATGGGTTCTGAATTCGGCGGCTGATCTTCGTTGACTGTTGGAAATTGCATTGACTGTTAATTTTAGATGTTGCTCTGCTTACTGCTTAGGGTTTAGAATTCATGGATGTTCCAATAAATACACAACATGATCTAGGAGAACTTGCATTTGATCTGTGTTGCATATGACTTTACTTATTTTTTTCCTTAAAAAAATGTGGTACCATAAAGCATTTATTCTTCACATAGTTAATTTCAATTAAGAAGGGTTGTATTCTAACAAGTATTTTTTGTCCTGCATAAACTTGAAGGTTAAATCAAAACCGATAACACCATCATCAGCATCATCGAAAACAATAACAACATCATCGAAAACAGTAACAACATCATCAGCATCATCGAAAAAAATAACAAAGACAAGTACTTCCAAAGTGAGAGAAAAGAAAGTCTACAGTCTGCCTGGCCAGAAACATGATCCTCCGGAACAGGTATTGAATCTACCTTACTTGGTTCGTAGAATTCACAAACTAAAGTCTACATATGGAATCGGCTCACACTCATTCTTGTGTTTTTTTTTTTTTTATGATTTATGTTGACAGAAAGAACCCCTGAGAATCTTTTATGAATCATTGTCAAAACAGATACCAACAAGTGAAATGGCGGAATTTTGGTGAGTTTTCTTTCAAACATAGAATTATTAGCCACCCATTTTCACTCGTGTTATTAGATGTGTGCTCTTTCTTTTTGTCAAGATATCTCTGCCTAGGCCAACTTATACCCAGGATAACCCTTTGCTAGGTTGATCTCTGCAAATGTTCTGTTTTAATAAATCAAACTAATGTTTCATCCATTGAATCAAGTTTCCTTAATTGTTTGCAAAATTCCGGTACTGTCTACTGATAAGTGACTTTGGTTAAGAACATGCTTCATTCTCCATTTGTATCACTAGCATTATCTTTATCTAAACAACATTCTAAAGATTTGGAACTGAAAATTTTAATTGTTTTCCCAACAACACCATGATGAAGTATGCTAGCCCTTTTTCCTCTACTTTGCTTCTCTTCATTTCATAAAGAGTGGCATTTGTTGTAGAAAAACAACCAGAAGTATCAGTTCATCTGACAAACTTGTTTCCTGAAACGTGTATCTTCATCGGTATACAACTTCATTACATACTTATTTGACGAGTTTTCTTAAGAGAAGAGCTTATTCATAAGTTTAAATGCTGAAATAAACTCCCTTCTTTAAGTTCGAGTACGATCTTCCAAATTCTTCATTATAGCTTAAGCTTCTGGGCTTATCAGTTGATGATAGAACATTATAGCTTATATGACTAGGTGATATAGAGTTTGATCATTCTTCTAATAAGATGTAAAATTTTGGCACAAGTTACTTCTCCATTATCCAGTGTCCTGGACCACCCTTCAAGCATATAGGACTCTTGCATAATGGAATTTGTTTGAGATGCATTATAGGATTGATGGTGCATGATAGCAGTAAAACTCTGTTGGCCGATTCCAATTTGCCATGACCAATTGGCGACGACATACTCCTAAGAACTGGGAGTGTTACTTACTCGAATGATTGAACTCGTCAGAGATTGTAAAAAAGTTATATTTTTCTTCTTCTTGTGACTTGTCAGTTACAAGATTATATATTTTGTTTATTCTTTTTGAGGAAAAATTACTTTATTTTGTTTGTTTGACCTAGTCTTATGAGTTTTTGCTTATTTCTGTAACTGGCATTCTCTTGCCATGTCTGTAAAATCTGCATACTGGTTCATCATCATTCTGTTTCTGTCATAATACATTCTCTAAGGTACAGAACACTTTGTGTCCAAGAAAAATACTGCTAGCACCCTTTCATTATGGCACCTCCTCCCTATGTTTTCCTGAATCAAATTTTTATATGTTAATTTTAAATGAACTAGCAACTTGATTCTCGGATGGATATGTGGGGACTAGAAAGGTAATCAACATACAGAACAATTGACAAATAAAAAATTACTAAGAGCATGAAAGATCAACAACCTTTGTTAGGAAGCTATCCTTACTTGGAGAAGCATTGTTGTACGAATAATATCCTCAAGAATATATGAACAAAAATCAAATGTATAATTTGTTAATATATTCATTCTTCTGAGAGCCAAATTTGGATTGAAATAATGACTTTATAAATTGGATGTTTCTTTCATTATATTGGCAGATCAGTGTGTATAGTAATGGTTCAGTCAGTATGAATACTTCAATATACACAGAATTTTTAAGCTGTAGCACCATTATACAACTCTTGAACTATGGTGGATTAAATCTTGCTCAGGAATGAGAAATATTAAGGTATATATCCCTCAATTTGCAGGTTAATGGAACACGGGTTGCTATCTCATGAAAAAGCCAAGAAAGCATTTGAGAGAAAACAGAGGAAGCAAAAGGAGCTCCGAACAGGAACTCCTGTGAAGATATCGAAGCCACCAACCAAGACTGCAACGTCACAGAAACAACAACAACAACAGATATCAAAGAACGGAGACATAAAAGCCAAGAAAAGAATTATGAATGAGAGTGATGATGACGACGACGATTTCATTTTAAGTCATAAAAGAAGAAAATGGTAAGAGGAAGGGAAGACTCATAATGTTTATTCAGAAAAATAAAAATAAAAATAAAGGAAGGACTTTTGTACCTTGTAAGACAACCTACAAATTCTCAGATAAAAACATTCTTCATGTTTTTAACATACTCATACAATAATGTACATGCAATTTACATATGTCTCTCAGAATCTGCGTTATGACAATGGAAATTGCTTCTCTATGTTACCTCTGTGCCTTGAGATTTCACCAACATATTCTACTTCTTCTCACATACATAAAATGTTTTGGTTTCATCCAATCGATATAATAATTCTTCATACGAATTAGTTACATCATGTTAACCAGAGAACATGAGTTTACATAAACAAACATCCTTTATACATAAACATAGACATCAATTGAAACTAACTATTTACTTACAAACAAATGTATTTATTTTCTATACGTAAGCTACACTTCATCCACAACATTTCAGTGAAAAAAATTATCATTTTATAACCCCATTATGATACTCACTGGTTTACATATGCAAGTAAATATCCACAGGTTGAAGACACACTCTTATTATTCTTCATTTACCCTTCACAGATTCTTTCCCATTAGCTTAAGTTTGCTGTGAATATAACTTCAAAAACAATATATTTAAAATTAATACAAAATTTTAAGCAATAACTAAATAATATATAGAATGCAGACAATGGATATGATTTAATGGGAGTGAAATTTTAGAATAATCGTGATAGTGTTTAAAAATAATTTCATTCCACATACGAGGATTCAAATTTATATATAAAAGAAGTAAATCTGAATTATAATGAGAATAATTTGGAGAATTTTCCTTATCTTAAAGGAACACAAGAGAGAAAAATTAAAGTTGACTTTTTCATTTGCTAAAATAAACTTTTATATAAGTTAATAATAAAAAAAATAGAGAAATTATATATAAAAGCAAACATAAATTAATTTTAACTTATTGATAAATTGGTCTTAATTTTTTCTTGTAAAAAAACATGTGCATATATATCCTCAATTATTTTCTTGTACTTTACAACAAATAATGCTTAAAAAAATCACAGACAAAAATTAGGCATCTCCCCCTAACCTTGCTTCACCATAAAGATGGAGGTCTCATGATTTTGTCATGTGGTTAAGCAGAAGTTAAATCATTGTACTTAGTTAAGATGACATCTAATCTAAAAGTTGTTAGGTTAGGTTCTCAATCCATCCTCAACCTCATGGATTTATACCTTAGCCTGAAACCTTACTGTTTGAGTTCACTTGGTCAGAGACTTGAGTAAACATCAATAAAGAACATTTTGGCGTTTAGTGACTTCATTCCTATACCCATATTTAACTTGAAATTTTTAATTGAATTTATGGAACATATCTCATAATTTGGATTCTTTCAAACTGTGATGGACTCGCTATAAGTTAAACTGGAAGTTGAGGGAGAAAAACAATGTCTATGTATTACTACACTGTAGTCACTTCTTAATTCATATTTGTGAGATAAAAATCATGTTCTTCCTTGGATTGAACTGCATTTGAGTTTCTGTCCTTAACTTATACTGCAGTAGAAGATATACCTACCAGTATATGAGATGATCGATGCCGTTTCTTTCTTGACTGGTAGATAACTGTTATTTTGATTATTATTTATCAATTATGATATACAAATTAAGATTGTAGAATCATAAATATCAAACCCAAAACGACAAGCCATATATCATTGAGTGGACATCTTTCCATGCCTCCATCAGTATATTTTGTTTGCACTTGTTTTGGTTCTGTTACCTTGTTTTACATGTAATTTCAATTCAATTTATAATTCTTGCAGTTTAGCTAGGATTCTGATTTAGGTCAGAAGTCTTTATAATATTAGAAGTGTTCACCTTTTATATATATAGTGGTTTTAGAATAAAAAGCAAATATCACCACCATCAAATTTTTGGGTTTGAACTGTTCCATGCTCACAGTAAAGGCAAGTCATGATCAAGTTCCTCACTCTCAGAAACCTCTCCATCTTGGCCAGGTGGGTGTGGCTTGAGTGATGGAGATTGAGTAAGAAATTATAGGCTAATCAGAATCCTGAATCTTCTCAAAAACTTTGCAAATTGTCACTCTTAAGTCAGATCGCAGATTGAATATCTAGGTTTTGAATAAAATGTGTCATATGTGAATCAACTACATTAGTATAGTGAACTCAAAAGTCAAAACAATAATGTGTATACCATTCGTTTCAAAAACATAAAATTATGAGTTCACTGTTGCTGTTCACCTCTCAACACAACCACAGGAATCCTGGAACAGAAGCTAAATGCATTCACCAACTCAAAGATCTTATCTGGGGTGACCTTTGTCGGATCTTAGGCCATGCCTTAACGTGGCCCAGATGTCTGATTTAAGGTTCTGTGATAGTTTTTTCTTATTTGATGAGAAAGAAAGAGAAAAAAAAAACCATGTGTGGCAGCGGTTGGGTTCCAAGAGCTTTTGTTTGTACTTGTGCACTGTGCAGAAAAAAGTTTTATGCCTTATCACCAGAAGAACTATGTAACAAATAAATAAAGAAATAAAAAATCATGTCATGGGTCCAACTCCAAACAAGTTAACAGGTACACCACAAAAGGTAACAGCTCATTCTGGAGGTACAATATCATCGTCTGGTACTGGATATATACTTGGGAAAATATAGAAACGCACGTATAAAACAATAACACCATGGACGGACTATTTTCGTCGTTAGCAAAGCATAAAATGTAGAGAGGCCCTAGCAGGGGCAGAAGCTATAAAGGTAAGTTATTTATCAGCTTGGGCGTAGATAGATAGAGTGACTTTGAGGGTTATTGCACTTTAAACCAATAATACAATATTGTGGTGCTGTAAATTGCAAGGATTTGTTATGTGTCTAATCCGTGTGATAGGAAAATGGGCCTTTAACATGTTTGACAAAGCGATGTCACTTTGAAGTGTGGGGTTGGTCCATTTAATAGAGTTAAATCACTGTTGACGAACTGCACGTGGCAAGATGGAAACACCTATAGCGCACCACCACTGTACAGGACGCACACGGAACAAAACAGTCCATAGGACAATATCAGTACAATGAAATTTAGTTTTCTTTCTTATTATCTTTTCAAAGCATAGCCTAGGTACCATTGTTTAGTAGTTTCACTACTTTTTCTAATGAATGAGAAAAAAAGTACCACAAGATTACCGTCTCTGGTGTCTGAAATGTGAGTGATGATGAGATGGAGACAATTACAGACCATGAATGGAGCAACGTCACCGAGGAATACTGGTAGGGCCCCATCAATTTAAGAAGGACTAATAGCAGAGTAATAATAAACCGAAAAGAAGTAGGAATAATAAGGGGAAGAAATAATTGCATCTTCTTCTAAGAGAAGAGGCAAATAAATATATTGTAAATGAAGAGGAAGAAATATTGAAAGAAGGGTCCAAAAACCTAAATCATTGCTGGCCCTGACTATATAGTTTTAAAAGCACTCACATGCAATGGTTGGAACTCCATATCTGTGGTGATATTCATTGGAGTTATACAGATACCCAATTACATGTACCACCAATACACCATTCCCTCGAATCAGCTAATGATTAAACTGTTAATCACCAACCAAGCTTGAATTAATGAGTTGCATTGTAAACAGAACAACTCATTCATCATCGGCTTCAACTTGAGGTACATCAAGAATGGAGAAACTGGTCCGTACAATGAAAAATGTTGTTTTGACATCTCCCTAGGCCGGGGACACTATATGCTTTCTGCACTATTTTTGGCTTTAGAAATGATATGGAGAGAGAAATATAAATATTGAAGGTATGACAAAATACAAAAATACATATGAACTGACATTGAACAAGTTGTTCAAATAATAAATAAAACTGGTCGTATCGGATACCTACGTCTACATGCAAAGACAAAGCAACAAAATTTAACCCGTCCCAAAAGAAGAGTGAAAATCAGCAGGGATACTCATCATAGAAAAACCCCAACTAGATTGAGAAAATAAAAAGTACACAAGTGGTGGTGGAGCCTTGGCAGCTCTCGTGTCAACCTTATTAAATTTGACTAACCAAACCTGTTGCACCCAGCAGTACTTTTTACAGTGGAAAATACAAAATAGCAAATTATTGGCGATAGCGAGTTAAGGGAAAAGAAGATAAAGCACAACAGAAGAGCCTTGATATGCATTGCATTGATGAAACTTTCTAAGAAAAAGATAAGGGTAGATGAACAGCGAGGGTGAAAAAAAAAAAAACAAAAAGAAAAAACAGGTGGGTGGTTAAAAAAGGTAAGCATGAGTAAATACAAAGACAATAGATATATAAAAGGAAGGAGCAAAGTTAACAGGAGGTTGCGTGGCAATGGCGAGTGAAGAAGGTATTAGCATTAACTATGCGATTGCAGGGTGAGTGTCGCGTTTTTCTCATGTGGGTCCATTCTTTTCTCCTCTATGAACCTTTATAAGTGTTATATGAGTCACTGAGAAGAAGTGACAAAGAAAAGAAAAGAGAAAAAAGTCGTAGCTAATGAATTTCACTTGCATGCCAAATGAGAATAGCCTCCTCTTCCACCTCCTTCTCCTTCTCCTCCAAAAATAAGCAACTAAACTCCATCATCGCTGTAGAAAGAACCACATAGTGATAATTCAGTTCTCTTTAACAATAAAGAATGATAGTTTCAGCGGAGAAGACGATGTCGTTGGAAACCGAGGCCGGGCGAGAGAGCAAGAAGATAAAGCGCATTCGCGACTCGAGCAAGCACCCAGTGTACCGTGGCGTGCGGATGCGGAACTGGGGTAAGTGGGTGTCAGAAATCCGCGAGCCGCGGAAGAAGTCGCGGATATGGCTAGGCACATTCCCGACGCCGGAGATGGCGGCGAGAGCGCACGACGTGGCTGCCCTCAGCATCAAGGGCTCCGCCGCCATTCTGAACTTCCCCCACCTGGCGAACTCCCTCCCACGCCCGGCCTCCCTGGCGGCGCGCGACGTCCAGGCGGCGGCGGCGAAGGCGGCGCACATGGAGCCATCCTCCCTCTCGTCCTTTGTGTCGGCAATGGACCTGTCCTCTGCCTCAGACGAGTTGACTCAGATAGTTGAACTCCCGTCCCTGGAAAGCACCGATGACGGGTGTGTGGAGTTGGAAAAGGAGTTCGTTTTCGTGGACTCGGTGGACACATGGATGTATCAGCCACCACCGTTTGATTTTGATGCGGAACGAGACATTGCCTTGGAGGGTCTGGTGTGGAATTACTAGGTTGTTCTTCTCTGTGGCCCAGTGTTGTAAAAATATTCAAAATCATCTCCTTTCTATGTTTTGGTTGGTTGGTGTGTGTTGTCTTAGCGGTGAGAGCAGCCACTTGTGGTTTTTCTTTCAGGGGCTGTTATTCTTCATCGTCTCTGTGTGTCTTTCCTTAACTCCTCTCATTTTAATTGTAAATGGCTAGAACAAATAAAGTAAGAGGACAACATTAATTTGTGTTTCTCTTGTTAAGAATTGCGCAATCCATTGAATTGTTATACTGATATACAATATCTGAGTGTTTTGGAATGAGGCGTACGGAAAGAGATAGAAAGGGGAAATGGGAATATTTGACCACCACGACCACGACGATGACGATGATGTTATTTGGCCACACGTTTTACTTTTGTGTATCTTTCTTTGCTTGTTTCGATCATCTTGGTTTTGGTGGTGGTTGGCAGAGATTTTTGCCTTTAATATTAAAGGATGTGAGTGTGCAGCTTGGTTTGGTTTTGCTATGGCATATTAGAGAAGGTGGTGGGTGTGACCCATAAAGATTTGTGATTACCTTTGGGCAGATGGAAGAGTGTGATTGGCGCAAGAGATGGATGTGACAGTGACAAATTCATTTTCATGTTCTTTCTAATCTATTTGCTTCCGAACTAGAAGGGGTTTGCTAACTCATTCATATAATTTTTGAGCATTCAATGGTATAGAAGATAGTAACAAAAATCAAATGAGATAGTTTAAGAGAAGATTCCCCGGGAATTGCGTAACTGAAATAGAAAATGGTATAAAAATAAGATAGTTTTGTTGAAAGGGAATTGTCGAATGCAGTGTGTAGTGAGCTATCAAGAAGATTCAGAAATCTATTATGTTTAGACTTAACGTGCCATTGAGACCACAGACACCACGTCCAAAATGTCTATGGTTTCAAAGGAAAGATTTTCCTGTTAAAAGCTTTCCACGACTGTAATCATTAACCATTTCTCTTAACCTAATAAAAAGTCAGAACACCAACGTCACCTCTTTTTTCACCACCAAATTTTATATAGTTTGCTGCTTCCAGAAAAATCTGTATACATGTTTTTTTTTTTTAAATAAATTGCATTCTTTTCATTTGAACTATAAATTATTATTCATGACTTTTCTTTCACCCATCATAATTAGAACTGCTACATTCTTCAGTCCGCCCCTCTCAATATGTACTCATAATTATGCACATTAAATTAAAGTTCGTTTGCATGTTCGAAAAGAAAAAAAAAATTGTTTTAAAGTTTTGTATGTGATTCGATTTTGATGGTTTTTTTAAACGGGAGATTAATTTAAGAAACACAATAAATGAGATAATAAATTAAATTTATAATTTTAAATTCAAAATCTTAATATAATGAGTTTGTGAGTTTTATTTATTTTATGTTATTTAATTTTATTTTATTTTTTCATGGAACCTATTACAGTTAGATTTTCGATCATCTCTCTCAAATATGACATGTCACCTTGTAACTCATCCGATAGTAAATCTTCTTATCATACTTTTAGTATACATAAGTTCTAAACTATAAATCTTAATGGTCAATTAAATAGTTATCACTCATATTTATCAAACTCACTTAAATTCAAGTTTTCACAACATAACTATCACTATCACTGTGGTGGCCGAGTTTTAAAAAAATATTATAATCATATACTTCAATCCCTATGATACTATATAAATCAAATCATATAATAAAAGTAGGTACATAATATTTAAAACATATTTATACAATTACTAAAATAAATTAGCACCATATATAACATATTCATCTAATTAATTACCACAATATACAATTACTAATAAGATTTATTATGTGTTTTTTAAAATAATTAGGTTTTATTAAATAATTTTGAAAATAAAAATATTTTATTTTTATTTATAGAATATTTTATAAATAAGTGAAAACCTCAAAAAAATTAAAGAAGATTTTTAATATTATAATTCAATTATAATTAATCACAATCTATTTTTTATATTCATTTAATTCGACCCAATTCGTCCAACAAAGTTACATTGAAGTTACTCAACAACTTTATTTCATAACAAGAGTACGCATTATAAGACTCATAAAATAGTTGCTGGATGGTTCCTACTAGATAAGAAATATAAAATATTAAAATATTTCAAAATTATCTAGTCAACCTTATATATATATATATATATATATATATATATATATATATATATATATATATATATATATATATATATATATATATTAATTTATAAAAGTTCTCTTGTATCAAATCTTAAAATGATATACTTTGAATTTATATAAATTAGTTGAAATTTACATAAAAAAATTAGGACATTTATTTTCTTCTAGTCTTTTTATAAGTGTTAAAGGAAACACTTAAAAAATAAATCCAACATTATTATAATTTTGTTTAGTAAAGTAAAAAATAAATAAATTGAATAAAAATAAGTAAAAAAATACAATAAAAATTAAAGAATAATTAGATAAAGATATATGAACAACTGAAAGTAAGAAAGTAGATGGCACCACTTTAAAAGAAAACAAAAATTATTCTCCTCCTTTTTCATTAAATAACTACGTTAATTCATTTTCTCTCTTCGTTGATTTTTTCTTCGAAAACTAAACACACTATAAGCAGTCTATTGTCAAAAGTTGAGTTCTTCGTATTAAACGTAAGAAAGAATAACTTTATCACCATACTGATTATAATAAAATTATATATAAGACTAAACCTTACAAATCAAACATTTGAATATGGGGAAAAACAGAATTAAACTAATTTTACGTATAGCTAAAATATTTTAAAATGATAAATTGGGTAAATGCAAACTTTAATTGCCTCTTAATAAGAAAATGCATTTCATATTAATTTCGTATGTGATTGTTATGAAAGGAGAAATAAAAAATAGAGTTTTAGTGCATAATAATTAGGAGAAAAAGATAAATATTTGTGTTAATATGAGGAGTAGGGTAAGAGTGGTAAATGCAGTATGCATCGTCGTTATCGGTAACTATTAATTAATATTTTTGGTTGAAAGAGGTTTTTGAGTGACAATGAATATGAATATGGTGGGAACCATGATCTCTAGAGATGGAAACAAAAATCACAGCTCATTGTGATAAAGATCGATCATTTTTAGGCATAATTATTTACCATCTATGCTAGGTTAACTTTTTAACTCACAATATACATTCCTTATAAAAAATAAAAATACCTTATTTTTCTCCTCTTTAAATTCTTTTTCATTTTCTTGATATTTTTTGGTATCTATATATTATTATTATTATTATTATTATTATATATAAAAGAGATCCAGACTCCGATCAAAATAGGTAAACCATGATTTTAGATATTTACAAGTAATTCACTTCTATGGTAAATACTTCTAATGGATTTACAGTTTCACTTTTAAAAATTGTTATTTTTCTGTTTTCGTATTACTCATCATACTATTGTCATTCACATGCATTTTTATGTACTATTTTATTTTGAACCTAAATCAAATAGATGGAAATGGATAAAGCGATATTAGCACCAAATGAAACATGTTGCTAAAATCCACCCATCTTTACACATATTTCACACCATAAATGCCACATTGCTATTATAAAACAAATGACTAACAGATATTTTCCCCAACCCGCACATAGTATATAATCTACTTATATTTACCCTCTTATTCCCCAAATTTTTCTTTTTTTACCACTTTTTTCAAAATCATTTTCCAAGAAAAATGTTGAGCAGATGGAAGGGTTTTAGCTTTCCATAACTTATCAAAAACTATTGCTTCATTCATATATTAGTGATAATTTGAAGTTTTCTATAAGCTAACCTAATGATAAAACCATTTTATTCTTCATCTTTCCAAACCCACCTATCTTCTATCGGTACTAGGAATTGTTACTACAAGCTGGAAGCTAATCGATTGAAAAAGATGATAAATTGCAGGGACAAAGCCGAGCGGACGTTCAAGAAAGTCTCTCGAGACTGTTCTGTCCCGACAACCGTTGACAAAGTTAAGACATAATTAATGTCACGGTTACGGTCAAGCGGTTAAGGTTTGCATTAATGATCATTAAGATGTAAATTAATTGGTTAGATTCTTGTAAACTCTATAAACAGAGGTTTACTTTCGAGGTAAACTTACTTTGATTTAGTACTATATTACAAGAGACGTACGGAGAAATATTCTGACTTGAGCGTTGAGTGTATTTTGTAGGTTATGCCTAACCTCCTTAGACCAATCAATTGATTAGAATACAGAGCAAGAAGAACGTTTGACATAGAATCAACACACAGACAGTTATCCTTATTCCATTTCAGCAGAAATGGGAATTTTAGTTCTTAGTCGTTACTTTAAAATATTCAATTAGTTTGTCTTCCATTCAAACTCTTGTTTAATTTTTATTATATCAATTGCCCATCTTTCTAATTGTTGCTTGTTTCTTTGTTGAATTTGCATATAACCTAAGATGTTTTGCATAAAGGTTCGTGATCCAACCACTTATCAGTCTAAAATTGTCATTTCCTATCTTCCATTCCACATCATCGTCGAATATTTTTCCCATTCTCCTCCATTAGTTGTTTTTTTAAAATCCCTACTTATCAAATAAAAGTACTATTCATATCAAAATATCATAACTAAATTTTTGTCCTTATAGTAATAAACATGACTATCTCTAGTTTGATCTATTGTTTATTGGTATTCTTTTATCAGCATCACATTTGATCAAATAGGATATAATGAATTTCAACACAAACAAAAAATACTTTACTCATTGATAATATAATTATAAATCTGGTAAGAGAAATTAATGATAAACATGACAAGAGCAAGCGCCATGTCAGTCATATAAAAAATGATTTAATGAAAAAAAGAATATGATAATGCAGTGAGAGCATATGTTACATTTTTATGCAGTTTGGTGTTTGTTTATTTAATCCAGGTGGTTAGTTATTAATAATATTAATTGTCAGGTATGCCAACCATCATTGTTTTCCACTTTTATTATATTAAACATTATGAACAACACCATACTTATTTCTTTTCTTTCTTTAATCAAAAAGCCTAAAAATTTATTGACCAAATTGCTATCAATGAATCAATAATAATATATGTTTATACTATAAAGGGCAATAATTTCAGTCGCCCTACCTATGCTATCATATGCTTTCCCTTCTTTCTTTAACTACCTATTTAAATTAATTCTCAGCTATACGTACCAATAATAATAAACATTATGAACAAATCATGTACATTTCTTTTATTGTCTTCATTGCCCAGAGAAATTAATAAGGAATCATAACACTATCATCCATAATCAATGAATCGATCAATTGCTACACCATTATTGTCTTTTCATCCACCACCCGTATATACGCTTTACGTACGTTATTTGTATCGTACACTGTCCTTCGTAATCATACCCCATATACACACACTGGGTTCTGTTTGTTTCTTTCTGTGTTTTTCATCATCCATTTAAAGGATTTTTAGGGTTTAGTTGTTCTCATGAAAATATCTTTTTGAATGATAATGGATGAAATAATATGTTTCATAAATAATAATTTTTATTAGAATAGGTTTTAATAATAATTTTATATTATATTAAGAAATAGATTTTAAATTTAATATAGTTTTATAAAATTAGTTTGTAAAATAAATTTTATATATTTTAAATTAATTTTATATCGAATTAAAATATACGAAAATTAAATAAAATAGTTTTATATTATCATTTAACTGTAAAACGTACTGTAATGATTTTATTGGCTAGTTTACTTATAAAGTTTAACATGTTTTTTGTTAATCTATATACAGTGCAACCTTTTACAATAATCATAAAAGATTACACACATAAATACTTATTTGTGTAGCTGGCTTGTCCTGTTTTATTTGTCTGCCTGTTAACAGATGTTTATATATTATGAGATTTTAATGTTTTGTACTCTGTCTAGATAAAAAATATTATTCAACTTTGTAATTGATCAGTTTTCAGAAAAAAAAAAAAAGTCACAAAATTCTATAATTTTTTAATCTCTCAATTTAAAGTATTTCAAAATACTATACATTCTTTATACATTTTTTTAAAATTATTTTATTAATAGGGTGGAATCACCATATATATTATTAGAAATTGCAACAAAAATAAAAATAAAAGTAGAAGAAATAGTGTATAATTTTTTCAAAAAAAATATAAATCTCAAAGGGTATAGATGATTTTTTAACCTACTATTAACATAATTAAAATTACAACTTATATTTATGACCTTTAAATTAAAATTAATTTGTAATTACATAAAGGGTGGAAGTTATGTCTAAATTTTATTATGACATAATTTAACACAACACTTTGAATCATGTAATTTTAATTTGGAAAATAGAATTTTGATTTCTTTTTTGCCCAACAAATCTTGTAGTTTAACTTGGAATATAAATTTATTTTCACAATTTCCTTAATTAAAAAATATTTCACGTTCCTATAAATTTATTTAAATAGGTCCTTGCATAAATTCAAAGTATTCATTAAAAACAATTCTTGTGTGAAAGAAGTATTTCACATCAATAAATATGAATTATTCACATTAATCAATAATAAAAANAAAATTANAAAAAAAAAAAAAAAAAGAGTTTTAGTTAAAGTATAAACACATTAACGGAGATGGTCTTATATTGAAACTTGAGACTCGAAGGAGTGGTTAGCCGTAACCCTAGTGGATACATATTTCATCTTTGATGATTGGTGTCAAGTTTTGGTTACTCTCTTAGATTTATCTTTTCTTCTAACATACAACACATGCATAAAACCCTTTTCCTCTCTTTTATTTCTTCTTCAAAACACCATATTTTTCTACTGAGAAATTTTTACATTTTACCCATCCCGTGGCAGAAAAGTTGTAGCTGTGACAAGTAGTATCAGTCTTTCAGAGTTGGTTCGCTGAGCTTCCAACCACGGTGCAGAGAGGTCAAAATATATCACAATCAGTGTCTGCCACATATTAGTCATTCAATTTTATCATTGAATATATAAAGGTCTTGTATATGGTCCCCTAACATTAATCAATTTATTGAAGGGGTACCCTACCCCCTTTCATATATATTATTATTTAAACATACCTGTTGATTTTCCCTATGCATGTTCTTCTTCATTTACGTTCACCGGTCAACATTTTTCACTTGTTTGTCTCAACAAACTTGCACAAACACACACTAAACCATGTCAGAAACAATACTATATATTATATAAGGGCTTAAGAAAGAACAGGCAGAAGCTCAATAATTGAAAGCGAAATCGCTTTGTGAGGAGAGCCATTCCATTTTTGTTTGCTTTGTGGATATCACTGTTCGTTCAACAGGAACGGTTGTTCCTCCTATTCACGTTGACATATCTGCTACATGCATGACCGACCAACAACAAACAAAACATGAATTATGATGTTATACGTAACGTAGCAGTCTATGATCATTAAACGTAAGTTCCAGAGTGCAACACTTGTTCTTCTTCTTCTGTCTTCCATCTAATTGCACGCTGTCTACCAATAACCTCAAATACACACCCATTCCCCCCATCACATACGCAAAATTACAAAATTCAGTTTTTGAATGTTATTATAATTAACAAACTAAACCTGGTTGTCCCAGTGATTATGAAAGTTTGCTTTTAGAAGATGCATAAAGCATTTGATTATTTCATTTTCCTGTTCTCCTTCCTTGTCTTCTTTTCTGTCCCCCACTTCATAACTTGGATAACCAGGTTCACGTCACTTACTAATTTAAACTTGTACGTTCTGAGTAACTATTTCCATTATACAGATCCTGAATATTCAGCACAACAATTCCCTTTTCAGCAATGCAGCAGAAAAAGGAAATATCAAAATGGATTTAAATCTGCAGAGAGAGAGAGAGAGATACTTGAACTCAATTAATTTGAAATGACAGAAACAAAAAAATAAACTTCATGATGATCATGCTAAGAGCACTTGGTAGTGGTTTTGAAAAAAATATTGAAAGAAATCATTACAATGATCCAGCTTTTAGATTGCGACAGGATGAGGGATCCTATTGTTTAAGAAGTGGTGGATCTTTGTCCTTATTATAAATATCAATTACTGTGAACACGATGACGTATTCACTGCATTATACCTGCGTAATTTTTATAACCCTTTAATTAATCAGAGATAATCTTGTAGGTTCATCCTTATTTTATCTGTGATATATGTTAATTAAGTCATTGGTGCGTTATGAAGATATTTCTTCGATTTTATTTTCTTGTTTTTTTATTGTTTTATTGTACTCTTTTATACATATTAAAACTTCATAAATATTTTTTAATCTATTTCATTTGTTTATGATAGTAAACTTAATTATAATAATATTGCTGATATATAATAATAATATAAAAAATTATTAATTAATTAATATATAAAAATAAAATCATACGAAAAATTTTAATCAAACTAATGTTATGATTATTGATGTAAATTTAGTTCATTTTAAAAATAATTCTGTTTGCAACATGATTTTTATAAAATGAAGTTCTCTTTGTAAAAACTTATATATTTTTTAAAATTAATATATATATATATATATATATATATATATATATATATATATTCAATCCAAATATATCAAACAGCATAGTCCAATAAAAAGTTATTACTAAATTTTTTCAGTTTTATTTTATTCTTTAAATAGTCATATTTTTTATTTAAATCACATAAATGAAATAGATAAAAAAGACACTAAAACTCATACTTGTTCTTATACACATAAAAATCTCACTCTCTTACTCACTTTTATATTAGATAGTTTTTTTGTTAGTAAACATTCCCCACTTCTCAACCTTCATGAGCATATGTTAGGATTCCTTAATCTAATCACATTTTGCACATATTCATGCTCCTCCATTGAAGATGATCAATCATTCCTCTTAAATACTAGAAGCTTATGTTCTTATCACACCAAATAGTCTCACATCGTCTAGGAGTCAAGATCTAAGGCAATTTAGATATTCTTTCCTCTTTTCACCCTCTAAGACGCCTTTTAAAGACGAAACCATGACGGTTTTTCACACTCCAAAGCGAACAATACCTTGAAGGAGGGGTGATTGATTTTAATGATGTCACTTTGCAGACTTGAGTTAATTAGCCCTCATCCAAGAGTACACCTTAGATGCATTTCAGTTTGATGTAAATAGTACCTTCTTGTATAGTGATCTTTAAGAAGAAGTATATGTTCAATAGATAAGAGGCTTCATCCAAAACGGTTTAATCGATGTTCCAGTGAACACACCTTGTTCACCAAAAAGATTTAGGGTGATATTTAATAGTTAGTCTTTATGTTGATGATCAACTCTTTACAAAAATATGTGTGAAGATTTTAAAAGTTCAATAAAGCTGGAATTTGATATGATTGATCTTGGCAAAATGAAATATTTTTTTAATATAGAAGTCATACAAAGCAAGGTAGAAATTTTTATTTGTCAAAGAAGATATGCACGAGAAATATTGGTTGAGTTCAACATGATAGAAAGCAATTCAGTAAGAAATCCTATTCTAGCAAGAACAACACTATGTAAAGATATGGAAGGGGCCCTAATGTTTTTTACAAAGTTTAAGCAAGTAATTGATAGTCGTATGTATCCCACAGTCACTCGACCATATTTGATGTATGTAGTAAGTTTAATCCGTAGGTATAAGACAAATCTAAAGGAATCACATTGGACTGCAGTTAAACAGGTCTTAAGATATCTCAATGACACAATTAAGTATGAAATATTTTATCAACAGGACGGAAGAACTGACCTTATGGCCAATAATGACAATAATTATGTAGGTGACTTAAATGATAGAAGAAGTTCTTTTGCTTCAGTTTTTTAATGAGTACCGGAGCTATCTCTTGGGTCTCAAAGAAACAATCCGTGGTGAGCCTGTTTATAACTAAAATTGAGTACATTACAACAACGTTTTATGCATGTCAATGTATTTGGTTGTACAAAATTTTAGAACATCTCATGTCAAAAGAAGGTGTAACAAGATTCCTTTGTAATAAGAGTTCTACTATTTAGTTGTCCAAGAATCCTGTCTTCTATGAAAACAGTAAACACATTGCAATAATATTTTATTTTCTTAGATATTTAGTTGAAGACCAAGTTGTTTATCTTAATTGTTGTTACTCTAAAAACAATTAGCTTATATAATAACCAAAAAAATTAAAGTTTGAGAAATTTGAGAGTTTACATACTACAATTCCATATAGTTTAAGAGAGGAAATGTTAATTATTTTCTAAAGTTCTTAATATTTTAAATAAATCTCCTATTTATTGGGAGAATAACTTATTAGTTTGTTACGGAATTTACTACTAGATAAGTATTGTTTTTATTATTTTAGTAACTGTCAATTATTAGAAGAATTTTGATTCTATATATTGTATATAAGTCTCGTTTTGTTATTCAATAAAATTACATTTTCTAAAATTAATCTCTATATCATGCATCTAGTTTATAACAAATCAATCTATTAAGATTGTAAAATGTAAGAAGAATTTAAATTATTTAAAAGAAATTTCAATCTATAAAAGATAGTCTCCATAAATTAAAAGTAATATTCATAAATTATTCTTAATATGAAATTTAAAATGTAACTTTCAGGTTGATAAAGAAAACCTCATAATTTTAGTCTATAACCTATGTGTAATTTTAGAATAATATAAAAGGCATATTGTTATGGTAATTAATCCTACGGTAATGCTATAAGTATATTTTATTTTGGTTAATAAAATTGAAAGAAGATGCTTAAGGTGTGTGAGTGCAATAAAAAAACATTACTTTGGTAGCGCAATAGATCGAAGCAAATCTTGAAAAGTCAAAACAAAAGGGTGAAAGAAACAAAAGAGAATATTTTGGATAAGGCACTAGCAGTAGCTATTGTTGAAGGTGAAGCAAATTGCAAAGGAAGATTAAGGGGGAAATTAGTTACAGAGTCATTATCAAAGAAAATGTTTCATCATCATCATCATGCTAAAACTCTTTTCATCAAGTTTTGATCAATCAATGTTATATTTCAATTCTCACTTTCTTTCACTTAACACACATCCTTCTTTCATTATAGTCCATACATTCATCACCCATGGACCCATTTCTTCTTATTTTTAAGTACATTATTCCAACCATCTAAATTGCCACTACCTATGCTCAAAATATCATAATCAAAACTAAGCTTATTTTCAAAACTAATATTTATTATCTTTCTAATATATTATTCATTAAATTAGTATTTAAATAAAATCACACTTTTCAATTTCAGATTCAACTTGTTATTAGAAATCCATATTTTTCTTTCAATCATCCCTGGGACAGACGCCAGAGGAATAGTCGAAATTGTCGGCTAATCATTGGAGCTGAAAAATGGTTCATATACGGAATAAAGAGAAAGAAAAGAGGACAAATCAAAATTTAGACAATAATTTCTTAACAAATCAGAATTTAGGTTTTCGTAAAACATAAAAACTTGTTTAGTCCTATGTTTGCCAAAAATAATAATTTAATTTGTGATATAGAAATAAATATTTGTCATCATTCTTACCCTTGATTAGACATCACTTTTACCCTTTTATTTCATAAACATTTTTGCACTCCTCACTCTCAAGTCATTGTTATTGTATAATTACCCTATATATTTGTGACTGTGTGTGTTTTACACGAACTTGTGAGAAATCGATTCTGACTATGAATTTATCCTATTATACTATGTCTAATATCTTTTGATCTGTAGTTCTTTTTCACAATTAGAACGACCATTGATATTTCATTTTCACACTCTCTTATTTTATCAAAAAGATCTGCATAATATAATGCTTTCCTTACATTTCTTCTACACAACAATGGAAATTAAAACATTGAAGAAAAAGGAAAATGTTAATTGAAAGTCGTTCCAAAAAAAAAAAAAAACAGAGAGAGAGAAATGAGTTAGAAACTCTCCTTATTCATTGTTATATAGTTTCTTTGCATAATGAACATGGTATTTAGGTAAACAAACTTCAAAGAAATAAAATTATAAAGTCTTAAACTAGACTTAAAATATAAGAATTTGAAATTATTTATATTATAAAAAATCATGTGTTATTATTTCGTATATATATATATATTAAGACTTTTATTGGAGTGTTGCTGTTTGGTTAATAATGCGACATTGTTTGAATGACTATTTTTAAATTAATTTAAACAATATACTTTTTAAATCTTTTGAATTCTTTCATTGTAGAGATGTTATTTTATATTCGGTATTAGTTAGAATTTTCTCGACCAATGTTTAATTTTGATAGATATGAATTAAATTTATTATTGATGTTTGTAATGTTATTTTGTATTAATGGAATTAATTTTATTTTTTTATTAGTGGTGTATTAGAATTATTTTTCTAATGCAAATTATGAAAAATTTGGGTGAAGATTAAGTAATACCTTCTTCTGTTAATGTCAAGAAAAATTCAGTAGACACCAATTTAAAAAGGGTTAAATATGTTTTTAGTCCCTATATTTTGGGACGATTTTGGTTTTAGTCCCTCTTTCAAATTAAGGTACAATTTAGTCCTTCAACTTTAGAAAACTCTGGTTTTAGTCATTTTTATCAATTTTTTTTAACTTTATTTGTTGTTTCAAGTACGTTTCATTATAGCATTTGAATTGTTTATAATGTTTGACACATTTTTGCTTCAATGTTAACTGAGAAACGTGTTTGAAACAGCAAATAAAGTTAAAAAAATTTGGTAAAAAAGACTAAAACCAGAGTTTTCTAAAGTTGAAGACTAAATTGTACCTTAGTTTGAAAGAAGGACTAAAACCAAAATCGTCCCAAAGTATAGAGACTAAAAACATATTTAACCCATTTAAAAAACAGAAAAAAAAAAGTCGACCAACAATTTCGTAAAAATAATTTCAATTGATGTTAGCATACATAATTATTATTACATTAATAGAGAAAAAAAAAGTATCAATCCAACATGTATAAAAAGAAAATTTTGTCAATATCAGCTGAAAAAAATTGACTAAAAAAAAATAATAGTATCAAGTTGACTGAGAAATGGTCAATATTAGTATTTTTTTAATTATTAAAAATGATTTAATTTTTAAATATTTTTCATATTTGATGATAATTAAAATATTTTATTTAAATAAAAAATATATTAATATATAATAAATTTAAATTATTTAATTCAAATAATATAATTTGAATTTAACGTATTGTAATGTAAGAAAATAGTGAAATTTTGAGTTGAATCACAAGTTTGGCTAGTGAGTTTCTTTTGACAATGTCGTGCTATATGATAGCCTAGATTATTATTTTTTTTTTCATAAGTGACTTGTTTTGTTGCATTAACTATTTTAATACAACTGGTATTAGGAAGAAACTAGTTGTGATAATGTAAAAAATTGAAAGAAATAATAATAATAATAATAATAATAATAATAATAATAATAATAATAATAATAATAATAAAAAAAGTAGAATAGAATAGGTAGTGTTGTCTGCATGATGGAACCTAAAAACCTATAAGAAGCATCAAGACATGCCTACCATATCCATTTCCTTGGGTGAAAACCAAGTAAGGAATAGTGCTGCAACAATAAAATATCCCTTTAATTTATTATAAATATTATAACTATTAATGCATTAATACCAGTGCCACCGGCCATAAACTTCGCATCGGTCACAGTCCTTCTCTCTGTTCATCTGATAGCGACTGTCGGCATTCTCCCAGACTGACACGTCTCATCTGTCAACCCGCTAAGTCGGTTCCCCTACAATGATCTTACGTGGACAAACGACACGTAACGTAAGATAATATGAAAAAAGGATTAATAATAATTGAGCTAATAAGAGATCGATTAATTTTAGACACAAATTTAGAAATCAATTAATGGAGGTCATTTTCCCCTTTCTTTCTAATTATTATATTATTTCTAGGTAGGCTTAATGAATAAGTTGTCCAATCATCACTCAAGATATGCAAGTGAAAGTGGTAAATTTGGTTGAATATTTTGATCTTCAAAAAAAAATTAAGAAGCAGACTTGTCTCCATAAAATAATTAATTAAAATATCACCCTTGGGATTCGTAATCTGAATATAATTAAGACAATTTAATCATTTTATATGCAATTGTTTTCATTCGATCTGCCTCCCCTAAAGGTACATTAACAATTCCTTTATTTTAGTTTACATAGAACACCGTACACGTGCGGAAATGTATGTTTCTAGGCTTGTTTGGGTTATATTACATGCCTACACAAAGGAATGAATATATGATACAAAAATTGATCAATATATTATATAAAATAATGTTTCCTATATAGAAAAAAAAATCTAAAATATCAAATAATGTTATTTTTTTTTTTCAAATTTCAACGGATTTCTCCCATTTTCTTATCATCAACAATAAACCACCTTCTTTTTCTATATTAAAATTCTCTCCACTTCTTTTCATGTTCAATAATAAATAAGTTTATTGAAGAATATATTTCAAAAACAAATTTATAATATATGTAATCAGTTTATGAAATAATTTTAGTGTTTAACTTATAAAAGTTTACGAAACAGAAAAAGGGTTAAATGGTCTATTTTTATATTTGATGTTTTGGTGTGTAGATGAGAATCAAGGATTTGCTTAGGATACTAATGAAAAAGTGACTGAAAAGTTGAATTATTTTCTAGATGCTTATGTTGGTGCAGAAAGACTAGTGGATGGGAATATATACTATTTTGCGTTATTATTGAGGTAATTAATTAGAAGTTTGCATGCAATTAAAATAACATTATTTCTAAACAATTACGTAAGCATGGTCTAATATTTGCTGTAATAAAAAGCTACTACTTATTAATTGTTATTATATTATATATAATAAAGGCTAAAAGTATATGTTTATGTGCATAAGTAATTCAACTTCTTTGTAGGCGAGATATGATTTTTTGTAGCACTGTTAAAATTTCATTGGTGGACATATCATTACTTCATAAGTTTTAAGATTGTAAAGACGAGTTATTTGGTTTGGTTCAGTTTTATACAATTTTTAAATGATTCTAATATCGATCACAAACATTAGTTAGTATTTCAAAATTGTTTATCTATAATTTTACCTCAATTCAAACTTAAACCACATTTACCTCTTCATTATTAGAATTTTTATAATAAATCATACATTTTATAACTTCAAAACATCAGTACTAAAATTTATAAGATTTTCAGTTTACCATCAAACATAGACAACATCACAAGAAATTATCAATCAATAACATATCTAATAAGATATAAATCTCACAAACTATTAGACATATATTCATATTTCTTAGTAAGAGATTAAATCAATATCAGATTCGCTTACTTGGTTAGAAAAGTCAAATGATTCTAAAAAGCAAAATATTCTTATTTTAGTTCAAATAATTTTATTTGTATTTATATATTACTGATCGACAAGAAACTAGAAAAAAAAAATTAAATAACACATGCGTACAAATCTATTTACATGTGTCTTAAATTGAAAATCAAAGGAGAAATTATTAAAAATTTACTTTATATGAAAAACTAATCGAATGACGTTATATATATTATTATTGCGATCATTTAGGTACTTTTTGATCGTTAAATAGATAATTCAAGATTAGAAATCCTAAAAAGAAAGAAGAGAAAGTTTAGAAAAAGATTTTGAAAAAAATGGTAAGTAGTTTTTATAATAAGACCTATTTATAAAATTCTATTTATATTATTAAATTTTTTTACATTAAAATAATCAATCTCATTATTTTAAAATATTTATCAATTCTAATACTTTATACTCAATATGTTTACAACATTAATTATAAAAACTCTAACTATTATCACTAAAAAAAAATATTCATGTACACACGAAAGTGCTAACAAGTTAAATAAATAAGAAAAAACCTATAATATTGATAAAAGAATACTTTTATTGACAAGTAGTCTATCTGATAATATCTAGATTTTGATAATACTTCAAGTAAAATCAAGGTTAAATATATCTTTTGGTCCTCATATTTGTGTCCAATTCTCAACTCGGTCCTCATGTTTTTTTTGTCCCAATTACATCCAAATATTTGTTAATATGAGGCAATTAAGCCCTCTTCGTTAACTTTCCACTGACGTCGTTTAAGTGTGATGACATGGATCAGACATTAATAGGTTATTTAAAGTGATTCAATTACGTGGAATTTTTATTTAAAAAAAATAGTTAGAAATTTGAAAAAACCAATAAGAGAACCAAATAAGGGTTTACGCTTTTAGAATCTGGAAAACCCAGCTTTGATCACGCTAGAAATTTGCTTTTCCAGTTCGTCCTCTTTCCTTTTACGTGAGCCATCAGAAGCTTCGGGCTTCTTCTCCACTTTGATCTCGCGGACCTCCCAACCTTGGAAAACCATTTTTGGCTCGTGCTTAGGGAGTGGTCTCGCGAAGGCGCGACGAAGAGGGGGCGGAGGCGCGTTGGCAGTTCTTATTCTTCTTCCCTCTATTCTGATTCGCAGCAAGGAGGAAGCTTCCTTCTCTTCCTCCTCTTCTATTGGGTTCCGTAGGGGCTTCTGTGTCGATATCTAATTTTTGCGAATTGGGATTAGGGTTTTCGTTTCATTATTGTATTTCTATATTTCCAAACAACCTCTTGTTGCAGATTTCTGTCAACCCATTCCCCCAATCTATCTACTCTGATCTTTATCCATGACTTAACCAAAATAGCAATTACAGCTTCAGCTTCAGCTTCATAAGGTTGCATTTCCCTTATAATGGAATTTCCACCATCTACACTGTCAACAGAATCGGCCACTGCTATCTGCACCAGATCTTTCTCCAATTTGTCTACAGCCATCAACACTTCTATTGCATCTAGTGTCAACTCATTAATACCCTTAACATACTTCTTCAACTCATTTCCATAACACACATGAAGGATGGAAATGGCAACACCAGTAGCGTGAGGATGCCATCTCTTCAGTTTGGGGCTAAATATTGCTTTCTCATTATAAGCCAGTTCGGTAATATCTCGAGCAAGGATAGCAAGAATGGGAAAGGCTTTATTCTATTTTCTTGATGGATTCTTGTTAAGGTCCAGTTTCTCCAATTTCTGCCTTAAAGAAGATGAAAAAGAGTTAGGTCGTACTGAGGCACCACATTAGAAAAAATCAAAAAGCTAATTTCGAAATTTGGTTGGTATTCTTCTTCTTTGCAGATCGGCATGAGGGCTTCTACGTTTTGCGACGAGATTGGGTTTCGATTAGAGACTTTAGGGGGTCCTGTTCTTGCACTTTTAATTGTGAAGTTTGTGTGTTTTTGACCTTTTGTAATGAAGGATATTTGATGAACGCAATTAGGGGTGGTTCTTTCTTGATGATTTTGTGTGAATTTTTGATTGCACATGTTGGGTTTCTTGATAATTCTATTTTTTTAAAATAAAAATTCCACGTAATTGAATCACACTTACTAATATCTGATACAGCTCAGCACAGTTAGACGCGTCAGTGGGAAATTAACGGAGAGGGTTTAATTGCCTCAAATTAACAAATTTTTGGATGCAATTGAGACAAAAAAACATGAGAACCCAATTGAAAATTAAACACAAATATGAGGACCAAAACATATATCTAACCTAAAATCAAACTAAGAAAAAGATGAATTTAAGAGCAGATTTTTTTTTCTATAACTAAATGTGTTGTATTAATTTTGAACCTGATATATATATAAAGTCATGTATATAAGTTATGAGGATCTCCATCAATAATTTTGAAAGAGATAAATAATCAATTAAAAGTATATAATTTGTCACTGATAAAACCAAAATGGACATATAATACAATATAAACTATAATTATAAAAAGAATTTTATATATATATATATATATATATATATATATATATATATATATATATAATATTATTTTTCGTTGCTTCAAATTCTTAAATTTCTCAATAACTGAATTAGAATTAAATTTTATAACTATTTTTATAAGACAAGTATATAATAAATTTCAATAACATATTATTTCTTGGATGTTAGATACTATAATAATTATTAGACTATGACAATTATCTCTTACCTCGAATGTTGACTTTATTTTTTATCTCTAAAATATTGAAAAGGCTATCATTTTCTTAGAGGGAAATTTTGAACAATGTGATGACATACGATAGTGATATGCTATTTCTAAGTTATTTCATTCCAGATCTTTATTCCTACTCGTATGACTAAGAGAATATGAAGAAGGAGAATTGGACACATCTTTTGCAGAACATTAATAATTAAAATATTACATTTTAATATTTTTATTTAACCGACACATTTAATGTGGAAATACTGCAGAATGTGTAGGATCATTAAATGAGACGATGAAATAAAGCAAGTAAGCATAAAAATATGAGTATTTATTTAAAAAGGAAATAGAGTATTATTTATTAAAGCATATAAAAAAGTGTGTATATTTTAAAAATAGAAAAAATGTCACTAAAGTAATTTAATTGTAATTTCCCTATTGTCAATTTGACACAGATTTATTGTTTGATAACGTTGTACAAGAAAACATGTGAAAATCACACTTTAATGAAGTTGCTTTAAACAAGAAACTTGTATAAATAGAAGATCCATGAATTGCAATTTTAAATGTTGTTGCTTGTTCTTTCGGTTACCTTTTCTTTGTTTTCTCTGGTCGTAGAGTATGATTTGCTAGAAAAAGTAAAACCTAATAAGGCTACTGAATATAAATATCAACATATATTTAACCTTATAAAATAACTCTTGTTCAAAGTTTTAAACATTAAAATAAATAAAAGAGAAGTTTGTTCCTTTTAACTTCTTTTGTATAGTAGTATTTGCTTACCTCATACAATGTTATTTAGGAATAAAGAGTTTATGATTGGCAATTAAATGTTAATATATAAAATTTATGACTAATATTTTAACATAACATACCTATCATTTTTTTCATTAAATTTAGAATATGTTAATTCAATAATAAATAAATAATAAATCAATAAAAATATAATAGGTGTACTATATTAAAATATTATAAAAAAATGTTAAAATATTTTTTTCCTTTCTTACAATTTCTGCATTCAAACTCTATTCCATTTTTATTGTTTTTATATTAATTTTCTTATGATTACTATACATAAATGTTAAAAATGTAATAATTTATCTAGTGTTGTCAAAAGAGGTAATCCGTCCCAATCCGGTTGGGACTATCACATGTTAACTAATTTAACCTGGTTCATTTATTGATGAGTCAAAAAAATTTGAATATGATCAAACCCACCACACATTAGTAGGTTAAATGGATTTATTGACTTACTTAATTATAATTTTTTTTAAATACAAAAAAATTACAATTTTTTTGTAATTCAAATTTAAATAATTTCACTCTAAAATAATATTAAACTCCAAAGACAATTCAAAATAAAAAAAATGTAATGTAAAAGCAAACCTAAAAAGCAAATAAATAATTTTATAATATTGATAATTTTGGTATCATTTATCCATTTGTAAGATTAGAGTCTTGAATTGATAAATTTATAATATTTTACTCTCTTTAAATATCTTTTTCTTTATTCTCATTAGGAATACAATAAAAAAATGTTAACTAATAATATTAAAACATAAAATATAATAAATAATTAAATTAAACTAGGTGGGTTGGTCAGCTAACCTGGCTCACCACGGACTCAACCAGATTGAAAATTAATCTGCATAAAAAAAATTCATTTTTTTCAAATCCAACGTGACCCGAATTTGTGGTGGGTCAAATTAGCTCACAGATAGTAATCCATTTTAACAGCACTAATCTTATCATTAATATAGTTATAAAAAATAGTCAAGTGAACTTGGTTTATTTTAACTCATTTATGTTTTTTTTTTTTAATTATTGAAAAGGGTTTTATTATTTTAAATTATTTATATATTTATTACATAACATCATAATTAAAGTAAATTAACTAAAACAGAAAAATTATTAAGTATAACAATCATTTATTAATATAAAAAATAATTAGTCACTATATTATAAATTAAGACATTTTATATTTTAAATAATTTTTATTATAAATAAAAAAAATATAATAAGTCTGTGTTTTAAATTCTAAATGATTATGTAACATTAATTAGAGAAGTTATAATTATTATATAATCAGTGTCTAAATTAAAATGAGAGGTATTGACTCACTCCATCTTTGGTAAATTGTTACAATGGTAAGATTACTTTGAGTGTAAGACACGAAGGAAAATTGAAGGAGGTAGACTTTACACTTAACTGTGAAGGAAAATCCATCAGAGTTTTGTATTGATGAATTGCAGTTGCGACAATTAATTTTTCTCCTAATGTAAGTTATACAATGCTGAAGATGAATCAAAACGTGTTGTGAGATATGGTAGAAAAACTTGCCCTGAGATAAATGCTTAATTAAAGCTGAAACATGAAATGTTATGAGTCATGAATGATGAATGAAAAGGGTAGAAGGGAAGAATAAAAAGTGAGACTGGAAATTTATAATGGATGGTGATATTGTCTGGGTTTTACATCCAAAAATCACGATCATAATGAGAGGGAAAGGACATTTGTGCTAGATGGAAGGGAGAATATAGAGTAGGTTTCTTGTTTTTTTCTCCTTCCTTTGTCATAGGACAATGATATTTTGACAATACTTTTTGACAACTTTTTTTACAACGAGACAAGTGTTATCATTTTATTGATCTATTTGAATTTATGTTTAAAAAATATTTAAAACGGATCAATCACAAACTGCCACGTATGCATTGTCAAAAAATTGTAAAAAAAGTGTTGTTAAAAGAAATTTTTCCTTTACGAACACAATTAATGAACGCCACTACGTGACATTTTGAGCAATCAATGCTCCGCAAAACTACTCCTTCCCTAACAATTATTGCTTATCCTTTCTCTCATTCCATCTGCAAATTTCTTCACTCTACCACTACATCCTTCCTCTCTCTTAACTTCAACTTACTAATTCTCTAAATCTTATTATACTCAAACATCACTCTTTCTTCCAACACTCTTTCAACATTATCCTCCTGATTTTCTTTTAGTTCTGTTGAAGAGTCAGTGAAAAAATACAAACATCAATAAGATCCGAGTCTAATTATATAAGAGATTGATATCCCTTTTTTTTATTTTTATTGACACCAATAAGATACAATGAATCTTTTATATTTATATACTATTATATTTTTTTATTCTCATCTAACATGAAACTTGGACTTACAGTTAAATTCTCAATATTTTTTTTCTAACTTGAGTTGAACTTTAAACTGAGTGTTTAAGAATAACTAAAATTTAAGTAAATGATTAGATTGATATATAAATGACGAGTCTATGAAAGAGAAAATTCATAAAAAAATGTAATATGAGTCTAATTTATGTTAAGGATTGAGCATATTCACAATTGAAAACATATAAAAAAGAGGTTTATTTATGAATCTTTATCATCGGTGTTCAATTTTTTCATTGATTTGAATCTTTAAAAACTATTTGATAAACACTAATAAAGAGGATATGCAACCTTCTACCTGAGTGTTTACTGAGATAAAAAGGTTGTTGAAAATATTTGGTGCTTGATACACAACCATGGGGATATAATTACAAACACATTATTATTATTATTATTTTAGTAAATTTTAGATTAATCTTATAATAATTTTCACAAAGGAATTTATTCATTGAGTCCACAATAAACAAAATCAATAATGAATTTGTTGTTTTTCCAGCATTAAGATAATGAAATAGAAAATTTGTGCCTGGAATAATAATGACTGCACTTGGAAATTAAACGAAGAGAGAAAATAATTGAATTCTCTTATTGGGGGTAAGAACAATAATGTTGGTTGTAATCTGAAAGTTAGATAAGACGCGCCGATTAGAGGTAATGGTTGAACCACACAAGTACTTATCAACCCATTTTTAAGCTATAAGAAAGTGACAGCTTATCCATTACGGTTTTTCTTGGGTCCAAATGTGTTGACTTCATAAATTGACCGTGTCTGATATTATGGGCTTTCAAGCCCAATGGGCCCCAGTTTCAGACTGGGGTAAGGAATCTTGATCCAGGAGTAAATGCACTTGCCAGCCTGGCTCCTTCAATTACTCTCTTAGACAAACCTCTGGAGCAAAAGACAAATTCATTTATGAATCTTATTAACAAACAAATATTATTTCTTTTCCAAAACTTTGAAACATAAAGAACTTATATAAACCTAAAAGAATAAAACACTTCTGGTATTGACAGAAAACCGATAATCACTGCAATCTAAATTAATTATTTTTCTACAAGGAATAATGGGTTTTTAATTACGTAATATATATAATAGATTAATTGGTATAAAATTTATGCGAGGTGTAAGCAGAGTATATTTAATAATTAAAACTTTTTTGTGATGGAGATAGGGTAGGCAAGACACCATCTGGGTTCTTATATATGATGAGAATGCATGGTGGGTCATGCATCATGATTGTGATGGTGCATGTCGATAACCAGATGCTGCATCTTGAATAATCCAACAGTTGTCATCCGTCGGATTATGAAAATAGTAAGAGGAGGCATTGAGTCAAGTTGATGGTTGGTTTTGATGTGATTGAAAGTTTTGTTTGTACGACGAGATAGAAAAAATTCACGTTTAGAATTGCAACAAAAACAAAATAAACACTCCAATATGTCGCAATGTGGTTTGCTACGGAATTCAACGTTTGAATCTGATGAAGGCTAAACCCTAGTTTGATGAGCAAAAGGAAGTTTTTCTTTCTTTCTCAAACGACACTCTTGGTAAATAGTTAAAAATTCACGTTTATTGTAAAATCCAAGTGAAATCAACACAAACAGCAATTCGTATTTGATATGAAAATGTATAATTGTAGAGATTTATGTTATTGTGCATTATAATTTATATCAACTGTTCTTTTAGTTGTCTATATGCAAATTTCCAACCCAACGAACATTATGGCCTTATGTTTTCAAGGAAAAGTGTCAGATTGCGATATCTACTTATTAAAATATATCTTATATTCATTATTTGGATAATTACTAGATGTGACTCCAATGTTTTTCTTCTACGATAAAATACTATTTCTAAATATTGGTGAAAAAGATTTGATCGTGAAATTATATTTGTATTTAAGTATTTGAAAGCTATAGAAGATAAAGTTTTGCGAGATAGAGTGACATTTTTAATTTTTTTTAGTTATGATGATTTAAGAGATCTATAAAAATATATTTTTATTTTCAGCTTGTTTTCACGTGCATTGGTTACTTTTTTTTATAAGACAACAAATTTTCACATAGTCATGAGTTACACAATGAGATTATCACTTTCACATAAGTGATTACACAAAATTTTGTTTTGAAATTTTTCATGGAGCTTGTTCAACAAGCCATTAAATACGTATTTAATGGTGAAGTTGATTCATATAGGTGATTAAGTGTATAAATTTTGAGACATGGAGAAGTTGAACTCATTTTCTTTCGCTATGGTGGAGAGTTGTATGTGTGTAGTTCATGGTTCACAAATTCTTGTTCACTGCTAAAAAGTGTACTGCTGAGTTATATCAGGTGCTATAAGATGTTCCAAATGTGAAGATGTGAACATGAAACTGAGTAGTATCCTTATTGAAATGCAAGTCTCATGACTACTAATAAAGACCTCAAGAAGAATTATATTCTATATTTGAAAGAGGAGGAAGAAAGGACTTTGCAAAAATTATAAGTGTTGAAAAGAAGACATCGTCAAAAGCATAAAAAAGTGCAAGAGAACGAATCACTTATAGAAATGTAAAAAAGACAAAATAAAGGAAAAAAAGATAAAGAAAAGAGACACGAAGAAGAAAGAGAAAATAGAGAAAAAGAAGAGAGAAAAGAGAGTGAAAGAGGAGAAAGGAAATAAAGAAAAAGAAAGAGAAAGAAAAGAGAGCGAGAGAGAAGAAAGAGAGAGAAAAGAAAAAAGAAAATGAGAGAAAAAGAAGAGTATAATGATTTGTCATTAAAAGAAAATACTAACTAACTTTTTTTTTTGTTACTTAGGAAATATTAGTTTATCAAGAAAACCATGACATCATAATGAAAGGAAGACTAGATGATAGAAAGGGAAGACACAAGCTTAAAACTTAAAGAACTTTTTTTTGATAATCTATTAGCTTCTTTGTCAATTCATTTGAATATTCAAAGTCATTCTTTTAGTATGAAAACAAGGTTAGAAATATATCCACATGAGTTAACTTGTTTGACCATCTCTAAGCCACTTACAAATAATCAAAGTCATACTTAATTTGATTGTCTACTTGGAAAATAATTTTTTTTTATTTTCTTTAGGCAATGCATCTTTAATTTTAAAATCGTTTAATGACTTTTGCAGGTGGGTATTTAACCTTGAAGGCAAACCTCAAACATTTGACAATAAGACATTGATCTCTTTTAGGATCCAAATATCACTTTAGTATAATTTCTATTATTGATTATTTTAGATTTGTGTCTTTGATTTATGTTTGTGTTTGTGTGTAGAGGGTATGATGGAAGAATATCTCCTAAACATGAATGAAAAGAATTTTGAAGAAGAACATTTGCAATTCAAAGAATCTATGACAAGGTTAAAGATTAAAACACATATCCTTGAATCTTATAATGTTCAATGAAGGAGAAAATTTAAAAGAACATGAAGATGAGAAACACAATTTAAGAATAATTTAAAAAATTAAATATTTTGTAATTTTATTTTAATATTACATAATGTTAAATTAACTAGATGAACCAATTTATGTTTGATGAGCGAATGAACTTAGGTAACGTATGTAATTTTTGTTTTATGTTATTTTTATGTATTTTGAACTTTGGGTTTTATTTTAGGATTTTTAAATTTTCTTAAACAAATATATAGGGGTATTAAAAACTTATGTACATACATTTGCATTCTTTGATGAAATATTTTCTTTGTTATTGAAATGAAAGATTAGTATCTTTGTGGTTTGTTGTAAAGATTCAAATTCAGAAACAATTATACTCTTTCTTAAAAAAATCTATCAAATAATAAAAATAATTATTATTTAAAAATAAAATTCAGTGTCCTACCAAAATATTGTATTGTTTATTTATTATTTTTTAAAAGTTTTAGTATTTCAAATAATTTTTTCAAAACATATTAACTTATAAATATCATTTTATGTGACTTAACATTATTATTGATAATTTGATAATTTTCATTTTCTATTTATTATAATATTTCTAAATTTTATTTAATGTTATTATTTTTCAAAACATATTTTTCCTGTACATTTGAACATAATGATATAATTATAAGGTAATTTATAAAAAAATGTTTTTTGTTATTGTATCAAAACTAAAATATTAAATGAACTTACTACTATAGTACTATCATTGATAAATTATTCAGTGCTTAGTTAATTTCTTATAATTAAATTTAGAAATAGTAATAAGAGAGTGTTTTAATTTTAAATACACATGAGTTGAGGTGGTACTCTTCTTGGATGGATTAATATAGTAATTATTAAAATATAAATTGAATAATTCTTTTATTTTTGGAAATGATCCCATAAAAATTGTAAGAAACTAAAATCTTCTCATTAAGTCTGGGTAAACCAGATAAGAAAATGAAAAGGTCAATAAAGGTTTTGTCATGCCAATTCTAGATTGAAAGTGAAAAGAAGATACAATTAATCCATGCATGCAGATACATAATGTGGCATATATATTTGGTATACAGTGGCAGAGGAAACAGCAAAGCTTTGAGTGTTGTTCATCATTTCCATTTTGCAGTACCATAATGGTATAGTTAAGGATTCTGAGCTTCATCATATCGATTATTCTCATAATAATTGAGGTTCTGAGAAATAATATGCAACACGTCCAAACTAAATTATGAAGCTTTTATGGCATCCACATAACACAATGCTTGTAGAGATTTATGAAGAGTGTCAAGGAAAATATATATTTGAAAACCTAAAGAGTAAAAAAATCAAATGATATATATATATATATATATTAATCACTATATGACATAATAATCTGATTACAAAATAAGAATTACTCCTTGGTTATATATATATATATGAAAGAGAAAGAAGAGTTTGATTTCATAGTTGCACTAACTTCTGAAATTGACTCACATCCAAACCTGAATGATGAAGAGTTTCATGGGTCTTCCATAAATTTGCAAACCCCATAGTTATTGCTTTGTACTCCCACTGCAGTTAGTGGCTACAAATGAATGAAAAAGAAATTACAGAAAATCTTGAATGAAATGACAATGACTCACTGTTGAACTAGGGCATCACAGTCTCCAAGAATTTATCAATGGAGGCCAATGTGTCAGTAGATGAATTCAAGGCAAGGGGCTCCAGTTTTGAACGATGTTGTTTGCAACTCAAACCCTACAATTCTAGGTGGGACTCAGGATTAACCCTAGCCCTAGTTTATGTTATCTGGGGGTGAGATTACATATGAATGTTTTTTTGTTGTTGTTTTTTTTTTTATGTCATTTACTTGTTAATTAAAGGAATGAGCTGCCAAACCATGAATTATCAAGTTCTTATTATCTTTCTTTATTTCTTTTTTTAGAAATAGTGATGAAATTACTTCGGCAAGAAATATGAGGCCCAACAGAAAAGGCCCAATTTTCTTTTAATGTAAACAATAATCAGGTCATTTCTTCCTGCACCTCTGTAAGTTTTCCTGCATATATACTCGTATATAGTTTAGGCTTTTCATTTTGTGTTTTGCAATGCAAATTTGAAAATATTTCAAAATGAGTATGTTTCAAACTACAAAATAAAAATAGATTTTAGAATGAAAGAAGATGAAAAACAATAAAAAGATGGCGTGGGAGAGACAAAATGTGGGAAAGAGGACATAGGAGAGAGGAACTCAGCTGGTGGAGGAAGAAGGGAAAGGTGGAAAGAAAATAAAAATAGATAGGTAATTTCATAAGTGTAGAGGGTGTAGAATGAAATGTATGAAGGTGAGGAAGAAATGACCCAATCCTCAACTTTGATGACTAATCCCAAAGGTAATTTTATATTTTGGATTGAAGAAAGAAAAATTGAATATTTAAGAGCTAAGATGCTACTCTCTTCTCTTCTAAATTTTGAATTAGGTAATTGGGATTAAAGATGTTATATTTTGGATTAACTTTTGCAATAAAGGAAAGTGTAAATGGAGGTTATTGAGGTGCAGAAGAAAAAAAGCCTAATTCAGCTGTGTAAAAACCCATTTTTTCATATATACTATCATTGTTCAGATTGTTTATTTTTCTCTAAAAGGGACAAACAGGATGAGAGAGCATAATGTCTAAAAGATACAGACAAAGGTAAACTGCATACTCAATCAATACTTTCAAATTTATAAAACTAATTTGTTTGTTTGGTTAAACCTTATAAATAACGAATGAGGTTCCAACACCATAATTTTTTTTATAAAAAGTTTAATTTAAAATGTCTTTCTTTCAAACCTTTGTTTAGTAGCAATTAAAAACAAATAATAATTTGCTTTTAAAGACAAAATATAAATTTAAATTATTTTTTAGTAGAATGTTTAAATTCAAGAACTTAGAATATATCATATAATTATTATCATTTAGTTTATTGTTTATCTTAAATGATATGGAACTTTTGAACATCACCTCAACAAAGCGTATGATGTTGTATCATACTCAATCAATTTTCAAATTTATGATACTAATTTGCTGTTTGGTTAAACCTTATAAATAAGGTATGAGGTTCCTATACAAATTTTTATATAGAAAGTTTAATTTAAAAATTTCTAAACCCTTGTTTAGTAATATATACAGGTTTAAGAAAAGAATAATTTGCTTTCAAATGACTCTTTTAAGAAACTTAATTATTAATCATGAGTCATCACTTGAAAGATGGTGGTTAGTTGTGATTTACATTAAACTAGATGAGATTTGATAAAAAAGAAAAAAAAACATCCAAAATTCCAAGTATTGTCATCGTTTTAAGGAAAAAAGAAACCCCTAATTGCCAAGAAAAATAAAACATCAAGAGCTTGAAATGTGGACACATTCTACGCATTTTATTATAATTATATTACCGATACATAGACAAATTAATTGAAATAATTGTTCATTATGAAAAGGAAAAATGTCACCACACCATAACCCAGTTCTTCTATTAGATGAATTAAAACAGAAACCATTATTTGATCGCTTTACAAATATGAGATATATGTTAAGCATTTTCATTTCGCTAAAATTAAAATTAAAACGAAATCAGAATCCTTATCTTTAATTTGCAAAGAATTAGAAAATGAATTATATATAGCTCAGACGTTATGGACTGAAAATTTAGAAAAAAAAATGCATTTTAATTATTTTATTATAATTTCATGAAAATGGAATATTCTAATACTGTAGTTCTAGTTTGAAAATACTGTAAAGTGTATTATTATCAGAATTTGAAAAATCTAATTTTAATTTTATAACTTAAACTTACATATATATCTAAATTTTGATACCCCCTACTCTACTCTATGCTAATCACAACCTTGAGATTCTATATAAGAAAAGCAATAGATATTTGTCAGCCCTATAACTTTGAGCATCCTCCCTTAACTACCTATAATTCACCTAACCTAACTTCTTGCTACCCTCCAGAAAGGACAACCAAGAACCATCCCTCATAGACTACTTTCTTTCAATTTACTCCAATAATTCCTATAAGCTTTTAACTATAACTCATTATAAACCATACAAAGTACCTTTCTAAGTCAGCTTATTAGACACTTATTATGAAAATAAAAATAGATGCAACTTTATTATTTTTATTTTTGGACATTTTTTAAAGGAGTTTTTTCTTTTTATTGAGTTACGAAAAGTTTATGCATTCTTTAAACAAAATTGAAAATTGATTCGATGTGAGATGATTTGGATGCAAATGAGTTGAAGTAACTTAATTATATATTGACTGAGCTGAACTAAGAAATAACATAAAGTTGTCTTTAAAATGAATATGGGGAGTACGTAGTACGTAGTACTGAAAAAGCAACACCATCAACGTAGCAATGAGTTTCATATTCGAATACCAGTTAATGGAATTGACTTAAAAATGAATATTAATGATTACAGTCTTTGAAGCAACGGGGAAAAATAATTCGTTTTTTAGGTTTTGGTTCATAGAAAGAAGATTATGGCGATGATGAAAACGTGATTTTGTGAAAGTGTTGTTAGCGTTTGAAATCATTGATGAAGTTGAAGGGGTCATTATCGAATCCAGAAAATGTCAAGCAGAAAATTGCCGAAAAGTATCAGAGAGTACAAGGACACTGTAGAAGAGTGGCATCTCCTACTTTTTAATATTAATAATAATTGAAACAGAAGAAACGAATATCCGGATCCGAACTGCAACAATAGGAGATACGCATAGGACCACTTTTGTTTTGTTTAAGAATTAATTTTCATCTCTGCCATTTTCTCGATCAGTCTGAAATTAAACGTCTTTGAAAAAACTTTGGAAATGGTAATTAAGTGGAAGATGATGATGAGATATAAAATTTACATTACAGAATATAATAATTAAAGAAGGTGACGAAGGTGGTGGGTGCATGAGTGCGCATCATCACCGCCCACAATATTTGATTGTTTTGGACCCACATCGAATACTGACGCTTGGTCCAAATTCTTAACACAACTTAACTGTTCTCCGTTGTGGGAAAACCCTAATTTTGTCTGCCACATACATCTGAAGGCAGCAGAAATTCTGCATTATGGATTCAGTGTTGTGGGAATCATACAAGCAATAGCAATTACAAAGGTCTTGTTCATTCTCATAACGATAATTAAACTCTGAACAGACTTAAAACTTGAAAAGCTTGAAAATTGTTGTGACGGAAGAGAAGAAGTAATGGTTTTGTGCGATGCAAAGTGAAATGGAGTTAAGGATTGTTGACATGAAAGAAGATTTGGTTGAGTGGCGAACATGCGGACCCAGATTGCACAACCATGCAGGTCAACCTATAAACTAAACATATTTGTGTGCTAAATAGCAAGTGGCACAATGAGCATTCCCACTTTCCAAAAGGGGTATGAACTATGTAAGCAAATTAACATTGCTCCTGTCACTAAATTATTGAACCAATTCCTTCATGGAAAACATCATTATTCCAATGCCCCAACCACCTCTGCACCTCTTATGTTTTTTCACCTCCACTTTCGACGGCAATATATATATATACGCATATTTCTATATTCCGTTTCCCAATCCATCATCATCGTGTTCCCACACCTTCTTCTTCTTTCTCATTTTATTTCACCTTTTTCTAACCTCACTCATCAGATCTCCTTGCTTCGGATTATCCATATAACAAGTTTTCATTGATCGTAGCAATCCATTTCTAAGCATTGAATAATTTGTAGACTTGAAACTTCTCTAAATATGCAGTGACCGGCTGTGTATAAATCTGTAAAGATGTAGAAATTAATTAATTGCCGACAATACCCCAGAATTACTTGTTTGATTTTGAGATGATTAGATTGTATATTAATTATGCATAAAAATAGACGTGTGGTGGGTTTTGGTACTATCAAATTTGAAGGTCAAAGAAGGAAATGATGTAGTATATGCAATACATGCACCTATGGAGGCGACATGTCATCCTACGATCACAAAGTATATATTTGATCATAGGATGAATCATTAGCAAGGAAGATGAATTAATAAATTTGAAAATATTTAATCCATTAGGTATAGCAAAAAGTTAACTAGTATGAAGAAACACGAAATGGAAGTGCGTATATGAGTAACATGGAATCACATAAACAAAGTCATTTATTTGTATGACTTAGGTAAAAGTTTCAGTCTGGTTAAAAACTAAATTCCTAAAATCACTTTTGCATTCTGTGATTGCTGTTGTGTTTTATAGTCTCCATAAAATCTTTGGCTAACTAGTTTGACACAACAGATAAGACAAAATGGGAGATAGTAAGTTTACAACATAGGAACATCGGACTTGAAATAAGACTTTGACAATGATATTTTAACACTTAAAATTCGTTTACCTTTAACTTTTACTCTATTTTTTTTAAGTTCACTTTTATTAGGATGATATTATTCCTATATAATGAATTATCAAATAGTAATTATTAGTTTAAAAAAAAAAATCCTGTTGGCGTTTAATAAAGTGAGTATGTTTATATAATGTGTGCAGGACTTGGCAAACATATTTTATCAAAGCTTGTTGTCATTGATTTGGACCTCATGTTGTATGATGACACTCTACTGGTATAGCTTAGTCTAAATGAAATATAATATTGAAATAGCTACACATTTTGCTACAACTACTAGAAATGCTGAAAGTTTAATACTATAATCCATTGCACCTTAACATACATATAGTCATATAATTACTTTATAGAATGACATTTACTTTAATTACTTATTGTACTGAATGCTCACTAGACAAGATCACTCAAGAGGACAATCGGTTATATAGGTCAACTCAGTGAATTCAAATAAGTAGTACCAGACGGTCAAATATGATTAGAGATCGAACAGATACTCAACATCTCTAAATACCATTCAAATCAAGATTACTAGTAAGTGTTACTTAGTAGGTAATGGATCATTATTATATCATGATTAGGGTTTCATTAATTTCAGGTTCATCCAAAAAACTATAAATACAGAGGTCGAATGTAAGAAGATAGATTATTGCATTTACTACAAATTTAAGACTTTGTTGTGACTCTCAATCGGATTAATTACTAACTTAAACATCGAAGTATCTTTAACATGTACACCAAACGGTTTGGAATGCAAGAAAAGAATGGTTTTGACTAAAGACATTCAGAATTATCTAAACTAAGTTAGAATAAAAATGTGAAAGTATATTTTGTATTAATACTCGATCCTATACCTGAAACACCTAAGATCAAACATGATAGCAAGAAAATAAAGTACATTTCTAATAAATATATGACTAACTTATTACACAACTTTATGTGTCTCAGACTCGTCACCTTTATTATCAATCTTAAAAATACCATCTTAATGTAAAATATTTTGAAAGTGAAAAAATTAATCAATACAATACTTTTTTTAAAAGTACTGAAAATGCATAAGAGTATTGAGAAAAAAAAAATACAAATCAAACTCTATAAGAGTATTGTACTTTATAATTGATTTTACAAATATTTAATTCAAAACAAATATTTATAAGATAATATTAAAGTAATTTTTTTCTACTATAGAAATGTCATTCGCTATATTATTACTAAAAGTACCTCCTTCATCTTAAAAGTTGACTTGTAGAAATGAATTAACTCAAATTACAACTATATCTCATCTTCTATTATTTTCACATATTATATATATATATATATATATATATATATATATATATATATATATAATATAAATGGAATACAAGTCTCACTAGAGCATTAATATAACTTAAAATAACACCTCTATTGCATAGTTATAATACGAGTCTTAATTTTTTTCTAATAGTTTTATTATGTTACGTTTTAAGATCTTATATTTATTTATCTTTTAAAAACAAAACATTTAAATTAAAGAGATATTTTTTTTTTATGACTTATGGTCTTAACTTTATAGTTAAATATGTATACTTGAATACAACATTAAGATATTAAACTTTAAGTATGAATTGAAAGTTTTACTTAAATAAAAATAGAAAGTTAAAGTTACATATAAAAAATTAAATGCATGTATGCATACATACATACATACATACATACATACATACATACATACATACATACATACATACATACATACATATATATATATATATATATATATATATATATATATGTATGTATGTATTTATGTATATATATAAAAAATACAAAAATATAATACAAAAATAATATAAAATATATGCTTCTTTGTTTTTTATCATGCACAAACAAATATATGTTGATAAGAAATTGTTATTTTACCATTTTAGTTAATTTTAAATCTTACAATTTTCATATAAAAGTAAAATATTTTCCTAATAATTAAAAGTAGTAGTATAATTGTGTAATATGGAAATCGAAAATTTATTAAAATATTGTGGATGATAAAAGATTCTATGTAAGTTTGAAATGTTAGTGAAAGTAGTCTTTTAATATATTATGGTGAAGTTAATATTTTTAACAAAGACATTTATTTTAAAAGCTTAGAGAATAATTATTCGGCTATGAAGTAGCTCAAATGGCTACTTTTTTTTTTTTCTGAAATACAGTGTTTAATCGATTCAACTACATGAATAGTCTTAGAACAAATTTGGATCACCATTTTTTAACTCCCCCAACTTACTTTTGTATAATTGGAGGAAAGGTCCATCAACTATAACTTTTATTATTAAAAACTATCATTGTAATTGAAGTTTAAGAAATTAATTTCTTAACTATTTATGTGACGCAACTCATGTCGGTGAATTAGTTCAATCTCCCCAAAAACATTTATATTATTTAGAAGATTTCGTATTTAAAGAATACCTTATATTTTTTATCTTTGATATTTAAGCTTCACGGACTAATTCAAGTTATTTTAAATATAACTAGGTAAAAATAAAAATATTTTTTATTTATAATATTTAAATTAAAAGTTTAATTACACAATTCTTACTATTTTTATTCCTATAATATGTGTTATTTTAGTTCTTCGCTTTTTGAAGCCAATTAATTGACGTCCTTGAAATCTGCGTTAAGGAAACATTGATTGATCACGTGTGGTCGAAGCTTCATAGAGTTCTAAAAATACGTTAGCTATTATTTTTTTAAAAAGATTAACAAATTTGACCCTTATATCACTTTTTTCCTACCTAAATTCTTAAAATTCTCATTAATTATACTGTCGAATATATTCTTGATATTTTATGATAAATGTGAGACATAAAATAAACAAGAGCTTATTTAAAAAATGGTGAAATTTTTAATTATTAAAGTCGGAGGACCAAAATGACACGTAAGTAGTTCTGCAAGTAAGATGAATTAAAAATAAATAAAGGTGTTGTTATAGTAAAAAAATCGTAAAGCAGTTTATAATAATATATTAAGTTTTGTGTCTTGATATAGTTGTCGAATCCATGAAAATACGTATAATTTAATGTATGAAAGTAAGGACTGAAGAAAAACCAAAGCATGTCCCGTAGTGAAAAGGAATTCCACCAATCAAGATTCCCATACACCAATTTTCATCTTCACAAATCATTTCTCAATATCTCCTATAAATATGCATCATTATTCTCACTCACAAAACTCAAACCCTTCTATTTTCTTCTTTTTTCCATTTCCATGGCTTTCACAACCATGCCTTCTTCACTCACAAACTCCACTTCTTCCCCAACTATGCTTCTTCCTCCCATCTCTCATCATAACAATCCAAATAAACTCATCGTCAATAAACCCCAACGCAAACTCCTACACTTAACCGTTGCAAATGTTGCAAGTCCTTCATTACCCATCATTACCCCACCAACACCGGAGGAACAACTCCCAGGAACCACCGCCGGCCGCCACCACCACCACCATGTTGCATGGACTAGTATCTCGCAGGAGAGCTGGGAAGGAGAGTTACAAGTTGAAGGGCATATACCACCATGGCTGGTAAGACTTCTTATCCAATCAAATCACCCAATATCATATCTTTCTGCATAGTTTTAAATAGTACTGAGATATAACCTTTACTTAAATCTTTGTATCAACCTTTGTTAATATCACACCAGTTACCATAAAAGTACAAAAGCAAAATAAAAAATCTTATTATTCTCTCCGGCAGGCTGCTACACAGAGACACACTCCATTGTAAGCTACAAAATTAATAATAATTAATTAACCAATAGTATCGATTTGATCACAGGCTTAGTCTAGGTTTGTTTGTGTATTCCATGATACTTACAACCTCATCTATACGCAAACGTCATTTTGTTAGACTACATATACTTAAAATAGGATCATTATACGTTAACATTTTTCTTAATAATTTTTTAATAATATTTTGTATATTTAAAACCAACTAATTACATGCTACTATATATATAAATAGATATGTAAAAAAGTTATTAAAAGAATATTTTCCATTGAAATAACGCTGTATATATAGGAATATTGAGTACATAGTAAGATGATATTCAAATGACACGATGACATCACTATGAACCAATCACACAATAACACGTATTCAAATGTTGTCAAAAAATGTTAAATGTTGTCTAAGTATCTTTGTCCTAAGAAAAAGAGTGGTTTTTCATTTGTTTGTGTTACTTGGACAATGGTTCTTGACCTTATAATAATAAATAAATGTGAATGATTACATGCAGAATGGAACGTACCTGAGGAATGGGCCTGGGATGTGGCACATAGGAGACTATGACTTCCGACACCTCTTCGACGGTTACGCTACGGTGGTCAAGCTACGACTCCAGGAAGGCCGGTTATTCGCCGGCCACCGTCAAATTGAATCGGAGGCGTACCGTGCGGCGAAGAAGAACCAGAAGATATGCTACCGGGAGTTTTCGGAAGTGCCAAAAGCGGCGAATTTCCTGGCGTATGTGGGGGAGCTGGCGAGCCTGTTCTCCGGCGCGTCGCTGACGGACAACGCGAACACCGGGGTGGTGAAGCTTGGCGACGGGAGGGTGGTGTGTCTGACGGAGACGCAGAAGGGGTCGATTGTGATTGACCCTGAGACGCTAGAAACGGTGGGGAAGTTCGAGTACAGTGACTCGTTGGGGGGTCTGATTCACTCTGCGCACCCCGTTGTGACGGATAAGGAGTTTGTGACGTTGTTGCCGGATTTGGTGAGAGCAGGGTACCTTGTGGTGAGGATGGAGCCCGGTACCAATGAGAGGAGGGTAATTGGGCGGGTCAATTGCCGGGGCGGGTCTTCGCCCGGTTGGGTTCACTCTTTTCCTGTCACCGAACACTATGTTGTTGTGCCCGAAATGCCGTTGAGGTACTGTGCTCAGAATCTGCTCAAGGCTGAGCCTACTCCTTTGTATAAGTTTGAGTGGCACCCTCAGTCTAAAGCTTTTATGCATGTCATGTGCAAGACCAGTGGAAATATTGTAAGCTAGTTAATTACTTTGTCTCTGTGGATTTGTTTTAATCTTCCATGTTATTTATTAATGACTGATTCTCTGTGTTTGATTTTGAAGGTGGCAAGTGTGGAAGTACCTCTGTTTGTTACTTTCCATTTCATTAATGCTTATGAGGAGGAAGACGAAGATGGGAGGGTGACGGCCATTATTGCCGACTGTTGTGAGCATAATTCGGATCCTACCATTCTTGATAGACTTAGGTTACAGAACCTTCGTTCTTTTAATGGTGAAGATGTTCTACCCGATGCTAGGTGATTGATATTTGGATATCTTAGCCTTGGATTACGGAAATATCATAATGCATACGAGTGACTCACGGTTTACTTAACACTGATTAATTAACAGGGTTGGACGGTTCAGAATACCACTGGATGGAAGTCCATATGGAGAACTAGATGCAGCATTGGACCCAAATGAACATGGGAAAGGCATGGACATGTGCAGCATAAACCCTAATCATCTAGGAAAGAAATACAGATATGCCTATGCTTGTGGAGCACAGCGACCTTGTAACTTCCCCAACACACTCACCAAGGTTTGACTTAACATTTGAGTCTTTCAAACTTATCTATGGTTCCGGACATATATATTTAGTAGAATGTGCTTTGATATAAAATATTATGCAGCTTGATTTAGAATTGAAAAAGGCTACGAACTGGCATGAAGAAGGTGCCGTGCCCTCAGAACCATTCTTTGTTGCACGACCAGGAGCAACAGAGGAAGATGATGGTTAGAAGTTCTTTAATTCAAGCATGCATGCGTTCTTTTTCAACCTGCTGTTTGTTCTTTATTACAATTCTCCAGCAGCTTCATTCTAACCTTTCTTTCTGTCAAATGGTAGGCGTGGTAATCTCCATTGTCAGCGAGAAAAATGGAGAAGGGTATGCGTTGCTGTTGGATGGTTCCACTTTTGAAGAGATTGCTAGGGCTAAGTTCCCTTATGGACTTCCCTATGGGTTGCATGGATGCTGGGTTCCCAAGGAGTAACAGCATCACTCAATATTATTTAGTAATATAAAATCTGCTCACAGAAAATGACGCAACTGCTTGCAAGCTGTACACCTATACAATATATTATGCAACTATACTGGGTACAAGGGATACTGATCCTTAAGCGTGTAATATAATTGTATGTGTATGATAAGGTCGCAATTATGGATTCGTCCTCTTCCCCTCAGCATTTTGTACATTGTACTGCATGTATTATATCAATGAGTAATCTCATTTTTTTCTCAGTTCTCCAACTACCAATACATTTTCACAAAAAAATCCTTACCCAATGCAACAGTGTATTATTAAAGTCAGAATATTCCGTTGCACCATCATGTGGCCACGTTCTGTTGATCAGAGCATTAACCAGTGTTCAGATGTTATAAAATAGTTTTTTGGACTAGGATAAGACATGCCTCAAACATGAAGATCAGATCCATGATAGACCACTTTGGCATTGGCTCTTGCACGTTTTAACCATCTCAAAGAACATCCAGAGTGCGCCCCATTGAATCATTTATAATTATTAACTACAAACAACTCTTCTGTGTGGTCTAACTTATCTCACGTCAGTGCTTATATTGGTTGTTCTATTCTAGTACAAAAATGCATCTTGAAAGCGTCTAAGCAGCATATCTCAGGTTCTCGGTTTACATGCAAAAATGAATATTGGAAAAGGGAGTGAAAAACTGGTTCACTCGACTATCTTCATCCTACGTAATAAGACCAACTATATACGAACAGATATAAATTGTAGATGGGGTGCAAAGAAATTTCTCCGGGACCAACGTACCCAACCAGAAGGAATCTAGATTTACCTTGTTTTTATTACTATTAAACTTTGTCAGTTTATAATATAAGACAGTACATGATTTAACATCCTCGTGTTTGAATCAAATAATTTCAAAATGAAATCCCCTCCAGAAAGCAAGCATCTGGCCGTCCTCTCAAAAAAAAAAAGGAATCGGATTAAACAGTCGGATCAACAAATTATTCACCTGAGGAATCCCCAATAACTTTTGGAACCTATTTTCATTTTGTAATAAACCAGGTAGATTTTGTGATGGGAGCTTCCAGTGTCCAAGAGAACCTTGAGTTGTCTGCTGAACAGCTTTTAAACATAAAAATAATTATTTCTGATCAGTATAAACAGCATCAACATCATCAAGCTCAAGTAATTTGCTCATAAGTTGCTTGTTCAAGTCCATAGCCTCATCGTCTACCTGAAAATTCAAGTGTAACTGACTCAGGCTTTACTCAATCCAATGTTTTCTAATTAAAAAGAAGTTAAGGACAATCCCTCTTTATTTAGAAAAATAATATAATTACTTTTCAAAGCTCAATGCAGACGTTAAATACCATTATAATCGTCATCAATATACAACAAAGACCTGCTCAGTCTCATCCTTATAAAGTATATAGAGGGTTTGAGCTGCATTTAATTCCCTATAGATTTGTCTATTTGCAACAAGAGTTCAAGGCTACAAGCATTGAATTATATAACTTACGCAGAAAAGAATGAGAATGGAGATTTCTACAAACTTAAAGGATGGAATTCAATTGTAGAAAAGTAATAAACGTGAACAAAGAAAGCTGCTACACAAAAATTACTTTGGAATTCATGGAGTCAAGTCATGCTAGTAATTAGCATCATATATTTACGTGTGCAATCAAAGAATATGATAGAATAGAATCACGTACTCCCCCTAATTGCTTAGTTCATTAGTAGCTAAACACACGCCAATTAAGCTCTGAAATTCTCACAGCATGAAACTTTGGCAACCTTTTAGCTAATTATTTTCAACTCAAGAATGTACCCCAGCAATCCTACATTTAGATTCAGGATTAGAAGCTAAATTAAAGGGAAAGGACCTTATCAAAATAAAAATCATCACCTCACCTGGATGAAGAAAACAAAAGTGGGATGGGGGAGCTGAATGTAAAGAATTTAAAAAATCCTCTTCGATTTTTACTGCTATGTAATCTTTTAAAATGAAGAGTTAGATAAATATAATGGATATCTGGCACCCTCCAAAGTGAGTAATTCATTTTAGAGTGTAAGGCAAGTAAAATCTCAATCATTGATGAGAAAATCAACTATCAACGTTGTGTACCCATACATCCATAAAAAATGATGCATGTTTCAAATATGAAAGTTTATTTTCTCATCAATGACTGAAATCATTTACTGTGCCTTTGCTTAATTTAGAAAAGCCAAATCTAAACATAATAGGAATGGTTTATAACATGATGAATAAGTGGAAAATTACTGATAGAAACACTATTGATACTCTCCAGAATAGTTTGCCTACAAAGGCATAATTGTAAAAATGAAATACAGACAGAAGAACAGAAAAATGAATCAGGAAAAAGTAACACCTCCCAAACCCATTTTAGAAATTGCATATTACTGAATCAAAGATTAAACTTACACCTTCAGAATTCTTTGTCATACTATGAATACAAAAGGAGAAGGGAGAAAGACAAATGAAATAGCACATGCAAAAGCCAGTAGACAAACCTCAACCGTGGTATTTGGAAGAAGCTCGGAACCATTATCAGGCTCAAAATCTATGCCCTCTTCTCGCAGCTTAGATAATATAGATGAATAGTTCTCTGAAGAACCAACAATTTTATAATACCTGACAAAATGAAATAAAATGAACTCTAGTTGGCAAGCTTTAATTTTATGCTCTACTCTCCTTGTTATAAGGGGTAAACAAACAGAACAACAGAGGCTCGAACATATTTCAGCCATTATTACAGCCATCGGAGCTACCAAGTAAGACTAATTTAAGTGTGAGAGATTACAAGATCATGTGATGTAAGAAATGCTTACCCTATATATGTAAAACAAATATGCCCAGTGAAACAATTTCAGACCAAGAAAGATTTGATACTCTTGTATCCAATAACTCCTAAAAAATGTGATTTTTATAAATATATTTGATAGACTGTAACTATTTTTCATATTTATTTTGGTTGCCGGATTTTAGAAAATTTGAACAACAATAAATATCTATTTAAATATTTGAAATTTTCTTTTATTTCAAAAACATTTAAATAGGAAGCCACCATTTCCATTCTCTCATACCAATTCTAACAAGACAAGAATTGCTACAGATGGAATTCAGAAAATGACATCAGGCTATAGCAAAGTCTTCGCTTTAAATATTAGAAACTAGGGTTTCAATGCAGATAATTAACTTCCATCGTTATCCATAGATTTCATTACTCAAATTAAGGTGTTATAAAGCTTGACTTGTCATTGGAGCAGTCAGTAGTGGATAAGGCGTTCCATCCATGGATGCTGAATTATGAATTGTTGATCACGCATATCAAACTATGATTTTACCATCAGCGTTTCAATTTCACCCACGTTATAATAAAGGAATGATTTTACTCAAACTAGCTAATATGTTCTTCAGTAATTGGCAAAGAAAAAGGGTTTGATGAGTCAAACGGATGATCTCATTATCACTGGTTTCAACTTTTCCTCTCCAAGACCAAGAAAATGTCACATCTTTCCGATGAAAACCACAAATTTTATTGTAACTGAGAAACACAATGAATAGCTGAGAATTACCTTTCTGAGCTATCCTCTTCAGTGTCATCTTCATAAGTTGGAGGTTCAATTACATCCTCAGCTCCAGCATCCAAAGCAATGGAAAGCAGTTGATCTTTGTCAGCACTAGTAGCTTTAATATTTACTACCCTAACACGTCTAAACTTAAATGTCACAGACCCAGAATCTGCCATCTTTCCTCCATAGTCCCTTATCACTTCTCGTATCTTTGCCACAGAACGATGTGCCTTATCAGTCGATACCTCAACTACAATACTAACTCCTCCATAACCATAAACCTGAAGGGTAAACATAAAAGTATGAGTTAAAATAGCACTCCGAGAAAAAAATTCTAAAAAATGTAATCCACCGAGAGTCGTGTAGAGTTGAAGGTATTCGACCCAAGGATGGGTCCAAACAAAAAACTGACCCCTTCCCACACTTCTGGGCAGGGTCTGACCCTTCTAGGAACATAGACTCATTTACCTGATTGACTCCAATTTCCCTCGCACTTGACTTTTTTAAAATTCACAGCGTCAGAGTAAAAAGTAATAGCATACAAAAATGTGTCCCTAAAAATGTTAAACGTCTCAAACTGTCTAGCATAATGCTTGTTTAAACAACTGGGATGAATCAATTATAAGGGAAATGTAATTTGGAACAATTAGAACTGAAATAACAAATTTTGAACATAATTATTGTTTTCGGGAATGTTTGCCAAATTAACTTTGTGAGAACAAATGGCAATAGGTTAAAAGTGCTTTTTCGTATATTTTTTAGATATTAAAAGTGAGTTGGGTTATAAACTCATTTCGCCCAAACATCCCTTTAGGATAAAAGTCACAATTTTACCTATGCACAAACAGATACTTGAGATATTAAGCACCAGGATTAATAATATGGGATGCAATTAAAACTGAATGTTATTCGTCATATGCATCTGTCCTACATGGAATTTTGTTTCTTTACTTTGCCTTAAGAACATGATAGCGTCGTCTTAGAAGAGAGGAAAAACAAACCACTTATAAGATTGGTAAGCTCCTTGTAATGGTGTGCATGCAAAGAACATATTTACAGTTCTCTCTTGAAACAAGACGCTGGAATGTTCTTAAGAAAAATAAAACGATCCAAATATGCCATGGATGAAGTTCTAAAGTACAAAACTTGATATTGAAATCCAACAAAAACACGCTCGTTAAGGTTAAGCAACAAGCCAGTCCTTAAGCAAACAACGTAAAGCTTAATAATACAAATTACATGTTTGGTTACGACTCATGAATGAGTGCATAATATACCACCTAACCCAAAAAGCTGGACCAAAAAATTACCAGTCCCAGAATTATCTGCTTCCCCGTGACAATCAATCAAGAGTAGTTTTTCTACCAACCTCATAGACTTTCTCAATATAAGCCTCCTGTCCTTTCTCAGAAGCTCTCTTGATATTGCGCTCAAGAATATCTTTAGGCACATCAAGCTCCTTAGCTTTCTCAAGTACAGCAGCCAAAACTGAATTAGATGTTACATTTGGACCACCTCTTTTTACCCTGTCATTCAACACGATGAAAGTTATGCCACAATGTGGTTCTTTAATCAATAAAGAAAAACAAGACAGTAACAAAATCCACTAGTTCGAACCAATACATATTACAGAATAGATTCTGATCAAATTCAGGAAAAATAGACACCACTTACAGTAAAGTAAGGAAAAATCGGGGAAAAAAAATACAAGGGATGATCACGCTAACTATTTCACGTCACTAAATCCTGGGCAGCAGAAGGTCAATTTGCTAAATACCCGACCACCTTAAAATAACTTGGTAGTACCAATCATATCAGTGATGTAACAGAGAACATAAAAAATGAGTTAGTTAACGAAGGACTTACGCAGACACGACCTCCTTTCCAATCCTTGAGTATAGTTTTGCCTTCTTCGCATCTTGGGCTTCCTGTAATTTTCTTATATAAGAATCAATCCTTCGAGAAATAGAAGATTTCTAAACTTCAAAATAATTGGTAAAATGCATCTATAAGACAGCGACCCAACTTAAAGCCAAATAGTAACAATAAACCTTTGTTCAAAAATAACGCGAGAAGTAATCAAAACAGGAACACAACCTCATTGATTTACAGCAATACAACTAGAGGAGTAATGTCCTTAAATAAATGAACTGTGAAGGAAGGTACTGATACTAGTTGAGAAAATGAAGGATAAAAGAATTTGATCAAACAGGTGGCATGCAAACCTTTCTACCAGCAATTTTGCAGGAACGGCGACCCATACAAACTGGAGCGGAAAACCATATCCTTCTCACTTGGGAGTTCTGAGTGCACGCTCTGTTTGGATTCAACCACAAGGTTTTGGCGCGAAAGAAGATGGAGGAGGAAGATGAATGGGAGAGGCGAGTAGTCAAAGCCTGAAGCTGAAGCTGAAGCAGTGCTCTCATCTTTTTATTTGATTCCTCATACAAAACATACCCGCATCCGCCATTTATATTACTAATTACCAACATATTTTAACTAAATGTCATATAATATTAACGAATTTGTATGTTTAAGAATATTAATTAGTAAAGCTTTTTCTATCAACTTTTATAGTTAGTTTTTAATTATCAATGTTTTTAGAAAAAAAAAATAGTATGGGCAATAGTTTTGGGCTCAAGTAAGTTAGGAGACCTCTTTTCTTTTATTAATCCTTTATTGTTATTTTATGTTTACTGATTTAAATAAAATAAATTAATTTTAATTATTTATTTAAACAAAATATTTAAAAATAAAGAAATTAAAATTCAATATGGACACATCTGATAAAAATTATAAACTTTCTTATCAAACATGTGATTAATTTTTATAAAAGCATGTGTAATTTTTAATAATTTGGGACATAAGGAACATAAAACATTATCCATTATCCGTGCGGATCCCAATCAAACAAGGCATTTAGACCATTTGTTTTCTGGGCTTTCATATGCGAATACGTTTTGGGCCTTGCTATTTGAACTCCCTTTTTTTACTTCTCACTCCTTAATTATTTTTTACTTTTGCTTTATTTGAATTTCCCATTTGTTCATCCTCTCTTCTCTTCTGTCTCACTTTCTTATTCTTTAGAAAGACATTCTCTTCCTTTTTTCATTTTTTCTTTTCTCCCACTTCATTATGCCTTTCTCTTTTCTCTGTGGACTATTAAGAATATGTCAACATAATACTATGTAATAATATTTGAAATTTCATATCCAAAATAATGTTTAATTACATAGATATTGTCATTTCGCAACCTTTTAAATTAGATATTGACTCTCATTCATTTCACACAAATAATTAATTCAACAAAATATTATTTAAATAATTATTAATAAAGTCTCATTCAGATCATCATTTATCAAAGTTAAATATACCAACTAAGTAAATAACCTACAAAAATACATACTCCACAAAAAATTTCTCAAACTACTTTTTCTCTATTACATCATCCTTGTGTCATGAGTTATGTATAGAAATTGTTCATAGTATTAATTCCTTTTTCTTCCAATAGCTTACATAAATTGTAACATAAGTATTTCATACAGTGCACCAATCATTCAACCACGAAATTCAAAGGGCAAATAACAATGACCACACTCAAAACTCTTAATTTCTCCTTCAAATCCTAACTTACAAAATGATCATTTTTGTCTTACTAAACTTTTCTCTATAGTTTTATTTCTGTTATTCAATAAAAGACCAAATCTTTAAAAACAAATATATGATCTAAATTGAGTATTGAGTCTATTGACGAGGAGATTACCTCTAGGTTACACAAACAAACTAATATTTGAGTCCAATCATACGAGAGTCTTTCATCTTATATAGTAATACTGTTGAGTCTATCGATAACATCTGTGAATACACAAATATCAATAACATCTGAGTCTAAACCACATAAGAAATTAACATCACTCTTTACCTAAAACCTTAAGACAATGAATTAATGGATCTTTTATCTTATATAATGCCTTACTTTCTCCTTTTTTATTCAATATAGAACTTAAAATCACATTTGGATTCTCAACCGTAAATACCACCTATAGAAAAAAAAAAAAAACAAACAAAATCTTTCTCAAATGAGAATATCATTTTTTCTAAAAAAAAAAACTCAACAAAAGACAAATATATAAGATGACAGAAATGATTAAATAAACAAAAAAAAAATCTTATTAAAATAAATTTTAAATCATAATTATAATATTATATTAAGAAGTAAATTTTAATTAAAATTTATTTTTATTTATATATTCTAAACTAATTAAGTCAAACATTTTGTAACCGAGGTCTTAAAAGCGAAGCTAAACACCCAAAATTGGCTGTTCGCCGCGAGTAAGAGATGTCTGCGCCCCAACACTGCTACACCACAACTTCACGTGTGCCTTCTCCTTGTACTTATCCATGTTTTCTCGTTGTAATGTAAAAATGGGTGATTTATTAGTTTTCATAATAAGACAAAGACAACAGATGTAAATACGAGTTTAAATTTTAATATAATGCAAAGATTTTAATGGACAGTTTATTAAAAAATTGCAGTAAACTTTGTGTTAAAAATAACTTAACATGAAGTTGAAAAAAGAAAAAGAAAAAAACATGTGTGGTTTTGGAAAAAGACGACACCCGTTTCCTACAACCAACCATGTGTGGTTTGTCTATTACAAAAAATAAAGCAGTTGATATTGAGAAGATGGTCCACAGCAAAACATTATTAATATTTATAAATATGTTTAAGTTGATTGGCAGCTGGTGGTTGGCATGATTGAAGCGAACAATGATGCAGTGGTTATGAAATATTAATAACATATTCAGCTGTTTCTGTTCATAATCATCATCAATGTTGATCTCAGAAATTCCTACACAGACAAATTAAGATCGGAAGAGATAAGAAAGATGAATGGGCACATGAAATTAGGTTCATTCCAACCAGCCACGTGTTTCCGGAATTAAACAGCACATTTTATGGATTTTTCAAATATATATCTTCTTTGTACGTATTATTATGTTATGGTTCCTTCTCGTGGTAGTTTTCAAAAACACCATGTGATGCTTGGCTGTCTCTGTAAACTGTACGTGTATTTCTTCCTTCACACGTTGTCGTGGTTTATAGCTTATATAACCTGTTACTTTCCTTCCTTGTTTCTTCTTCTTCAAATGCAGATACTACATTTATCTTTATACCCTTTACTTCCTATTTTTAATAAACCTTCACTTTTACTTTTACAATTATTTCTTTTTCTTATTAGCTACATGCTAAATTCCTGTCGATGCTAAACAATTGTAAATGTATATGTTCCTTATATGTAAAACATTATCATAATTTAAATCTTAAACTTATTTATGTTAAACACTATCATAATTTTGATAAAGTACATAAAAATACATTTGTTCATTAATATTATTACAATAATTCTAAAGTCAAATTTATATTTTACCACAAAAACATAGTCAATTTTGTGTTAATCAAGCTGGCTTAGTTTGACATATATAACATGTATCCCTACATATTATTAAGAGGTCAATTAAACAGAATGAGCAAATGGATGGAGAGTCTCAAATCTCTTATGACCTTAAGCATGGTTTATAATCAAGTTTATTGGTAAGTAAGACTTATTAGGTATTGGGTCATGATTACAGTTCTGCTAATCATAGGCTTGTTTGAAAACTTAAAGATATATATCCGAAGTAAGGAAGTAGGTGATTACATTATTGAGAATTTAAGATTTTACGGTGACCGCCGGTCGATTAGATTACTGACTTGAGCGTCAGAGTGTCTTTGATAGATACTCACTTGTATTTCTCCTGGTATGCTCGTGTTGTCTTGTGTGTACTTGATCCAACTTGTGTTGTCTTATGTGTACTTGATCCAACTCTTCTATATCCTTGATGCTTAGGCTTCAAACCATATGAGTGGACTCCAATGCTCAAGTCAATAATCATAGTAAAATTTTAAATTCGTAATAAATGCAATCATCTACCTCCATACTTTAGACTTATATTTATAGGTTTCGAGATAAGGTTATTATTAAGAACACTATAATTATTTCTTTTTCTTATTAGCTACATGTTAAATCCCGTGGATGTTAAACAATTGTAAATATATGTATATGTTCCTTATATGTAAAACATTATCACAATTTAAATCTTAAATTTATTAAAATACCTAAGTCATTTACTTCACTGATATTTTTTTAAGCTATTTACACCAATTAAATGTAAATTAAATTGTTTGATAGTATCAAATTTTCATTCTCTACAATTCTATTTTATATCATAATTTTGATAAAGTACATAAAAAATACATTATTTTGTTTACTAATATTATTACAATAATTCAAAATTCAAATTTATATTATACAAACTAAAACAATGTCAACTTTGTGTTAATCAAGTTGGCTTATTTTTGACATATGTACTATATACCCGTACGGGTTAGTAAGAGGTCGACAAAATGAGGCAAACAGATGGATGAACGGCCTCAAACCCCTTATGGCCTTAAGCACGATTTCTAATCAAGTTTGCTGGTAAGCCTTATTCATTAGGTATTAGACCATGATTACAATTCTGCTAATTTTAAGTCTATCTTGAAACCTAGAAATATAAGTCTGATCTAAAGAAATAGGAGATTACATTTATTGTGAATTTAAGATTTTATTATGACCCCCGATTGGTTAAATTATTGACTTAAGTATTAGAGTGCATTTAATAGGTACCCATCCCCCTATTTCTCTTGGTATGCTTGTGTCTACTTGATCCAACTCTTTTATATCCTTGATGCTTAGCCTTCAAACCGTATGGGTGGGAACATGTCAAAAACACTTAGACGCTCAATATATATAGGTTCATAGGTTTACCTATGATTGGTACCACTGTAATTATGACCTAATACCCAATAAGCAAGGCTTACCAGTAAACATGTTTAGAGATGATGTTTAAGGTTGCAATAGTTTGAGACTGTCTATCCATTTGTCTCACTCTATCAAGTCAGCCTCTTACTAACCGGTACTGATATACGATACAACATATTTATTATTAATGTACACATATGAATAATGAATAAATACAACATATTTATTATTAATGTACACATATGAATAATGAATAAATGAATTTCAGTATATACATATTCTAATGTTATATTATGTATTCTTAGAATTATAATATAATAAAGTAAAAACACAATAGATACAAATTTAAAATAATCTAACATTTATTATTTTGTAATACAATGAAATTTTTAATATACTAAAAAAAAAATTAGTTCTTGAAAATAAATTATTTTAATCAATTAGATCACTTTTATCATTGGTCAGAATCAAAATTATATTTTATCTTCAAACTTTCAAAAGAATATATATATATATATATATATATATATATATATATGAATATAATTGCAATAACAACATATACATTACAAACTAACAATGTATTAATGAAATTGTTTAATTTGTCATATCCACTGTCTTTGAGATAATTCATATTAAACATGTAGATACTATATATATTGAAAAATTCTTATAATTTTCCTGCATACATTTTATAATTAATAGTTTGATGCACACAAACTTCTTTCAACCTCTTACCATATCTCTGTATCTTAGAAATATTATCTCAGGTATCTTAAAACATACTCATATGCACGAGGAATAAAAAAATCACAATATTTATATATTTTTGACATACTATTCATATATTGATACATAAATCTACAAATATCATATATGAACATCATTGTCATTATCAAAGAACATAATTAGTATTCAAATGTTTATTTCTCATTTGAGTACTGATCACTTTGAATTCTCGTAAAACTTGAACACTCGTTATGTCCATAAGCATATTAGATATAATTTTCAAGTAGTCTTGTCATTACTTGAACATTAATACTTAAATTCATGGTTTCACACGTCTTCTAAAATTTAAGCTTACTCTTATTGGTAACACTTGAAATATTTTGAGTGTCATGTGTTATAAAGGAAATATGTCTTCATTTATTTCTACTTTAAATTATATACTTTATGATTTTAATGATATTTATTCGCTTGAGTTTTTATTATTATTTGTGCCATATTAATCACATAAATCATTATTACAAAAACCATTTAAATGTCATTTAAACAATTTGTCATCATTTAAATGATATCATGATATAAACAAAAATTTCAAAAAATAATTATACAATTTATATTTCTAACACTTCATATTATAATATATTCTCATAAGGTTAAATATTTAAACTTAAACCGAGTTAAAAGAAAGTGAGTTTAGTGAGATAAAATTATAATAAAAAAAAAATTAACCCTTTATATTGTATTTATAAACTTGCTATCCTTTGTTTTGGGAAAAAAAAATATTATGTTTTAAAACCATTAACGTTTAATAAATGGTAAGCACAATTATGTTTAAAAGGACATATATTATGAAACATATGATATAATAATATTTAATGAAAAGAAACTAAAAGTAAAATCAGAATTAGCAATCATAAAAGTCTGTTTCGCTTTGTTGTTAGACTGGGCACATCATGTGTAGGTTGATGTTGAATTCATAAATTGTACCATCTCATTAATTATGATAATAGTATTAACAATGACAATAATAATATTAATAATAATAGTAAAAAAAGTGTAAAAATTGACAAACGTAGAAAGAAAAGTATAAAGGCAACAGCTGGCTAACGCTGGAATGATAGTTCCTTTAGACTTTCTACTTCTCTTACTCGTTCTTCCCTCACTAGGTCACACCAAAAAAACACGCAATCCCCACAATTTAAGAAACAAACTGAGTTTTTTTTTTTTTTTTTTAAATACCATTTTAATTATTTTTAGTAAATATTTTGTCTTTAAAATATATGTTAAATCATCTCTAAAACATATGGATGAGTTAAATTTATTCCTAAAAGTACCCATTGCATAATAATTGAAATTCCTTCTATTATAATTGTTGATTATTTTTAGGATTCCTTTCCATCAACTAAATTCATTTCAAAATATTTTAACAGTAAACTATATACTTTTACTCGATTGGTTTAAAATGAAATTCAAGTTTCTTTTATAGCCATGCTTTATTAGATACGATGATAATACAAAAGCATTATGCTTATTTAGTTAATATATTTTAGCATTTAGTTAACAAAAATACTATCATATATTACGAATTCTAAATTTTAAAAATAAAAATATTTAAATAATTTTTATTTTCAAAATTTAAAAAAAAAAAAATAAGAAATCCTAAACTTTTACTTAACTCTCTTTCATTTCTTATTTTTGTTAATCATTTCTTTTATCTCTCTCACTCTAAGTTTCTCTTTATCATGTCATTCCTAGGATAGTCCTATTCTTTTAAATCTATTTTTCATTTTGATTGATATTTTAATCCACTTTTTAGATCAGATTTCCATTTTGTTTATATGGATTTAAAAATTGAAAAATGGCTAAGCTTTGCTTTTCTAGTCTTGTTTTTGGAATGAACGGCCACTTGATATTAGAAAAAGTGCAACCTGGATCCCTGTAAATTCGATTGGTTAGACATCATGGCCGAATCTTTTGCCATTTTGCAATGTAATGTATGTATGATGATGTATATTGGCTATAATTATCCAATGGTATTTTGTTATTAGAATGAGAAACAAATAAATGAATAGAGCATAGCAATAAATTGCAGCATTGTGAATTACTGTATTTGGATTAGAAAGAAGATGAAAATGAGAAAAAACAGGAAAAAATAAGTCAAGATTATTAAATAAGTGTTTCTTATTTTTTTATTTTTTTTTAAATTAAAAATAAAAATTATTAAAATATTCTTGTACTTAAATTGTGTTATTTTTATGAATGAGAATTTTTTTATTTATCAAAATTTGATACACTTTGTTAAAATATACTAATTAAAAAAAAAAGTTTACGTAAGTTTATATATTAAATTCACTTTATACTTAACATGATTCAGAGATTTGTAAGAATTTACTTTTATGCTTTGCTACAAGTATGTAACATTAATTTACAAGTGAATTATATGTTTTAAGTCTTTATTTTTTTGTTGATATATGTCCAATGCAGTGTATGTGTTTTATAGTTGGATAGATACTAAATAGATTTTTGGGCCTTGAGTGAATGGATTGAAAAGTAGTAGAATAAAAACATGAAAATTTAATGAGAGAGCAATTTATTTTGTAGGTAATCTTGTACCATTTTTCAATATGGAATTTTATTTGTTTTATTGTAGTAATTCATTTAATAAGTAATTTGTAAATAAAAATATTATTTTTAAATAATAAGAGTAATGATTTACAAATTAATACATTATCACAACTGGTAAAACAATTTGAAACCAATAATTTTAAGTATAAACTATGAATGGAACAAAATATAGTTAACAATATTAGTAAATAAAAGAGAGAGAAGACGAGGAGGTTTTGTTATTTTCTTCAAGTTTTTTACTACTCTTTTCTGTTCTTATGCATATAAAAAAGTTTTAATTAGCAAGTCCAATAAATATATAAGTTGTACTCCAAGACTTAAGGAGGTGACTCGAGACTTTCCAATACTCTCTTTTTAGAAGTGTTTTACAAGTTTAAATCAAGTCATTACTAAGATGAGTTATAAGTTTTCTTATGATGTTAGATTTCAATAAATATAAAAGTGTTACTCTAAGACTTGAGACAAATGATGCAACATTTCTCAATAGATATGTTTGTATTGTTGGAATGCAACAAAGTCTTATATCGAGTAAACTAATGGCTAAGAGTTTATATACAGATAAATACCTTCAATGGTAAAAGACCTTTTGAAGTAGTATCAAAAACAAACCCTTAAAAGTTTGGTCCAAAGCGAACAATATCAATTAATATTTTTGTTCAAGTAATCAATTATTAATGATAACCTTTATTTAAGAAGTATCACTCAATTAAGTTCAAGTGAGATTCCTTTATGTTTAAAACTTGTTTTAGTTTGTTAATTACTATTAAAATCTTTTTATTGACATTATTTTGTTTTAATTTGCATAATTGTGTGAGAATGGAATTAATATAGGTGATAATCTATCTTGACTTAAGCTAAGTATCAAGTCGGTAAAAAAATATTGTACCTTATATAAGGTGTTAGTTTCATATAACTTTTTGAAAGTTCTCAAATTGTGAAGTAGTGATATTTGTTAAGTTAACAAATATGTTTAATATAATTATAGACTATGCAAGTATGACATTTATTTTTTTAAATCAAGAAAAATTATATCTTTATCATTTTTCTGCAAGTTTATATTCTGTTTATTTTTCATATTATGATTGTAATAATTGTGTGACATGCTGGTGATTATAATGTTGAGTTAGACAAAAACTTATTTACTAAAATGGTTTCAAAGTCTCTCTCAACAGGTTTGTTAGGCCTATTACATTTCACCTTATCATACTATTACTAAATCATTTACAAAGTAATTCATGTCAATATCAATATGTTTGAGATCACATATTAATTAAAAATAATATCAATTTATAACATATGAGTAGGAATAAACTTTATCAGTTAAAAATAAACTTTATCTTACAAATGAATTTTATAAAAATAGAATAAACTTAAACTCATTTCTTAAGTTTGTTTTACATAAATTTGAAATACAAAAACAAAACATTATATTTGTATAAAGCCATTTAGTTTCTCATTTATATTCAATGTGTTTTTTTTTAAATATACTAGAATAGAAATTATTATATCATTTGCTATTGTTATTCAATCTTAATAAAAGTTAATAAATATAATTATGAAAATATAAAATTATAATCTAACATTTGATAAATAAAATTCACTTCTTATAAAAATATAATTGACCATATAACGTTTAGTAAAAATTACATTAGTATAATTTAATATCTTTCCTTTATATATATATATATATATTTGTCATATATAATTTATATTAAAATAATGGGGAAAAAACTTAAAACGTGCATAATATGCCATTTTTTTAATAATAAATAAGGACAAGCTTCTATTTTTAAGAATCTCAATGGAGATTATTTTGTCTTATAACCATAACATATTAAAGGGTTTTGATTCTGAATTTCTCACAACCCATATAAATTTATCGGGTGTTACTCCCTACACCTCCTTGTACCTCCCCATTAATTTAATTTATTTCAAAAATATTTTACATCTCCCAACTATTTTTCTTTATTCCAAAAATACTCTACACCTCCCCACTATCCTTTACAATCTTTCTCTTTCTCTCTCTACATTAATGGAGCATTTACATGGCTCATTAATGCAGCATTTACATGACTTAAATTTGAATATATTTTCTTAAATAAGTTTGATTCAATCTTATTTTCGAATATATATTTTTCTTTTCAAATTACTTAATAAATGGTAAAATTTTGTTCTAAATTTCTAGAAAAATGTTTATATACATGTATTTTTTTTTACATATAATATCAATAATTTTTAACATTATATTATGTATTAACTCACCGACATGTTTGACTCAAATAACTTGAATAAAATATTTAATTTATTAGATAAATAATATAAAAATATTATTAAATACTTAAAATATAAAAAAAAAGTTATTTGTTAAAGATTTAGAATTTATTTAGTTTTTTCGTCATTATAAAGTTAGTATATAATAATAAGAAAGATTGTTAAGGATAATGGGGAGGTGTAGGGTATTTTTGGAATAAAGAAAATAGTGGGGAGGTGTAGAATATTTTTGAAATAAATTAAGTTAATGGGGAGGTACAGGTCCCACTTGGGGAGGTGTAGGGAGCAACACCCAAATTTATCCAATTTATATAAAAAAATTGACTTTAATCAAGCTTTAAGATAGTATTTTAACAACTTTTTTTAATAATTTTTTTATAAGAGATTACGTGTCACTATTTTATTAGTTAGTATATTTGAAACAATAAATTACAAGTTACAAGATAAGGTTATAAAATAATTATCAAAAAAGTTATTATTTAAGATAAGGCTTAAATTTTTTTTGTCTCTAAGTTAAGAGCTGATGTTCATTTTAGTTCCCTTTTTAAAAATGTAAGCCTTTGGTCCTATGATGTTCAAAATGTATCAAATGAGTCCTATCCGTTAACGATTTGTTGATGCTGCAGCCTTTCATAGTAATTGTCTCAGGTTTATGCGAGCAAATTTCTTCTTAAAATTTGACGGATTTGATACATTTTGCACATCATAGGAACCAAAGGCTTACATTTTTAGAAGAGAAGACTAAACTGAACACCAACTTTTAACTTAGGAAAAAAAAGATTTAAACTTAAAAGATAATTTTCCTTTAAACAATGACTTACCAGCTGTCAATTTGAGTGCATTTCTTTTACCACCATTTAACTTTACAAATGCCACAACCGACACCCACCAAACTCTTTAAGAATCAAGTTCATATCGAATAAAAGAAAAAACATAAAGTGGCACTCACTCTGATCCTTCTTAACATATTTCAACAACTATATTAGATATATGCATCACTGCTTTTTCGTATCAATCAAACTTCATGTCTTCTTTTTTCGGAGAATAACCAAACTTAACTTCTCACAAACTATAAACTTTGGTATTGAAATTCACATTAACAAAACATAAAGTTAAACTCACATAAGATACTTAAGATTATATCCCACTCAAAACCTTCAAATAAAAATGAAATGTGATAAATATGATTATATAATGTTATAAAAAGAAATGAAATTATATGATACCGTTTAATAAAAATAAATTAGAAAATAATACGAAATTAGAGATGGAAATATCATAATCTACTAAACTATAATCCTATCTAAGAATCAAAATATATATAATATAACTTAAAAATATTTATATCAATTTTTGATATCTTTGTACATAGGCAAAGATTTAGAAACTTGAAATAAAATTATAGTTCAAAACACGTAAAAATAACAAAAAAACAAAAATTACAGACAAATCTTGTGTAGTGAAACTCGCTCATTCAACAAATTTAAATTGTCTCGCCCGATAAATTTAATATTCTATAAAATTAAAAATAAGATTACAAATTATTTATTTTTTCTAAATTATTTTTTAATTGTGTTTCTGGTTTTCATAGTTTTTTTTAAATTATTTTCTTCACGAACATTATAAGATTCAAAAATCTGTGTTTTAATTTAAGATCTTATCATAAATATTTTAAATTGTAAATATTTTTCTTCAAATTCTAATACTACATTTTGCTTAATTTTGCTTAATTGTTTTTTTTACCATAATACTGCATTTTGATTTCCTAAATCTCATAAATTTTTGTTTATTATTAACATTTAATAATAAAATTAATATAACTTTCAACCATTTTTATCAAATGTTGATGTGTAATATATATATATATATATATATATATATATATTCTGTATACGACTTAATTTATTTCTTCTAATGATACGAAAAATATAAAAGGTGTAATCAAAGATGTTGACGTATATGTGTAAAAAATAAAAGTAGCCATGTCATAGTCAAGTTTTACATTGTTATTGATTATATAACTTCTCTAACATATGAGTTGTTAAAGTTAACATACATATTTGAATGACACTATAAAATTATCTTAAAAACATAGTTTATTTTCTTATTTAAAAAAAATAGTATTTATGTAACATCTCAAAAATTATAGCATAATACTATAATAGGAGTTATCATATAATAATATTATAAGACAATCATTGGAATTAAAATAATGTTTACAGATGCCTTAAAATACTAAAAATATTTAAAATTTTACCAGAAGCATTAGTCTGATACAAAACAGAGTAATAAATTGAACAGTTTTACAATATAGTATTCAACCGAACGGTGGAACAAAGTATTCACATACCGAACGGTCATACAAAACATACATAATTCGTATGGTATTACAAACGATGGCTTCTACTGAAGGTCGAACGATCATAATCTAACCTTCAGGGTTCTCGCCTTCTAGTGCTTGTTCCAGCAAACAATCTTCAACTTCTGCTCACATCCAAAGCATGACCATTGCAAGAGAAAAGATGACCGAACGGACAACAGGAGACAAGACAGAAAATGCATGGTAAGCTAGTGTAACTTGATTAATCATAAAATTACATAATCATAAATTCAATCAAAACATTGTAACGTACAATCATCATACCCTCATTTCTAGCAAAGACCGAACATAGCATCATACAATGACTGACTACTTGACTCGACCATCCAAATTGTATGAATATGTAGCTTGTGGCCGTTCGTACACCTGGGTGGTGTAGTAACTAGAAACCCCTTAGCTACCACCCGAGGTTAGCCCGTTATACCTCACCTAAGGTCCCCCCCTTAGACTGGGGCCTCTTGCCATTCTCACCACATGACTTACCCATCTTTACTTGAGAATTGGTAATCATTAGAATTTCAGGATGAACGTCGTGAATTTCACTGTCCATATTCATACTTTACCAATTCAGTAACCACACGTCGAGACATTCCTTCTTGGAATTCTCTTCCATACCAACTTGAATTATAATACCAACGTACTTCCTCATCCATTATATATCTAAGTGAGATTAAATCAAACCATCAAACAATCGTCATCATAAAAAACAACCAAATGGAAAGGTTTGACACTTTCTGAGAACAAGACCAAACGAAATACTATTCCCTAGAAGTGTACATGACCGAACTGTCATGTGAAGGATAATTACTCAAGGATGAGCCGATCACCTTTGAAACCAAACATCCAAATAATCAACTTCCAAAACTAAACAGATCACATGCAATGTTAGACTGAACACCTATAACTTAGAACGAATACTATCATCTTAGATCGATTCCTGAGAACTTAACTTAAATAAGGAGAACTCAGACTGAACATTATTGTCTTAAACCGAACACTAATAAGTTGAACAGGATACTCTGAGTCTAGGTTGAGCACTATTTGTTGGGACAAAATACTAATAATATGACCGCACGTTTTATAATCAAATACTTACTCTTATTAGCCATTCATACTAATAAATCGAATGCTAGTACAGACCGAGTACTCTAAGGAACAAAGCGCTAGTACAAGACTGAGCACTACTGAGACCGAGTGTTAGTCTAAGATAGAATACTCTCAAGACCACGTGTTAGTACATAACCTAACACTCCCAAGCTTATACAAGATTGAATAAAGGGATTCGACCACACAACTACAAACACTTAGTTATAACTGAAAGTTATTATAATATCTAAGGCTTAAGTTATATTAAATACCTTAACTGAGCTGACTACCAAGTAGAAATAAAAAATTGTGCTTAGACTGAACGCTACACTCTATTACATACATCACAAGACCGATCAGTCATTATCTGAAGTTCTACCAAAGGAGAATTCAGTTAAGACCGAACGGTCACAATGACCTCTCAGTTACAAGTAATAATTCTGCAGAACACTACAAAATTATGATCATGTCCTATTCTTTCCATCTTCACGCCATTTATCAATCCTCAACATATATGTTCATACGTGTAACAACATTCATATCACATATACATCAAATAATTAAACAAAACATCATACAATCATGCAATCAATCAAAACAAAAGATCATAATTAAATTATACAAGCTTTCCTTACCTCTTTAACAGGACAGTTGCTAAATCAACAACATAATACGTTCCCTTAAACACCAACCTTTTCTAGAATACCTATAACCCATCGAATAAGAATGAAAGACCAAAATATGATCATAATTTTGTGAAGATGAAGTCAATGAATGCATGTAACCAGAACTTTGGTTTGCATGTGCCTGAAAACAAGTTTCTTAGGAAAAGGATGGACTTACCAACTCAGAACAACAATTTAATCGATGCAAACATAAACTCTTGACACCAGAAGAGCCTAGACGTGGTTTCTTTGGTGTTTGGAAGTAAAGATAATGAGAATTCGTGGAGAGAAGAAGAAGAAATTTAGAGAGAAGATAGAGAGAAGGAGGAGAAAATGAGATTTTCATAAGTTAGAGAAGAAATGGCGCATGCAGAAAGTGGAGCGTGATTTGAAATTTTTCTTTAAATACTACCGTTAAAACCGAACGTTCCACTCTGCTGATCACACTTGTTTTCATTTTCTGAAAATCCGAATTCCTTACACTAACACCTGACTTCCACTATCATGCTGAATTTAAGGGTTCTGACAATTTACATTAATTATATGATATTAAATATAAATAAATTTTACAATTTTATTATAAATAGTTTTGAAAAATACCCTGATTCTATGTTTTAAAATTAAGAGTATTTGAATAATTTCTGACTTTGTTTAATTTTTTATTTTAAATTAAAAATTAAAATTATTAAAATACATATATTAAAGTATATTTTTTTTATGAATAAGAATTTTTTTTTCAACTAAATTTTGATATACTTTAAAAAAATTACATGAGTTAATAAACCCCGATAGTTTTTCTTTATTTTATAGGTAGTTTTATAATTAAAAAAGTTCATATTAAAAAAAGGTAAAATTAAAAAAAAATTAAAAATGATAAAATAATAATTTTAATTAAAAAAATACATATTTAAAGAAGAAATTTAGAAAACGAAAGCGAACATAAAAAAATAATCTCATCTATATAAATATAAAAAAATAAAAACGTTTCGCTTATTTATTAAATTATCCTTTAATAATGATTGTTTTAAAATTTAATTAAACTAAACTCACGATGTGTTTAGTAATAAATCGTTATGTAATTAGGTTTGTTTGATTTCTACAGTAGATTTTTCAATAACTATATTTAATTGTTTATGAATTGTTTTTTCGTATTTGTATAAATTTAAAAAAAAAAAACTTAAAAAACAAAACTTTTCCGTGAGGAAAATGCATTAAAGATTGTGCACTAGATTACGATTTTAAAGTTTTGTTTATGTATAAATGAGTATTTTGATTTTAAATTAGAGTAATCTTCTAAAGAGATTTTTTTTAATAACGTATACAGATTTATTGACATTTTAAAGTATATGAATTTTGATGAATTATTTTGTAGAAATAACTTGATTGGATTTATGGGAGTTTTTTAAATAGTAAGTACAAGCATAATATCCCCTAAATAATTTCCTAAAAAAAGCTTAAGATTTTCTTTGATTATATTGTTTTGTGGGTTGATATATATTATTTTCCCATCTTTCCAAATAATTCATTGTATATTTGTTAATATTAGAAAACAATGTAGACCATTGGATGTAACAGAAGAAGAAGGTATCTGAATAAATATGTATATAATGAAATTCAATGTTTGAAAGCGAAGGTTGGGTAAAGAAATACTATTAAAATCGAATTACGCGTCGTATTCAAATACATGTTTATACTTTTACTTGCTTCAACCACTTAATAATATTCCTACTTGCTATCGTATTCAAATTTTACCAATCTTTATCCAGCTATTCAATTCCTTTTCAGCCCCGCGTTATGCAACTGCGTAAATTCGCAAATACAGCTTCTTCCACGGATGAACAATTCAAATAATAGGGAGAAGATGTATTACAACTTTTCATTATACATTCATTCTCTCAATTCAAACATCATATAATCATATTTTTCAAATAGGATATCAATAGTATTTTCAACTAACCAAGACATCGATTTCATCCATTTAAGACAGACAAACACATATAAACTTTCGACCAACAGTCTCAATAATAAAATCTTTATAACATACTACTAATTATAGACCAATTCAAAAGTGTCATACAACACACTATTATAAAACTCAAGATATATTTTAGCAGCGATTCGATCAACTAAATTCGGTAATTTAAATCAATCAAGAGACCATCAAACATATACACATAGTTCTAATCGTATTATAATTTGAAATAATGATATTTAGTTTCTCTTACTTGATAGAAGCTCAAACTATTCTAAGAAACTTAAAACTACTCCCTTAGTTCAAAAAACTTTATGTACTCCTACAAATCATAGAAATATGATCATGACATATGATTAGTACCACTAATCAATAGAAAATTTTATAAAAGATTGCTCACATACATAAGAAAAACTTATAAATTGAAAAAAAAAAAACTAACTTACTCTTCTACAATAACGGATGGAATAAACTTGAAGATATCGCCTTAGTGATCATTTAAGCATTTTTCTAATCTTCAAACAAATTATCAAGAAAAGAAGGCTTAAAGAGATAATGGAGAGCTCTTAGAAAACAAGTTTTAAAAAGATGATATATTTTAGATAATGAAACTCGTTAACTGAAAGATGACATGTTTTAAAAAGATGGTATGTTTTAGATAATGAAACTTGTTAACTTATTTTATTATCAAAATAAATAAGTTCCATGATTTAAAACATACTATCACTCCTAAGATACTATTTTTTAAACTCGTATATTTTATCACAAAATATCCTGTTTAGATAATAATTTTTTATAAAAGATTGAAATTATGAAATTTTATTAAAGTAATTATATTGTCTAAAATATTTAAATTCTACCTAAAAATTCATAATTTGAAATTCTTCATGTTCTTGTGTTTTGCTTTTCACAAATTTTCCTCAGTTTGATTCTGATTAGATATTATTGACTTGAATAAATCAAGACATTATTATCGGAAGAAATATTTTTCAATTGATGATTAGGATTTTTTTTTTTATTTGTCAATGTTAATAAGAGTTCTTTAAGATTTAAGTTGTTGAATTTTGGTTGTTGTTGTTGTAAATTACTATTACCTTTCTCTTCTCAATCTTAAATAGTGTTTACTAGAAAAATGTTGGAAATTTTATTTATTTTGAATCTGTATTAGATTTTTTGTTGACATATGTATGCTGTGATTATTTTTTGTTTACTAGAAAAAATCTTGACTAACTTGAAAAATATATATATATTAATTTTTAACAATTATTTAATATTTAATTTTTTGAATACCAAAGTCAGAAAAAAAAAAGAATAAAAATATATGAGTGAATATAAGGTTGTAGAGAAAGGAGGAAGATGGAATTGATTTAGAAGAGATGAATAAAAAAAAGTAAAAAGAATAGAAAGGAGAAGGAGTGTCCCCATCTGATCTGAACGGGACTTTTACCGTGTATGTATGTAGTCCATACTCTTGACTCTCTCACCTATTCTCTTCTTCTTTCTTTTCTTTCTCTCTGTTCTCGCAATGGCTCATCTCTTCAGGGACCTATCATTGGGCCATTCCAAGAGAGACACAACGCCGCCTACCATAATGCCTCCAAAACCTTCCGCCCTTTCTTCCGCTGACGACCTCCCTTCTCCGCTCGGCCAACTCGCCGCCAACCTTTCCGATTCCGACCTTTCCTTAACAGCCTTCGAGATCTTCGTTGCCGCCTGCCGCACCTCCTCCGGCAAGCCTCTCAGTTCCATCCCTAATCACTCCTCTGCCAATTCACCCGGCCAGAACTCGCCCAACTCGCAAGCACTCCAGCGATCCATCACTTCCACCGCCGCCAGCAAGGTTAAGAAGGCCTTCGGCTTGAAATCGCCTGGTTCGGGCTCCAGAAAGAGTCCTGGCTCCGGTTCGGCTTCCGGTTCGGGCCAGGGAAAGCCGAAGCGACCGTTAACAGTAGGAGAACTCATGCGGAACCAGATGAGGGTTTCCGAAGCCATGGATTCGCGCGTGAGACGCGCTCTTCTCAGGATTTCCGCTGGCCAGGTCATAACACTCTTCGCTTAATCCACTCTTCACGTTTTTCGCGCTTCCTGCAATGCATGTAACAAGTGATGGTTGATCTGGTTCAATTTTACTTGCTTATCGGTTATCACCGAGGTTTTAAATTGCAGCCACTGTCGAGGTTTGAACGCAATCCTTGAGAAATTGTGGACAAATGTGGCTGCAATTGCGGTCGGCGAGATATCAGAATCCTTTGATCTGCTATTAGATTCTCTCAAATTTTTCGCGTGATTGTTACTTTGATCCAAATATAACTAAGACATGCTCGAATGAACATATTCGCAAAGTGCTAGTTAGCTTGTTCTTAATTGTTGCGTGTGTTGAATTGCTCGATATATGAAGCAAATTGTGACATTGAAGCTTAACTGAGTGTATGTTCGTTGTAGGTCGGAAGAAGGATTGAGTCTGTGGTGGTTCCGCTTGAGTTGCTGCAGCAACTCAAGGCTTCGGATTTTACTGATCAGCAAGAGTACGTTGAGTGGCAGAAAAGAACCTTGAAGGTTCTCGAGGCTGGTTTAATTTTGCATCCACAAATTCCCTTGGATAAGTCGAATTCTGCGGCACAGCGTCTGCGGCAGATTATTCATGCTGCATTGGATAAGCCTATAGAAACCGGGAAGAATACTGAATCTATGCAGGTTCTTCGTAGTGCTGTCATGTCTCTTGCAAATCGGTCGTATGATGGATCTTATGCTGATTCATGCCACTGGGCAGATGGGATTCCTCTGAATCTGCGGCTTTATGAAATGCTTTTGCAATCATGCTTTGATGCTAATGATGAATCGTCTATTATTGAGGAATTTGATGAGCTGATGGAACAAATAAAGAAGACCTGGGGTATCCTTGGGTTAAATCAGACGTTGCATAATCTTTGTTTCACTTGGGTTTTGTTTCATCGGTTTGTTGTGACTGGCCAGGCGGATTTGGAACTGCTATCTGCTGCTGATGGCCAGCTGGCAGAAGTTGCAAAAGATGCGAAGACAACAAAAGATGCAGAATATTCCAAAGTTTTGAGCTCTACGTTGACTTCTATATTGGGATGGGCTGAGAAAAGGCTCCTTGCATATCATGAAACTTTTGACCGGGGTAATGTTGAAACCATGCAGGGCATAGTCTCTTTAGGGGTAGCCGCAGCTAAGATTTTGGTTGAGGATATATCCAATGAGTATCGCCGGAGGAGAAGAAATGATGTCAATGTGGCACGTGAAAGAATTGAAACCTACATCAGGTCATCACTACGCACTGCTTTTGCCCAGGCAAGTTAATCTGTCAGTCGTTGGTTTTTCCATTTAGTTAAAGGTGAATGACTTGGGGGTTATCATCTACTTGGATTGCATTAGTGCTTGAAGAGGGAGATAGGGGTAAG